>NC_084486.1:147532816-147832816 GCF_030035675.1 Rhineura floridana | reverse complement strand
GCCTAGTCTGAGTATGGAATTCACTCCCACAAGAGGCACTGATGGCCACCAAGGGCTTTAAAAGAGGCTTAGACACATTAATTGAGGAGAAGGTTATTAATAGCTTCTAGCCACAATGGCTGTGCTCTGCCTCCAAATGCCACATGCCGGGAATCACAAATGGGGAGAGATCTGTTGCGCTCAGGTCCTGCTTGCATCTGGTTGGCCTCTGTGAGAAGAGAGTCCTGGACTAGGTGCACCTTTGGCCTGGCCCAGCAGGGATCTTTATATGTTCATATCCCCAGTTAATTGTGGCTATAGCTGAACGTCAAAAAGACTAAAGTAATGACAACAGAAGATTTATGTAGCTTTAAAGTTGACAACGAGGACATTGAACTTGTCAAGGATTATCAATACCTCGGCACGGTTCTTAACCCAAATGGAGACAATAGTCAAGAAATCAGAAGAAGTCTGGGACTGGGGAGGGCAGCTGTGAGAGAACTAGAAAAGGTCCTCAAAAGCAAAGATGCATCACTGAACACTAAAGTCAGGATCATTCAGAACATGGTATTTCCAATCTCTATGTATGGATGTGAAAGCTGGATAGTGAAAAAAGCGGGTAAGAGAAAAATCAACTCATCTGAAATGTGGTGCTGGAGGAGAGCTTTGCACACACCATGGACTGCGAAAAAGACAAATAATTGGGTGTTAGAACAAATTAAACCAGAACTGTCACTAGAAGCTAAAATTATGAAACTGAGGTTATCATACTTTGGACACATCATGAGAAGACAGGATTCCCTAGAAAAGACAATAATGCTGGGAAAAACAGAAGGGAGTAGAAAAAGAGGAAGGCCAAACAAGAGATGGGTTGATTCCATCAAGGAAGCCACAGACCTGAACTTACAAGATCTGAACAGGGTGGTTCACGACAGATGCTGTTGGAGGTCACTGATTCACAGGGTCACCATAAGTCATAATGGACTTGAAGGCACATAACAACAACAACAAGGCACATGGCTTGCTGGGGACTGTAGTTTACCCCTGCACAGAACTACAATTCCCAGCACCCTTCACAAGCTACAGTTCCCAGGATTTGGGGGGGGGGAAGCCACATGCTTTCAATGTGTAATTTTACATAGAATGAAGGGTGGTATAAAAATGTCAAATCAGTGCATGTCAATCACTTGATGACTGCAACCTCTGTTGATGAGCTGCATGTGTGAATAAGAACATAAGAAGAGCCTTTTTGCATCAGGCCAGTGGCCCATCCAGTCCATCACCCTGTTCCCACAGTGGCCAACCAGGTGCCTGGGGGAAGCCCACAGGCAGGACCCGTGTACAAGAGCACTCTCACCTCCTGCAGTTTCCAGCAACTGGTGTTCAGAAGCATCCTGCCTCTGACAGTAGAGGCAGAGCAGAGCCATCATGACTAGTGAGCGGATAACAAACTACAGTTCATTTTTCTTGTTAAATTGTTTTGTTTATGTTCGCCTCCCTGGGCTCCTTCGGGAGGAAGGGCGGGATGTAAATCCAGCAAATAATACAGAAGGAGCTTTCATATCACTTTGTGTGTCCTCGTTTTCTAACAGTGTCAGTTCTCACATTGAACTGCCAGTCATCCAGTCTGGAGAAATGATGTGATATATATGCATGTCTGAACCAGACTGTAATGTTGCTGCAAGCACAGCTTAAAATGATCATATAAGAACTTTGCTGGGTCAGATCAAGCGTTTGTCTGGTCCAGGATCCTGTTCCCACCGGTGGCTTCTGGACAGCCCCTCCTCTCAGTGCTTGTCCCTCATGTCTGGAATTTGGAGATATACTGTCTATGAACATGGATGCTCCACATAGTCATCTTAACTAATAGCCCTTGATACATACATTATTCCTCCATGAACTTGTTTAATCCCCTTTTAAAACCATCCAGGCCAGAGGCCATCACCACATGAGCTGGAGCAGAGATGGAATTTATTGAGAACGTCTCATCTGTGTCTGTGAGTTTGGCTAAGCCTGGGTAACATTTGCCTCGCCTCCATGACTGCTTCCTATCAAAACAGCACTACCAACAGCTGTCTTTATTTTCTTACAAAAACTGTGCTTGACAGGGTTTTTTAAGCAGGCCATTCGATCTCTTGAGTTATTTTGATAAAAGAAAGAGAGTCACTTTTGATCTGTCAAACAGAGTCTGTGTGCCTGTTGCGATCCACGTGCAAGACCGTGTCACCCGCGTTTACTGTTTGGCCTGGTTTGTGCAGCTTGATGTAGCAGCCTTGCTTCATCCCACACACAAGAGCAGGTGTGGGATTTTGACCTGGCAACTTTTTCTTCATATGCTGCATATGATTGAAGCAATTAGCAAGGTAGAAGTTTAAAAAATGTTACACTGGGCCTCTTTCATGTTCCTTGCAAAGTATTTACCTGAGCATTAGAAGCTACCTTATAAGATGTTTCTGGTTCATTGAACCTAGTATTCTCTGCTTTGACTTGCAATGGCTCTTCCAGCTGTCAGGCAGAGGTCTTGCTATGTAAGATGCCATATGTGTGTGTGCGCGTTGAACCTGGCATCTTCTGCAAGCCAAGTGTGACCTCTGCCTTGGAGCTGTGGGATTCTTTAGGAGCTGTGTGCCTATCCGGACATGTGCCACACAAACAAGAAGGTGTTTTTGAAGTGTAATCGGCATGCACCCAGGAATTGCTCTAAGGCTATATACACACCATACTCTTAAAGCACATGACGTCCCTCAAACAATCCTGCGAATGGTAGTTTGTTAAGGGTGATGGGAACTGTACCTCTGTGAGGGGTAAGGTATAGTTCCCAGGATTCTTTGGGGGGAGCCATGTGTTTTAATTTTTTGTTTTGTATGAAGCCTAAGAACTGAGGACCAGGCTACATGTTGCATTGACCATGTCCTGGCTGCATCCTTGTGGTGTCTCCCTTTGTAGATACTATATGATTCCTCCTTGTTGCATGGGGATTTTCTTTGACAGTGTCCTCAAACAAGTCTCCACAAGTTTGCCTGCTGTGGGCAAATCCCCCCCCCATGCCTGACTGGCACAACCTCATGTTCGGCCCAGCATGAGAAGCCCCCCTTCCCTTGCTCCAACTCTGGAGAAGGGAAGATGGCTCTCTCATATTGCTCCAGGCTGTGGACCAGAGAGATTCTTGCTTTTGTCCTGCTTTTTCCACCTCTGAAGTTCATCATGATATGAAGATGTGCCCCCCCCCAGCTCTTTCTTCAGTTCTTTTCCTCATTTGGGAGGAAATGTGGAATATATGTTTAATAAAAATAAATAAATGTGCAGAGAGCTTGTGGCAACCACAAGTTATGTCTGACTTGTAAACAAGCCAGAATTTCTGGGCATTGGGTGTGAATTTTAACCTATAAAGCCCTAAATGGCATATAGGACCAAGATACCTAAAAGACCACCTTCATCCATATGAATTTGCCTGGATAGTAAGATCAGCCTCAGAGTCCCTGTTCTGTACCTCCCACCCACCCCGCACCTGCTAAAGTAAGGTGGGTGGAAATTGGCAGCAGGGGCTTTTCAGTTGTAGCACCCCATTTATAGAGCTCCCTTTCTGGAGAGGTTCTCCTGGTGCTGTCTTTATTTTTATGTTCAGCACTGGGTGAAAAAGTTAATTTGCCAGGCCTTCCGATACTATATGTGTGTGAGACTGGATTTTAAAAAAGCAGCTAGAGATCTTAGCTGATGTGCTGCTTTTTATTGTGGCTATTTGATTGGGGTTATGGTTTTATTTACTGTATTGGTTTTATGCAAGCCATTATGTAAGCCTTGTTGGCGGAACAGCAGGGTGTTCTTTTAAATAATAAAAAAGATTAAATAAATAAAATAAGAATTTCCATACAATAAAGGAAGAGTCATGTTGTAACAATGCCAGAGGTCATAACACCGGACTTGCCACAGGAAGTGACTTTGACATAGTTCATGTAACAGAGGGGTGGAGAACCTTTTTCAGACTGAAGGTGGCATTCTTTCATGTGCAGCCTTCTTGGGGGGGCACATACCAATGAGGGCCAAGAGTGGGCGGGGCAATGGATGCAACTCATACCCTCCGTATTGTACGGTACATCCCAGCTATCCAAAAAATCATAGGTCTCTACACCCCCATCTTTGTTGGAAGTGGGACAAGAGCAACTCCTGTTTTGTTCTTTTGTTTATGTTCCAGAAGGGAGATAGAGTTTGGGTCCTCCAGATGGCTAGGCTTGACTAACTCTACCTGTGATGCTCTGATCGACTTCCTTCCGTCAGAGACTGATATGCTTAGGGAAGCTTATCTGCCCCTCCTCCTTCTGCCCTTTCCTCTTCTATTCCTCAACTGTCCGAGAGAGGAGCCACCTTTGTCTCTGCTCTGTCTCTCCTGAGCTATGAGAGCTTTGGCTATGGGGCGGTAAACAAAGGTAATAAATAAATACCCATATCTGGGCGTTGTGCCTCCAACGTAGTTAGTTAGAACTAGGTATGCCTTTCATATCTGCTATGTATTTCTATAAATAAAGTAGCTTTTCTTATTTTACTAAGTCTTAAGTCTCAGTGATCTCAATGCAGGGTAAAAGCTTGCCACTTAGGTAACCGCACACACTGGCACACACGCATCTCAGACCATTGACATTCTCTGCTAACAAATATACACATTTACATAACCGTCTCTTCATCTGCCGTCCTGGCATTATCACGTTTCAAGAGCATATTTGAGCCAGGTGAAGGCACTCTGTGAGAGCACAGAACAGGGCTTGTGAGGGGTGTGGCCTGGGAGAGGCTTGCGGGCTGAAGAGAGAGGCTTTGAGGGCTGTATTTGGCCTCTGTTTGGCTTCCCCACCCCGATGTGTAATGTAGTCAAGCCGTTATCACCAAAGGCAGGAACCCAGGAAGGTGTATTATACTGAGTCAGAGCTTTGGTCCTTCTAGTCCAGTGCTGCCTACACTGGCTGGCAGCATCTCCCTAGAATTTCAGGCAGGAGACATTTGCAGTCCTATCTGGAGATGCAGGGAATTCAACTTTGGACCTTCTGCATGCAAGACAGATGCTCTGCCACTGAGCTATGGTACTTCTCTAAGCAGGTGCCTGCTTTTAGAAAGCAAAAACTAAGTTTTTTGTAGTTGATTTCCTCTCCATCACAGGTCTACAGAGCCTTGGTTGGGAGCTCATCTTTCACAGGGTCCAAATGTTGAGAGTTAATCAAGGGCCAATGGGCCAGGGACAGTAGTTGCACCCAGGTGAGCGAAAACCCATCTTTATGTTTTCTACAAAACCACTTCCCTCCTTGCATTTTTCTCCCTGGTGGGACACATGACCTGAAGCAACCTCTGCTGGGAGAAATAGTTTGGGTGAGGAAAAGTTCCAGTGGTCTCCCCCCACACCTTTAACCCCCCCCCCCATTCATATGGCATTTGGCACAACACAGGTTGGGTTTGCCTGCCATTGTTGCATCTTTTTGCATCTTGAGACGTTTTGGAGTTATTGTAGAAGCCTGAGGCATAAGGCTGTGAGAATGTTTGGGGTGGGGGAGCCCAAGGTTGGCAGTACTGGGCTTGAATGCTCTACTATGTGATACTGGCAGACCTGTTCAGTTTGGGGAGCAAATGGGGCACATGGAGGAAGGATGCTGATTCCTCTCTCTACGCTAACTATTTTGTTTATTATTGAATTTATACCCCACCTTACCTCCAAGGAGCCCAAGGTAGTGTACATGGTTCTTCTCCCCCCCTTCCATTTTATCTTCACAACAACCCAGTGAGGTAGGTTGGGCTGAGAAGCAGTGACTGGCCCAAGGTCATCCAGTGTGCTGAGTGGGGATTTTAACCTTGGTCTCCCAGGTTAAAGTCCAACACTTCACCACACTAGCTTTCTCTGCTTACCTCCCTATAGCCGCTTCCTTAGACTGTGTTTCTTCCAACTGAGTTCACTTCCAATTTCATAGCTTGGCTAAGGAGATAAGTCCTTTTTTGGGGGTAGGGTAGGGTAAGACTCTAAGGAGGCAAGCTGTGATCAGGGTGAGGGTTTAACACCGCTTGGCCATACTTGCTCTTGCTGTAAAAATCAGAACCCCTCAGTTCCTCACTCTACATATTATTGATGCGAGTTTAAGCCAAGGGATTTGCCACTGTGCATGTCTAATTTGGCTCTTTGAACTCCTTGTGTCTGCAGGAAATATCGGGAAACAATGCAGGAGCCTTCCTATCTGGGGACGATGTGTCAAAACCATCTCATTACCTGATAGCAGATTGTTCTAATTTGTTTTATCAGTACTTTGGCGTTTCTCCTGTTTCCTTCCATGCTGTTGCTAGAAAATGTGGAAGTTTTTTTTAAAAAAAAAACATATACTAAGCCCACTTTGTATATAATTAGATTATGATCTAACACTGGGAACAATGAAACTCCATTTGAATGCAAGTGGAAGGAATTCAAAAGGGTCTGACACCTCGTTATGGACTAGCCGTAATAGGTTGTGCATGGAAGTGTTTTGAAGGGGAAAGTTACCGAACAACGGGAGGCTTTGTCTTCTTAAAATAAATAAATAATTCAAGTACTTCTGCGCCAAATTGTGCTTAAGAATCGAAAGGAACAATTTAGTGCTGTGAGCCGGTGCTGCTCTTGGTAGGGTGTCACCTGGGAACCGTGCAGCCGTTTAACGATGCTCTTGCATGGTTCCTCTCGCCCTGGGAGATCTGGGTCAAAGACATAAATAACTGCAATGCAAACAAAGGTGAAAGTTTGTCGGCAGGCGAAAACGCTTAAGTTGCAAGGCTGAGTACGGGCCCAGAACTGCTCTCTTTTCTTCTCTCCAGCTTTGCTCGGCTTCTCTCTTGTCGCTGCAGCTCTGTGCCAAGATTGACCTTCTGTCATTTGGGTTGCCTTCCTTTCTTAATTAGCAACCCAGTGGAGGTGTGGTTGCTCTGAGGCAGAGCACGTGTCTTGCATGTGAAAACACGCCAGGTTGAATCTATGGCATCTCCACTTAATGGGTCTTGAGTAGCAGGGCTGGCAAAGACCTCATAAGGACCTGAGGAGAGTGATTGTTGATCAGAGTTGAGAGCATGGATTAGATCAGGATGGCCATCCAGATATTGTTGAACTATAGCTCTCATCATCCCCAGCTAACCTGGCCAATGGTCAGAGATGGGGAGTCCAGGAACATTTTGGGGGGCAGAGGTTAGTCACCCCTGGACTGGATGGATGAATGTTCTGACTTGATATGAGGCAGTTTATTATTTTATTTTGGTTTGAAATGGACTGCCTTCAAGTCGATGCCAACTTATGGCGACCCTATGAATAGGGTTTTCATGGTAAGCAGTATTCAGAGGGGGTTTACCATTGCCTTCCTCTATTTTGGTTTAGCTTGTTGTTAAAGAGGCACTATGAAGTTGTTGCTGGTTAGGAGGCTAATCCCAGGCGGAAGATGGAGAGTTCTCTATGTTTGCCTTGTTAGGTAAATTTCCACAATCTAAGAACATGCAGTTTGATTGTCTGAGAGTGCGAAAACAAAGATCAGTCGATCCACACAATCAATACCTTGTTCCCTCCTGGAAGCATGGGATTGAAAAGATTGGGGGTGGGAAGAATAAGGTCAAGATTTGATTTAAGGCATATTCTGAAGGAGATTCCCAGGAAATAAAAAAGACACCCCTGTGTTGGAGATGTGATACATCTGGAAACTTTCCTCTCTGGGGATATGGGAGCATGGATATCTTGTAACTTCTGCTGTCAGAACCAAAGTTAGCTCTATCCTTTGGGCTTATTAATGCGATATAACTTTATAAGATTGGCCTGCCTGGACATGATCCTGCAGGTACCAGAAGAAGTCTGTGTTTTAAAGAAAAGCCGTTTCAAGAGGTGGGGGGTGGGGAGGGAAGGAAGTGTGAAACTTCTCTATGATGAGAAGGATTTCATGAAACTGTTTCTAGCAGATTTTCCAAACTGTTTGGTAGCTGGAGGGGGGGCGTTGAATATATATTTTTTCCAGTATGTTTCTAGGTCATTGCCACCCCAACACCAAGAAGGTGAAACAGGAGGGGATACTCATAAGCTGTTTAGTTTTGGGTCATTCCATACAGAACAGAATTCCTGAACAGGATATTTTACCCTGCAGGGTAGGGGTGGGTGCCTCTTGGCCTGAGGGCTTCATGCAGCCAGCAACCAAATTTCATCCCACTCTCTGTGGTCCCCTCCCACCAGTCAGCTGTTCACTGGGGAGCAGCTGAGAGAGAAAAGGCCTTTGATGGGGCACGAAGTGTGCAATTGCAGCTCCTTCCCCCCTTGCAAGAAGGTTGACGCAGAAGGAGAAATGTCTTGGCAGAGAAGTCATTTTGCAGTTTTCCAATTGCAGTTTCATTCTGAAGTTGGTGGCTTTGAATAGTTGTAAGGGAAGGTTTGCAGTGTAGCTGTGCTATTGTGATTTGCATTCTTCTGCTGGGATTACCGAGTTCTTTTTGCCTTTTCCACGGTCAAGAAAAATAAATTGGGCTGAAGAGCCTTTAAATAAAACCTTGAAACAAAAAAGTCGGTGGAGAAAATGGAAGGTTAGTAACTTGAACTGAGTTACTAAGAGTTAAATTTATGCCACTGTTTCCATGGGAAATAGCTATGTGTGTGTGTAAGATTGTGTGTGTGTGTCTGGCCCTGTCCACTACTGGAATGTAGACCCCCTACAACTTTGCACCAGCGCAATGCTCCCTTATCCTGAAAAAGGTTCCTCGCTCCTGATGTAGGAAATAACATCCAATGACGCATGTAGAAAGTCAGCTGAAAGTATTCACCCTAGGAAGCTGCTGTTTAGTGGTGGTTTCCTAGCACGAGTTCATGGAAATACATGATCATCGCCAGTTTATTTGCATGCCACTTTCCCACAAAACGGTGCCCAAAGTGGCTTGCAACGTATCAAATTAGCAAGACTTGATCACCCCCATTGACAATCTTTGTGAAGTTTGCAGGCTGCTGTTTATAAACTTGTTCATGCTTTTCATTTAATTTATGAATAATCTATGAAATATCATGAGACAGTTTCACCATAAGAACATATATAAAACAATTTCATATATAAGGACAATTTCAAATCCAATACAGATACAGAGTGGGATAAGAAAAACTCCATATAAAAGGTTTGCTGGAAAAGGAAGGTCTTCAGCAGGTGCTGAAAACACAATACTGTTCTTAGATCAGGACGGGCTAACCTGTTTTAGCCCTTGGCCAACCCTCCCCCCGGGGGCCATGGGGCATGGTGGCTCCAATGTCAGTGGGGCACTGAATCTGCTTTGGCTGAAGCACCAATTCCAGCACAGACGCAGACTGGGATAGGTCTCAACTTAAAAGCCTTGTTGAAAGAGGAAAGTCTTCAAAAGGCGCCGAAAAGATAACAGAGACGGTGCCTGCCTAATATTCAAAGGGAGGGAATTCCACAGGGTAGGTGCTGCCACACTAAAGGTCCGTGTCCTATATTGTGCAGAACGGACCCCCTGATAAGATGGTATGTGCAGGAGGCCCTCACCTGCAGAGCGCAGTGATCGACTGGGTATATAAGGGATGAGACGGTCTTTCGGGTATCCTGGTCCCAAGCTGTATAGGGCTTTGTACACCAAAACTAGAACCTTGAACTTGGCCTATTATAAAGAGAGGCTCTAGGATAACAGCAAGAGACCTTCTCTTGCTTTCTTGTCTCTGTGTTGCATCATTACGTTTTGATTCTTCTAGTTGCAGACAAGCAAGGCTTGGTGAGGCCCAGAAACAACTCTGAATCGGCCAGAGTCCCCCCAAATGCGGAAAGGAGGCGACAGCTCTCTGAATCACATGCAGACACCATGAGCAACTCTGACTGCAGGATGAGCCTCCGACAGCTGGGAACCCCCAGAGGTATGAAGAGGGAGGCTGCGTGATTGAAAAGCAAAGCACGTTTTCAGAAGGCATGCTCTGACACCCATAGAAGTTGAGCTGCAGTAAAGTCAGCTCCGCTATGGGGTTGGCCTGGATGATCCATTGTGCCCCCTTTCTAACTCTCGTTTTGTGATTCTGCTTTTTCATTCAAGTAACTCAGATCAGGATAACAAAGCTCTAGGCATCTTCAGGAATCCATAACCAGACATCACGAAAACCTAGGTTCTGGTCCACCCAGGCAGCCAACAAGGTTGTAGTCCTCATGGTTGTAGAGGAAATGTGGGAAGTGTCTTGGGAAGAGTTGCAGACCAGAGGAGCTGAGCAGAACACACCTGCCCTGTACATTTCCATTGTCTTCTCTTTCTTACTAATTTCCACGTGTCTCCAACCTTCCCTGCCCTCTTGCTAAAATGTCCAGATTATTCACTATTACAGAGTAAACATATAGTTTGGTGTTTGTCATTTTGAGCAATTACGAAATAGTGACAGATAAACAATGATGAGTTAATAACAATGAGTTATAATTACTATGTTTGGATGATTGTATCTCCTCTTATTCAGCCAAGATATGAACGAGCCTTTTGCCTGTGCACTCAGCCCGGTCGCTCAAAGGCCTGTCTTGTCTAACATCCTGTTTCCCAGGGTGGGCATCCAGATGCTCATGGAAAACCCACAAGCAAGACTTGGGTGCAGGAGCACACTCCTGCTGTTCTCCAGCAACTGGTATTTGGAGACATACTGCCTCTAATTCTGGAGGTAGCATGTAGCGTCATGGCTAGTGGCCATGGGTAGCTTTATCCTCCATGAATTTGCCTCATTTCTTTTGAAAACCGTCTTAAGTTAGTGGCCCATATCGTGTGGTGGCGAATCCCACAATTTAACTATGATTTCCTTTTGTCTTTCCCTTCCCTCCTGCCAGCAAAAAGCACAAGACAAATATGCCAGAATCAAAGATATGGAGAATGAGTGTGAAAGCCACAATTTATAAATACGAAACACTCAGACAATACACAAGTACAAAACTATAAAACACTGATAGATATAAACAAAACGGTGTTTAAGTACAAAACAAATAATGGCAAGTGAAGCTAGACTCCGGAGTATATCAATAATGAGCTCTCCAAGATTGCCAACTCGTTTTGTGCGTTCTCAAACATCTCCTACCATTCAGGTTTGGTGGATGCCTCTGAGTTCTAGTATCACGAGAGAGGGAGAAAAACTTATCTCTGTTCAGCTTCTCCACACCTTGAATGATTTTCTTTCACATCCCCCCTTATTCACCTTTTATCTGAACTAAAAAGCCCCAAATGCTGCAACTTTTCCTCATAGGGGAGTAGCTTCAACCCCTTCAGCATTTTGGTTGCCCTTTTCTGAACCTTTTCCAGCTCTCCAATATCCTTTTTTAGTCGAGATGTCCAGAACTGTACATGGTATTCCAAATGCAGCTGGACTGCAGATTTATAAAACAGCATTATGTTATTGGCAGTTTTATTTTCAACCACTTTCCCAATGATTCCTAATGACAACCCCATGATCCTCCCTTTGTGTCAGCTAGCTAACAAGCAAGGAAGTCTTCAGTTGGCTACAATTTCCTGTTTTGTTCGAACTGGTAAACAATTGTTAATTGAAGACTTCCAGTTTGGCTGCTGCAAAGGAAGGAGAGAAAGACCTTGCTCATCTGAACTTCCGAACTGTCCAGATGAGCAAATAGCAATGAGATGGACAACGGGGAGTAAATAAGAACCAAGCACAAATAACTCATGCCCTGTACTGTAGCTTGGTAATGTTGCTAGGTCAGGAACAGTTGCTTGCACAGTTTGTTCAGTTTTTGTTGGCTGCTCCTGAGGTTCGTTCTTCCTCGCTGGCTGAAGGGTGAACTGTTTCAGAGCTTGGAAAAGTTACTTTTTTGAACTACAACTCCCATCAGCCCAATCCAGTGGCCATGCTGGCTGGGGCTGATGGGAGTTGTAGTTCAAAAAAGTAACTTTTCCAAGCTGTGTTCTTGCTTGCCCGGATAGAGAGGGGTGTGTGAATGTGTATAGAAACTAGCCCATTGTCCGACGACCCTGAGGTACAAAAATCTAAATAACATCCCCTTCCTGTAGGTAACAAGAGACTCAGTGCATTAGGAAATTCTCCTTTGCAAGCCTTATCGAAATGGGCGGGAGCTGCCTAGACCAGCCTTTCCCAACCAGTGTGCCTCCAGATGTTGTTGGACCACAATTCCCATCTTTCCTGACCATTGGCAAGGCTGGCTGAGGCTGATGGGAGTTGTGGTCCAACAACATCTGGAGGCACACTGGTTGGGAAAGGCTGGCCTAGACCATTGGTGTATTTTAAAAGCATGTGCACTGATGGTCTTTTTGCAGAGCTTGGAAAAGTTACTTTTTTGAACTACAACTCCCATCAGCCCAATCCAGTGGCCATGCTGGCTGGGGCTGATGGGAGTTGTAGTTCAAAAAAAGTAACTTTTCCAGGCTCTGAACTGTCTGCCCTTTTCACTGCCATCTTCTTGACTCCATGGCTTTTCCCTCAGCTGTTCCATGCCTTTCCCTTTCCGCCTCCCGTGTCTCCCTGAGTTCGATGCTCCCCCCTCACTAATCCAGCATTTTATCCTCCTCTCGCAGTAGGCATTGCGTCTGCATCATACAATTTAGCTGCAGCATCCCCCCCTTCCCCCAAAAAACCCTGGGAAGTGTGCACATGGTGTCAACCCAAACCATGGTTTGGGGTTCCAGATGTACAACATACAAACTCCAGAGTGCAATAAAAATGTTTTATTGTCTACATTGTGTTAATATGCTTCAAAATGCCATGAGATTATTTATTATTACTATTTATAAAAATATTTGTTTGCCAGTATTTCGTTAAAAACATCAAAGCAGTTTACAACATGATTAAAACAACCATAGTTTTTCTTTAAAAAAAATTAAAAATAACTATAAAAACAAAGGTCAGTTGTTGCAAAAAAAGCATCTTAATTGCCTGCATAAGCCTGTCGAAACAGAAGGGCTTTCAGCAGGCGCTTAAAAGTTGAAACAGAAGGCACTTGCTGAATCTCTGTTGACAAGGAGCAGAATAAAAATCCTTAGATGCTGCATCTGTGCTTTTGTTTTCTGTTCGGTCAGCATCATAAGCTTACTCTGTCTCCATAGTACACCTGCCTCTGGAGGCAGAGCAGTGGCTATATCAATTAGTTAGCAGAAATGCATGGTTTGCCAAACTTCTTCAGCCAACAGTTTCTGATTCTGGGCTGTTGGCAGATCAAGCAGCCATGGTTTTATATGATGTCTGAACTGAGCCATTGGTCTCTGTAAAGTCTTAAAACAAACAGTTCTGTTGTGTATGGTAAAGCAGCGATTTGGCTTTTTTCAGGAGGTCCCCACACTACCTGCTCAACCCCTGGCGACAGAAAGAATCGGAGTAAGCAGACTCGGGGGCGGAAGAAAGTGTTTGAAGCCTACATATCAAAGGAGGATGTCTCAGCAGGACTGAAAAGGAAAACGCTTATCCAGGTGCTTTGATCATACAGTGTACAATTGTCTGCAAAAACAGCAGGTGTTCCCATTGTTGCTGTGGATTTATATTTGGGGATGCTATGATGGAGGCCACCCTTCTGTCTCCCTTTCCAGTGCTTGTTTGCCTACATATCTCTTAGGTAGGGCTGTAATCATTAGCAGACTGAACTGGTAGATGGGCATGTTTAGCAATGGATTGGATTGAAGAGTAGTTTTTTAAAATATATGTATAACTGTTACAGGCAGAAGAGGGGCAATGTTCATTTTCTTCATTGAGGATTGAATGGTTTCGTATTGCAGGAAGGCAGGATTTTCTTGCCTAACCTCTAACCTGAATATCTAAGTTGGTGGGCTTCAAACGTCAGGAGTCCCCACTGTGTCACACCTTCCCACACTCTGCACAACCTTTAAAGCCATTTTGAAGACTAGGAACCAGTCCAGGCTGCTTCCCTTTTATTCTGTCTGAATTAGAAGCCAGGTATGAAGGACAGAAGTCTGGGGTGAGATTCATCAGAGCAGAGGTAGTGGTGAATTTAGGTGGGATTGATATTGTTGACAGAAAAACTGCTATGCAATCCTGCTTGTTAGGGGGGATTTATCCTTCTATCCCATTTGTGTTTGGCATCCCTGGTCTGACTTGTAAGAGCAGCTCATCGACATAATACAGGGACTAAGGAGGCTGCGGGATCTCCTTCCTTTGAGATTTTTCCCCCAAAGAGGCATCTGTCAGGGGATGCTTGAGGCATAGATTATCCACTCTTTGGAGGTTGACTTAAATGACCTAGTGGATCCCGTCCAGCTCTGCAGTCATGGTCATGGTTTTTGAAGGAGAAAGTCAGAATATAGTGACTTAGGCCCTACACTGCACCTCCCAAACCTTCTCAAAAGTACTGACACCCCAGGTCAGGTGTGAAGATAACCTGACCTAAACAATTGAAAGAACTCCAGTACACCTCCTTTTCTCCCCTGAATGATGACTGTCTCTTCCTGTTGTTGTTGTTGTTATGTGCCTTCAAGTTGATTACGACTTATGGCGACCGTATGAATCAGCGACCTCCAATAGCATCTGTCATGAACCACCCTGTTCAGATCTTGTAAGTTCAGGTCTGTGGCTTCCTTTATGGAATCAAGGCATCTCTTGTTTGGCCTTCCTCTTTTTCTACTCCCTGCTGTTTTCCCCAGCATTATCGTCTTTTCTAGTGAATCACGTCTTCTCATGATGTGTCCAAAATATAACCTCAGTTTCATCATTTTAGCTTCTAGTGACAGTTCTGATTTAATTTGTTCTTTGTTGTTGTTATGTGCCTTCAAGTCCATTACGACTTATGATGACCCCATGAATCAGTGACCTCCAAGAGCATCTGTCGTGAGCCACCCTGTTCAGATCTTGTAAGTTCAGGTCTGTGGCTTCCTTTATGGAATCAATCCATCTCTTCTTTGGCCTTCCTCTTTTTCTACTCCCTTCTGTTTTTCCCAGCATTATCGTCTTTTCTAGTGAATCACGTCTTCTCATGATGTGTTCAAAGTATGATAACCCCAGTTTCATCATTTTAGCTTTTACTGATAATTCTGGTTTAATTTCTTCTAACACCCAATTATTTGTCTTTTTCGCAGTGCATGGTACGCACAAGTGAGTTGATTTTTCTCTTATCCGCTTTTTTCACTGTCCAACTTTCACATCCATACATAGAGATCAGGTCTGAATGATCCTGACTTTAATGTTCAGCAATACATCTTTGCATTTAAGGACCTTTTCTAGTTCTGTCATAGCTGCCCTCCCCAGTCCTAGCCCTCTTCTGATTTCTTGACTGTTGTCTCCATTTTGGTTAATGACTTGACGAGGTCAGTGTCCTTGTTGTCAACTTTAAAGCTACATAAATCTTCTGTTGTCATTACTTTAGTCTCTTTGACGTTCAGCTATAGCCACAATTAACTGGGGATATGAACATATAAAGATCCCTGCTGGCCAGCCCAAAGGTGCACCTAGTCCAGGACTCTTTTCTCACAGAGGCTATCCAGATGCCCTGCAAGCAGGACCTGAGTGCAACAGAACTCTTCTTCTGTTGTCAATACTTTAGTCTTCTTGACATTCAGCTGTTGTCCTGCTTTTGTGCTTTCCTCTTTAACTTTCATCAGCATTCATTTCAAATCTTCACTGGTTTCTGCTTAGAGTATGGTATTGTCTGCATATCTTAAATTATTGATATTTCTCCCTCCAATTTTCACACCTCTTTCATCTTGGTCCGATCCCGCTTTCCGTATGATATGTTCTGCGTATAGATTAAACAAGTATGGTGATAAAATACACCCCTGTCTCACACCCTTTCTGATTGGGAACCAATCGGTTTCTCCATAATTGCTTTCTCCGGTTTCTCTTCCTACACAATTGAAAAAACAAAAATCTACACCGATAAATATAGCAGTTATTGTTTGTGACTGATTGCAAAGTAATGCGGGTTAAGGATGACATCATGAGATTCTGCAGCCAGAGCTCCGGCCCCTGACACCCATGTGAGAACAGTTGTTCTTTGCAGATGGGGAGAGCGGCTGGTTCCAGATATGATATCACAGCGTGAAATGCACAGCATTGTAAATAGGATTTTCATAGGCACAGATAATAAGGCCCATCTGCTTTTGAAGAGAAATGTGGGGAGTTCTTCTCTTTTTCAGAAGAAAAGTACAGGAGGAAAAAATGATGTGTATATGTATGCATTCTGAGGCAGACTGTCATTGCTTTGGGGTCATTTTCTGATTTGTTGAAGTTTGGGTGGTAATACGCACAAAGTAGATCTTTTTAGGTGCATGCCAGCCATCTATGCAGTGCCAGCAATTCCCGCACAGATTGGCTGTAGTCATATGGCTATCTTGGGAATTTTAGCCTTGCTATTTGGAGATGGGGTTTTTCATTAGATCTGCTCACTGCAAAGTTTTTAAATGTTGAGAACTAGGATTGAATGATGGGGTGAAAGAAAAGTTCCTTTCAGATGTTCTTTCTCTTTCCCAAGCTGCTGTTTACCTCTGGTGGGTAGCTGAAAGTGGAGTCCACTAGGAACCTCTCTTGCTGCACAAGCCCCTGCCAAATCTGGCTCCTGTGCAGCTGAAGGTGGGGTGAGGCAAAGGTGGCCTGTAGCCAGCAAGAGGAAGTCTCTGAGCAACCTGACCTAGGAACTTCTGGGAGTTCCTCCTGACCTCTCCTGGCCTATTGGTGTAAGGAGCCTTCTTTGGCGATTTGGCTCAAGAACACAAGAGCCCTCTAGGATCAGATCAACGGCCCATCTAGTGTAGCGTCCTGTTTTTACATTGGCCAACCAGATGCTCCGGAAAGCCCACAAACAGCACAACAGTGCTCTCCCCACTTGGCTTCCAAGAGACTGGTATTTAGAGGCATACTAGTGTAGGCCACAGGCTGAGTTCAAGACCCACTGTGTGTTCAAGTCTCGATAGATCCATTGAAATGAAATGTGTGTTCTTGCACTAATCCCATTTGTTTCAGTAGGGCTTGTGTAACAGGAGTTTCCAATACTTGGCCACAGGAACCAAAAGTTCCTGCCCTGCATATCTGCTCTGTTTTCCACATATGAGCAAAGAATCTTATATAGGTAATATCCAAAAGGTATTTCAAACCTCAAATGGTTTGAAACATGCCTGTTAAGTAACTTTTATTAGTGTAATGTAAAACAAAGCGTGTTTTCTATAGAAGTATCGTCTGACGGATCAGTAATATGTCCACGTGCTAGTGCTGGGTCCCTTGTGTGAAGAAAAAGTCTTAGAATTGGCTACTTCCCCCATAAATCAGCATACTTTTCATGTATGATCACCAACATTCTGAGTTTTTCCAGACTGCCAAAACAAACAGACATCACCAACCTGTTACAGTGAATTTATATGGGAATAAAACGTTTCGTTCCATGATTGTTTTCAACTGTAATTGGAATAATTTTCAAAGCTTCATTGAAAACTTCCACATTAAAGCTTTGTTTAATTCCTCTCATTAAAGCTTGGCTGCAATTTTAAATAGTGACATGCATGCAAAGGCTACGTTTTATACACACTGAGGTACAGTTTTTCACTGAAGGCACTCAAACTACCTTTTGCAGAATGTTTTATGACTTTACTTCATTCTAAAAAGTATTCATGATTATATAGGTTTCTTGTAAAACAATTATAGTCAGATCCAAGCAAGAACAGATATTTTATTTTTGAGCATAGGGTCATTTAGATAATAACTTGAACTGTTTGCTTCACTGCAATTCCTTGATTTCCACTTGAATGCAAAAAAGTCCTGTAATTTTGCCAGTTAATCTTGTCATTTAACAGCTACATACTAATCTACATACCACCTCAGGACAGAAAGAAGGGTGTTTCTAAAAAAAAAAAAAAAGTGAAGTGGGGAGACTAATGATCAGATCATTACTCAGCCATAAAGATCACTAGGGAGCCTGAAAAATAATTTTAGCCAAGTTGTTGTTGGGTGGGTGGGTCTTGTCCAGTCTTCCCTTAAGGGGACAGGTCCCCCCCCCAGATGTTGGACTACAACTCCCATCAGTCCCAGGCAGCATGTGCAATGGTCAGGAATGACCCTAACATCTGGAGGACACCAGACTGGGGAAGGCCGATCTAGGGCAGTGTTCCCTTAGTAAGAATCAAAGCACAGGCCCACATCTCAGCACGATGGACGCAGAAAAGGCAAATTCAGTGTTGGGCATTATTAGAAAAAGTGATTCAAAATAACCCAGCAGGTTGCTAATGCTCATGAGAACTGGGTACTGTATGTACCTGCTTCAGGCTGTGAAATGTACCTATTTAAAAGATTGATGCACTGCCTCTTGATCTCCATGGCAGCTCACAACACATTAAAACAATGCAACCCCCCTACCCAGGAATCTATGCTCCTCTGACTAGTGGCAGAGACCTAGTTGTCCTTCTCTGGCTTCTGCAGTCCCAGGGCAATTGGCCATTGATGCAGCGTTCTCTGTTCTGCCCGAGAAGGGGGAAGCAAGGTCTCTGCTGCCCCTCTCCCGGCTCATGGCTGAGCTAGTTGTATCCTTCCTGGGGGAAATGGAGTTCAACTTCCCTTGTTCCTCTAGCTCAGGGGTGGGGAACTAGCCACCCCATGAGGACCAAGTTTGATAGGTGGGCTTACCTGTCATTCACCTTTTAACTCAGTAATGTTGTGTGACCAGTTTTTGCCTGCACAGTTTGAAATCAAAGTGTGCAGGCAAAGGCATGGCCCGCAAAGCGACCAGCTGATGGGTGGTGCCTGCAGACTCCCTTTTGGCTGAGCCAGGTTTTGACCTGTCCCACACTTGACATTATATATGATGTCAGGTGTGGAGCAGGAAGGTGTGGCCTGGTCAAAATGGCCACATGGTCCAAATGCAGAGATGCACAGTCAGTGGGATGGTGCAGTATCATGACGTTTCTGGGGAGCATAAGACTCATATTTTAAGTAGGGGCAAAGCAGGAAAATGTGACCAGTCATTTTCCTGTCTTTTCTACACCTTTATGGCTCAGTTTGTTCTGTATGCTTGAATCATAGAATCATGGAATAGTAGAGTTGGAAGGGGCCTATAAGGCCATCAAGTCCAACCCCCTGCTCAATGCAGGAATCCACATCAAAGCATTCCTGACAGATGGCTGTCCAGCTGCCTCTTGAATGTTTCCAGTGTTGGAAAGCCCACTACCTCTCTAGGTCATTGGTTCCATTTTGTATGGCTCTAACAGTTAGGATGTTTTTCTGGATGTTCAGTCAAAATCTGGCTTCCTGCAACTTGAGCCCATTATGCCATGTCCTGCACTCTGGGACGATCAAGAAGAGATCCCGGCCCTCCTCTATGTCACAACCTTTCATGTACTTGAAGAGTGCTGTCATATGCCCAGTTCTTTCAGTCTCTCCTCATAAATTGATTGGCCTTTTATAGTCTTGGTGTGGCTGCAGCACTGACCTTCACGTTCCTCTTGACTCTGCTCTAGAGAAGCCATTTGAGGGCTGCTGATACTGTGGAGAGCACATCTCCATATCTGCAGCAAGAGTTGGGCTTATATCCAACCAGTTCCATTTGCTGCAGAAGGTCCAGGCCCTGCCTCTGCCTTGCAGGATGAATGCAGCCCTCCATGCCTCTCTGTCTGGCCCTTGGGATGCTCCTCCACACCCCTCTTCCCTCGCTCGCCCTGCTCTGTGTCCTCAAGTCCTGGCTGGAATGGGTCCCTGAGCCATGATAAAGCCTCTTGCTTGCCTGGGTGGAGGGCAGAGGGAGGGGTGTATATAGATACTCCTGGCTTTTTGTGTGTGGCCTACCTTAGAAAAGTCAGAGCTGCATCTGTTACTCCGCCCGTTCATGCTTCTGGTACTATACACTTTGGCTCTGGGCCCACCCACTGGTGTGTGCTCCCAGAAGGTTGTTTTCAAGGGAACGTGGCCCTCAAGGTGGAAAAGGTTCCCCACCCCTGCCCTATCCTTTTCCAGCTCTGGTCCGTGTTGTTGGAACTTATGATGAAAGCCCTGGGTGTTGACGCCAATGCAGTATTTCCATTGTTCTTTTCTAGGAACTTAACATGGTGCCACCTTCTTAGTGGAGGTGTCATTGTAATAAAAGGCAAGTTGTCTCTAGTAGTCATATTGGTATTGCATAAAAATAACTCCAGATCTAATTTCAGTTCTTCTTTGTCTTTGTTTTTTAAAGGGATCCCTGAGAATAAACCCCAAGAAGTACCATGAAGCCTTCATTCCATCTCCAGTAAGTAATGTGTAACTTAGTAATCGGTGAACGGACATTGAGTGAACTGCCCCCATGACTTGATGGAGTAGCAAGGAATTAAATCCCAAGATATGCACAGAGCATGTAAATCGTTGGGTGCAATCCATCACGCGTTGCTTGCTACCCACCCTGTGGTCCACGAAAACCTTGTTGAAATAACTGCCAATATATCAGGAACGGCGACTGGTATTCTGGTACACAGTGATCTGAACTTCTAGTACTAGAGGTGGTGCTTGTTTTAAGCCTGCCAAAGCCAGCTGAACCCAGGTTGGAGACCACCAGTTAGCTCTAAATCAAGGGTTTGTGCTTATGCTTACAGATGGCTTACAGATTTTCCCCAGACTAAGTTAAGCTCCCCGAAACAAATGTGCTTCTTTGCTGCTGGTTTGCTGCATGAGCTAATTTGTAAACCTGATGTCAAAGTAATGTGCGTGCTGCATTTTAATGTACTTGCTTCTGAATGCCAGACCACGTGCAGTTTGTGAGACTGGGTGTACCTCCACTTCTTCCTTTCGAGGGCCGTTAGTTGAGTGTACTTAAGAATGTCAGGTTTGTGATGTGGGTGCCTGGTGAATGCAACTTATGTGTTGTTATACTAGGAGCTAACTGCTTCCTTGGGTGGCCATGAGTGTGCTTTTATACACTGGGGCTGTTCTGTTTGCTTATAATCCTGCCCCTCTTTCCTCTGAGGACCTTAATGAGGTATATAAGGCTCCTCCACCCCCCGGCATACACACACACTTCTAGGCTTACAACAGCTCTGTGAGGTAGGCTTGTCTGAGAGATTGTGACTGTCCAAAGTCACCCAGCAAGCTTTATGGCTGAGTGGGGATTTGAACCTGGATTTCCCTGGTTGAAGTCCAGCATTCTAACCTCTCTGCCACATTGGCATGAAGAAGTTCATTAGAGGTTGTAGGAACTTCTAACATCAGGGTTGTGTCAGCCCACCACAGGGATAATGCAGGGATTGAATAATTATTTCACACAGGCTGGCATGCCTTTAGATTGGCAGCAAACTTTGCATGTTAAAGGAGTAGTATGGGCTCTCCTCTCATGCCACTTGTGAGCTGGACACCCCGTGTGAGTGCTCAGTTGGGCAGCGGCCCAATTTGTGCAGATCTTCCCCCTTCCAAAAATGTGCATTTTGTGTGGAGGTGGTCAGGTGAATGGTTCTTCCTCCTCCTCGGTTCACATGTTCCTTGTCACCTGCCCAGATATGTATGAGCCAGGCTGTAGATGTATATCTGAATGCATATTATTTTGACTGGTTAATACACCATTATGTTGATGCATAAAAAGACACGTATTTGTATCCTGGGTGGAATGTATATTCATTATTCAAAGACAACAGAACACTGTGGATAATTGGTGGTTCCCATTTGTTACGATCATTTTTATTTTATTTTTAGAGCCTATTTTTCCATTTTTATACAGCATAGATGCATGGATATTTGTAGGGACCTTGGGCCATTTGCTATGATCATCTCAGTTGCTTTTTGCAATGGGTGGACAATGTTCCAGAGTCCAGACTCTTCGGGTGTTTTCAAATGGGCAGCAAAGGCATGGCCCTGTGATTGAAATATTAGCTGGCAGCAATCGCCAGAAAAATCAGTTAATTACTCCCTCTTAGGACCTAGTCCTCTTCTCATTTATTTATTAAGATTTATTTGTTAACAGTATAACTGGGCAGTCTAGTAAAACCATAAAGTATAAAAATACAACATTGAAGGGGCATGTGGAGGGTGACCACATGAGAACAAGGCTCCTGCGGGGAGGAAGGGCAGGATATAAATCAAATAATAAATAAATAAATAAAATGAGCTTTTTCAGTGTTGGTCCCCAATTGTGAGATGCTCTTCCCAGGGAAATGTGCCTAGTGCCATCATTGTCAGTTTTTCATCTGTATTTTCCCAGGCTGTTGGCACTGGGATAAGTTTGGACTTGTTCATATTGTATTAGTGGAGGATCATTTTTTGGAATGTGGCATTTTTGGGCTGTTAATTATTATTTATTAAATGTGTATCCCACCCTTCCTCCTGAAGGAGCCCAGGATGGCGGTTGATTTTATTTGTTTGCCTTTTTTCTCGTTAAGTCTATTTTGAAATGACTTTTTTTTAATAAAGTGTCTAACAAATGTAATAAATATATAAATAATAAATATAAAACCAGAACAGTTAATATTGCATCAGAATGAAACAAGGCCCAAGGTCTTTAAAAGCACTAAATCACATTTTTAAAACTGAATTGTAAACTTGAATTTACTTCAAGCAAGTCCCACTATGTTCCCAGGTTATGTGGGCACAGGATTTTGTAGCCTTAGGCTTTGTTGGGGAATGAGGAGGGATCCATTTTTTTGGGGGGAGGGATATGATTTAACTACTTAGGGCCCATTTCTTTGTACAAACAAATGGTTATGATAAGCGACAAAATGAAGAGAGAGGATTTCTTGTTTCCCCTGTCAGGAGGGCAGATCTGGCATTGCAATTGCCGTATGGCAAATCCACTTTTTGTGACTTTCCTTATTGTGCAAGAAACTAAACGATAGGGCAAAGGAACTGCCGTCGGTCACCTGCTGGCATGGCTGACTCCTGAAGAGGGGCTGCAACAGCACCAGAGTGATGACTGACTTGAGAAGGCCCTTCCTTTGAATGATGTAAAACATTTTTAAGTATGTGGTGGGATTACTTCAGGAGTTGAGGCAAGAGGGGGATGGGGAAGAGAAAATCTGGACTCATCAGAAGAACAGCTTCCAGGCTGAATTATGTTAGTCCAAGAAACTTTGCAATTTTTCTGCATCTTGTCATGGGAGGCAGCCTTTGCACAGCTGTTGAGTGGCTGCAGAGAGTAACTTGTCTTTCTGCGGAATGGCCTTAGTTTTACATCAGGGCAGCCATCGTCGTAAAGAATCCCAGCACCGGGGCAGAATAGAAGGTGCCGAGATGGCATTGTGGGCCTTCCTAGGCGATCATTTATTTTTTCAACAAGTATACAGTTGTTGTGGGGGATGCAAGACCTCTTCCCCCCAGGATAATCATAGCTTTTTCTCCAGCAATAGCTTGATGAATTCATGCCCACTCTGCCTTTCTTCCCCCACCCCACAGTAGGTGGAGACCTATCGCTTTGGGAGTGGGATACCTCTGTCATGCCTTTGAAGGTCACATGCACCCACTTTCTTGCCTCTCTCAGCTTCTCCAGGTCAGCCCCCTTGATCTCCAAGGACCGGGAGCTCATTGCACCGAGCGCATACCCATGACTTCTGTCTGGCACGCTGATAGTCATGCATGTGACGTTCTGTACAATGCACTGGATAGTCCCCCTACCTCCTTGTGGGCTTTCTACTTGCATATCTGCTGCTGTGTTTGTTCACTGAGTCAGCTTACTTTGGAGTTTGGGATTTACAAGGTCAAAAAGTGTGGTGATGGAAACATCGTGTGCCCTGGCCAATTTGTCCTGTTTCCAAACTTGCTTCTTACTTTGACACTTCGTCACTGGGGCCAAGATGCTTCTTCAGCTGGTATTTCCCTGTTGCACATGCCGTGTCTTTTTCGCAGTGCAGTTTTCATCAAGCCACATAGTCTACATGGATCGGACCAATTTTAAGGAAAGGGCATTTTTATTGCCAGCAAGGGAAAGTGGTGCTTCTGTTGGCTGGTAGCAGATAATTAAGGCAGTCTCTGCGCTTGCCTTAGAAACACAGAGACTCCATACTGGTAGCATCTGATACTGGTTCATTTGTAGATTAACTCCTGCCTTTTAAAAAAAAATGCTTTCCCAATAACTAGGCACACTAGAAACTACAGGCCAATGAGATCCAGCCACTTGCCACCTTGATTTTCAAAGAGGCATGTTTGTGTCATCATGAGGCTGTGCCTTAAGCGTTTTAATTACCTAGCAATGGCCCTGCATGCATGGCTGAGAAAAGCCATTGCCTTCAGGCTGTTGTGGCTCCAGGCTTTTCTTTAGCAGGGTGAGCAGAGGATTAATATCAGCGTTTAATGAATTTTGTATTGTCATTGCTTTTTTAAAAAAATCTGGATTGAAAGTGTATTTTATGCCTTGCCTTTTATTTTGTCAAAACGCTTTGAGACTTTTTATTGTTTAAAGTGACTGACAAATGGAAATAATAACCATGGAACAATGCTGGGGGCAGGAGCTGAAAATGGTGCTGAGGCGAGAGCAGAGTGGTCAGTCATGGGATGAGGGCAAGAGGAGGCAGCTCTGGAGCTATGTTGAGCTTTTCCACCCTCTGGCAACAGCGGAGCTTGGAGGGTGGGCAACTTGCAAGTGGCCATGGGTTTTCCAAGAATTACGGACTCCTGACTTACGAAAGCTTGGATTGGTGAGAGCTTGCAAGAAACTGTGGGCAAAGACAACGGAAGGGAACTCTCGTGGGAGTTGGGCCTCCACATCTGGAAAGTTTGTTTTGTGTGTGTGAAGAGTACTGAAGAAAGGTGTTTACTACTGAATGAAGATGCCAGGAACTAGATTTCACGACACCCACCACCCTTGTGTGGCAAGATGTATTTTGGTCGGATGGTGATGGTTTTCACTGATGGATGGCCCAGCAATACCAGTTTCATTGGCATGGCTTCCCCAACAGAATCCCAGGAGTTGTAGGGAGGGCACCATTAATTCTCTTGTTGGAGATTCTTAGTCCTTGAATGACAGGGTTCAGGCCTCCTGGAGGTGAAGGAATGATGGTTATGGCACTTCTAAGTATATAGTGTACGCTGTTAGTTTTGAGGAGCTGTTTTTGGGGTTCCTGGGATGTTCTGCTTATAAAACTCTTTGCCAAGAATTCATTGCACTGTTTAGGAAGACAGCCACAGATAAAGCCAGAAAACGCATATAGCCCCTGCAAAATGGCGACGGCTTAAGCACTGGCCTTTTGGCCAAGCTCACAAACGGGTTTCAAAGAACAGAACCTGATTAGAAGTGTTTCCAAGATTCCTTTGTGTCCATCCTAGGAGAGAAGCCATTTCCTGATAATGGCTCTGTTTGCATGTCACATTAAACCACCATTAAAATAAACTATGGTTTAATGTGAATGAGTAGTGTGCTAAAAATGGAGGTGTTTCACTGCTTGTTCATACTAAACCATAGCTTATTTTAAGTATGGTTTAATTCAGAGGTGGGGAAACTCTGGCTGACTGGATGTTGTTGGATCACACCATCCCTGACCATTGGTCATGCTGGCTGGCACTGATGGGATCTGGAGTCCAACAATATCTGGAATGGAGAGCCACAGTTTCCCTAGCCTGGGTTTAATGTGTGAACCAGGCCAATGAATTCTATTGCTTCTTAAAGCCTTCATAGAATTATAGAATCATAGAGTTGGAAGGGGCCTTGTAGGCCATCGAGTCCAACCCCCTGCTCACAGCAGGAAGTCCACAGCTAGAGCATCTCCCGCAGATAGCTGTCCAGCCTCTGCTTGAAGACATCCAGCGAAGGGGATCCCACCACCTCCCTAGGCAGTCGGTTCCATTGCCAAACTGCCCTTACTGTCAAGAAGTTCCTTCTAATGTCCAATCTGAATCTACGCTCCTGCAACTTAAAACCATTAGACCTACTCCTACCCTCTGGGGCAGCAGTGAACAAATCTGTACCCTCCTCTATGTGACAGCCCTTCAGGTACTTAAAGAGTGTAATCATGTCGCCCCCCAGCCTTCTCTTCACCAGACTGAACATGCCAAGTTCCTTCAACCTTTCCTCATAAGACTTGTTCTCCATACCGGCTATCATCCTTGTCGCCCTCTTCTGAACCTGCTCTAACTTGTCTATATCTTTCTTAAAATGAGGCGCCCAGAACTGAACGCAGTATTCCAGATGAGGCCTGACCAATGCAGAATATAGTGGGACTATTACTTCCCTCGACCTGGAAACTATAGCTCTGTTTATGCATCCCAAAACCGCGTTTCCCTTTTTTGCCGCAGCATCACACTGCTGGGTCATGTTCAACTTGCGATCCACTACAATTCCAAGGTCCTTCTCACACGCACTACTGCTAAGCCGGGTATTTCCCATCCTGTACCCGTGCATTTTGTTTTTGTGGCCTAAATGCAGAATCCTGATGCATTTGTCTTTATTGAATGTCATTTTATTAATTTCAGCCCAATTTCCTAGTCCATCCAGGTCCCTTTGGATTTTATTCCTGTCTTCCATTGTGTTAGCTATCCCTCCCAGTTTCGTATCATCCGCAAACTTCATAAGGCTTCCCTCCACCCCATCATCTAAGTCATTGATAAAAATGTTGAAGAGTATCGCCCCCAGGACAGAACCCTGCGGCACTCCACTCGAGACCTCCTTCCAGTCCGAAGCAGAGCCACCGACGACCACTCTTTGAGTACTGTTTTCCAACCAGTTGTGAATCCACCTGACAGTATTTCCATGTAGTCCGCATTTGACGAGTTTGCTAATCAAAAGGTCGTGGGGGACTTTGTCAAACGCTTTGCTGAAATCTAGATAGATGACATCTACAGCATTTCCACCATCTACTAGGCTAGTGACCTGATCAAAAAAAGAGATGAGATTTGTTTGACAGGATTTATTCTTGACAAACCCATGCTGGCTCCTTCTAATCACAGCATTGTCATCTAGATAGTTGCCAATGGACTCTTTTATTATCCATTCTAATATCTTTCCTGGTATTGAAGTCAGACTGACTGGCCTGTAATTCCCCGGATCTTCCTTTTTACCCTTTTTAAAGAGCGGGACGACGTTTGCCCGTCTCCAATCCTCTGGCACCTCTCCCGTTCTCCAGGATTTCTCAAAGATGATGGCAAGAGGTTCCGAGAGTACATCCGCAAGTTCCTTCAATACTCTGGGATGCAGTTCATCAGGTCCTGGAGATTTGAACTCATTTAGGTTAACTAGGTATTTCCTGACTAGCTCCTTATCAATCTCGAACTGCAATCCCGACCCCTTACTGAGATTGCTACTGATGCAAGGTTGCACACTGTTCCCTTTTTGGGAGAAAAAGGAGGCAAAATAGGCGTTGAGCAGTTCTGCTTTTTCCTCGTTATCTGTCAACATTTTGCCATCCTTATTGAGCAGCAGTCCCACCATTTGCTTGGTCTTTCTCTTGCTTCGAACATATCTGAAAAACCCCTTTTTGTTGTTCCTCGCTTCCCTCGCCAGCCTCATTGTGCACATCAGATAAAAGAGGAGGACCATCTTGATTAAAGTATGCTTGCAACCCCCCCCCCATGCCCAGAGAACGTCCAAATTGTTATACGCTCTTGTGGAAACAGATGGAGGCTTTCTTTGTTGTGACTGGTTTAATGTGATGTCATCTGTTCACTGCATCGCACACTGAAATGTGCAGAACTCTGTGAAGTAGAAGCCATTTCAAACATGGCTCCAGATGTACTAATGAGGCTAAACCCCTCCCCCCAATGTGTAAGAAGTAAACCTTTTAGGCTGGATGACAATACTTGGCATTTCACTGGGGAAAATCTACATGGCACAAACCTGCTTTTGATTCCGGTTCCTTGATGATTACGCTGTTCAGCATTCAAATTGAGAGGCAACTCTACTACTGAAAGTGTTTGTTTGTTTATTTATTAAATTTATATTTATTTATTTTATTTATTTTATTTATACCCCGCCTTTCCTCCCAGCAGGAGCCCAGGGCGGCAAACAGGAACGCTAAAAACACTTTAAAACATCATAAAAAGACCTTAAAATACATTAAAACAAAACAACGTTAAAAACATTAAAAAACAACTTTAAAAACATCTTTAAAAAAAGGGTTAAAGATATTAAAAGACGTATTAAAAGCAATTATATCCTGCCATTCCTCCCAACAGGAGCCCAGGGAACTTCTGCGGGGCGCGAGCGGGAGGAATTCCTGGTAGATGATCCCTTACGTTTTGTGTTGCGCTTTCCAGGGCCACACAACGGCTCCTACTTTGCAGGTGTGGTTCTGAGATTGCTCCCAACACCTCTGTTTCCTTGTCTCCTCAGATAGCTGCCGGGGTTTTGGGCTTGGTTCCCTGCTGGCTTCTACTTCTCTGTGGTTCCCCCCCCCTCTTGTTTGGTAAGGCTGAAATTGAGATTTAACAGAGGAAAGCGCTGCAAAGAGCCCCCATGGGGCTGTGAAATGGGCGAGGACAGGTTCCCGCGTTTTCTGCTGACACGTCTGGTTATTTGTTGGGAGTGCCTCATCTCCTCAGTGGGATTGGACCATTGTGGCTGTTTCTTGGGATCCAGTTTCCCTCTGGGACTGTGGTAGCCCTTCTCCCTGAGTGCCGTGCTGTCTTGCCCATTTCACACCACTTGCCGGATTTCACGCCCGGGAGTGGCCTAGAATTCTCCCTGCTGGCTTTACCAGGAAGCAGCCCCATGAGGTTACTTGGCACAGCACTTCAGCTCCAGCCACGCAAAGGCGAGATGCCTGTTCTCCAGGACTGTTTTGATGAACACGTCTCTCCTCGGGAAAGTCTTGGGACCAGTGGAGGCCGTGGGAGCATGCCTCATACTGAGCCGCACTCATTGCTTCATATAGCTCAGTATTGTCTAGACCAGTGGTTCCCAACCTGGGGGCCGGGACCCCCAGTGGGGCTGTGAAGTAATCCAGAGGGGGCCGTGAACAGTAAAGAAATGAATTATTTATTAATTTTTTTTAAAAAAGGCTTCACTCCTTCGACACTGTCTGCTTTCCACTACCGCTGCAGATGACACCTCCCCCTTGCTCCAAACGAGAGGGGAGGCCTTTTCTGAAGCGCCAGAGCGTCTTTCAGGTGCACTAAGGGCAGACATCTGCCTATAAAATACATGGCAGATGCCAAAGGAGGCTGAGGGTGGAGCTACCAGGAAGAAGAAGGGATTACTGTCACTGATTCCTGCCTCCTTGCACTGCCGCTACTGGCAACGCCCTTACTTAGAATGAGAGGAGAGGGCTTTTTGTGAAGCAAAAAGAAGCAAGCCTGCAAGAAAGGCTGCTTTCCCCCTTCCTTTCTGGCAGCCAGCCTGCCTCCCTGGGGGGAGGGGGTCACAATTTTTTTTCAGCTTATAAAGGGGGTCCCGTGCTCATAAAGGTTGGGAACCACTGGTCTACACTGACTGATAGTGGTCCTGCAGGTTGCAGGCAGGGGACAATTCCAAGCCCAGTCCGGAGACTCCAGGGATTGAAGCTGAGAACTTCTGCGTGCAAAAGCAGAAGCTCTTCCATTGAGCTACAGCCTGTCCCCAGTGACCATACATTAGGTGGCAAGGAAGAGATGGGCAATGGGCTTCCTGTCCTGTTCTTACCAGGTGTCAGCTCTACACTGCATCAGCAGTGCCAGGGGGGGGGGGCTGGAAATTCCTGGGTCTTTGGCAGGGAAGGAAAGTCCTTAGCCAGCAGTCGGGTTGTAAATCTGCTAGGCCTATCCGAGGCGTACTTGCCGAGTCAGAAGTCCAGAAGCAAGGTCAGTGGAGGTCCGGGATCAATTGCCAAGGGGTCAGTCCAAGAGATGCTGCAGGGAAACTAGGGCTACACAAAGCCACGCCTGACGTTGCAGTCAGCAACAAGCTGCAGCCAAGGTGTGCCTTATAAAGAGCAGGATGGACAGCAGGTGTGAGCCCTCAGCATTTGGGCCTTAAGGAGACAGGCCTGCCTCTCTTCTGCCTGACCTTCTGCTGTCTACGTTCTGCAGGTGAGGGGGGAGTATCCTGTGGACTGTCTGTGTCTGGCTGCAGGGCCTCTGCTGTATCTGGGGTGCTCTGCAGCTGAGGGGCAGAAGGATCTGGATTCTCAGGAGGCTCCTCCGTGTCTCCTGAGTCTGCTGCTCCTGGGTTTGCTGCTGTTACTCCCGAGTCATCCTCATCTGAGGAGTCCTCTGACGGGGCCATGACACCAGGCTCCTTCAGGAGGCGAGAGAGCTCCGGCAGAAACACAAGTGAGGGCAGCACAAGGACAGGATCCAGGGTCAGTCCGCAGTCAGAGTCCAGAGTCTACCACAACACCAAGGGGATCAGGCCAGAATCGGTGTCAGAGCAGTCCAGGGCCATACACCAAGCAGTCTGTAAGCAACACAGGTCAGGGGTCAGGCAAGAGATAGGTCTGGGGTCCACAGGTATTCTTTAGACAGGGAAGGTTCAGAACTGGTGTATAGCTGTTGTTCCAGTAGCCCTTCCAGCCTAGCGCTAGAGCTTTTATGCTGGAGCTGCTGCACCACACCCCAAACCTCAGCTGACTCCCATTGGTCACCTGTAGCCAGACCTTTACTCCTCAGCAGTCAGGGCCTGTAGTCGGGCACTCCTCTGGGTGGGTCAGGTCTCCATCTGGTGTCAGAGGAGATGCCTCTTCCTTGGGCTCAGGGGCTGTTTAGCCTCGACGTCAGAGGCCGAACCTGCTTCAGGTGCAGACAGCCCATCCTGGACCTCATCGCAGGATCCCAGCCCCTTAGATGGGGCCTGAGCCAGGTCTGGGTCCAACACCGGAGCCTCCTTGTCTTCCTCTGGTGACAACTCCTCTGGCTGGGACCTGACACTTTCCATAGAGGATGCATGGAGCTCTCTTGGGATCCGACAGCTGGCTTCACTGAGCCATGTGGAATGGAGGAAGGGTGTCCAGGCCAAGGCATCCTGATTAGCTGGGGTTCCCAGTCACACAGAGGCTTCTCGGTGCACTCAGTTGGTCATATGTAGATGTTCTGTTCAGACCTTCATGCTCAGTGCACAAAGGTCTGAGAGGAGCCTGCATGCCTAGGGACACTTGGGAGAGGGGCTTGCTGACCCTTCCGTACACTTTTAACTCCTGTTCAGGCAAATTGGAATCTGAGCCAAACAGGCTTGGGAGTCGGAGCTGAAAGCCCACTGAAACATGCAGCCCGCAAGTCTCAGCCCAGCATCCATTTCCTCAAGCCAGGAAGGCTGGAGGAGAGCTGTTGCTTCAGCAAAGAAGCAGCTCAGGTGGGAACTTACCTAGAAGCTGGAGGCTGCACTTATTCCTGGCTCTCGGCCAGGCCCTGATCTGGGCAGGCATTTCCATGCGCTTTCCTCTCCTGCTGAGTAGGCTCATATGCAAATAGCCAGGCACGTCGACGGCAGCACTGAAGGTCTTGCCTGGTTTGCCATCTCCACTGCTCCTGTGGCCCCAAGGGAAATGAGCAGGTGCGTGTCTGAGAGCTGCCCAGGAACTGAGACTGGTGGTGTGGAGGCTTCCAGACCTGGGCCAGAGATCTCCAGATCCATTGTCTCTTCAGGGTCACTGGCAGCGTGGAGATCTACCGGAGGGTCCTGCTGCCCTTATTCCTCCTCTAATGAGACTTCAGGTTGGAGGTCTTGGCAGGCTGAACTGGGACACCAGAGCAGGAGGCCTTTAAGGAGCAAAGGAAGCTGGCGCACCGTGTCAGACCATTGGCCCATCTAGAACAGCATTGTCTACACCAGGGGTGGGTGGGGGACTTCTGGCCCTTGAGCCAATATGGGCCCACCAGGGGGGGGTCCAAGGTGACCCGTGTGGCCGTTTCCCCCAAACCACACCCTCCCACCCATCAGCTGATGTCACTTGTGATGTCATGTGAAGGGCAGGGTTAAATCCTGCACTGGCTGCATGTGCTTGTTCTCAGTAGGGAATGGGCACACAGCCAAACTGAGCAGAATTCCTCCTGCATGGAATCCCCTGCTAAAACAGGGGGGAAAACCCTTCATTTTAGCAGCGCCTTGCAAGGTGCTTTGAAGACCCTGACTTCAGGACTTCAAAGCACATTGTGTCCTTGTGATGTCAGGTGATTGGACAGGTGAAATTTGGCCCGCCAGGCCAATGCTGATAAGGATCTGGCCCATTGAGCTGAAAAGGTTCCTGGTATACAGCGATTCCTTCTCTTCGGATGCACACCGTAACGTGGTGAGGGGGTTTGAGTGTGTTGAAGAAGCTGAGAGCAATGCCATCAGGAGTCTAGACCAAGAGGGTAGACTCCTAGCAGGGGCACCCAAAGCGGAATGGTCAAAGCTGAAACACCAGACTAAGATGCATCCAAACTCAGAGGAAGGCAATGGTAAACCACCTCTGAATATCTCTTACCACGAAAACCCTATGAACAGAGTATCCAAAATGCAACAAAATGGAAGATGAGACCCCCAGGTCAGAAGGCACTCACCAAGCTACTGGGGAAGAACAAAGGACAAGTACGAGTAGTGCTGTGACTAATGATGCAGCTGCTTCAAAGCTGAAAGGAAGCCCAAAGGCTGATGCACACAGATGTGAAAGGAGAGTCCGGAGTTGTACGACGCACACAATAGGAACATGGAATGTGAGAAGCATGAACCAGGGAAAGTTAGAAATTGTCAAGCAAGAAATGGAACGCATCAACATTACAATACTTGGCGTGAGCGAACTAAAATGGACGGGAATGGGACATTTCCAATCAGGCAACTACAAAATACTTTATGCAGGAAATGAGAAATTAAGAAGAAATGGGGTTGCTTTAATAGTGAGAAGTGATGTAGCAAGAGCAATTAGGAGCTACAACACAAGGTCTGAGCAAGTGATATCAATGAGATTAAATGGGAAACCTATCAACACAACCATCATCCAAGTCTATGCTCCGATGGCAAACGCAGAAGAAGAGGAATTGGAGAGATTTTATACAGAAGTACAGGAAGAAATTGATCACACACCAAAACAAGATGTGCTGATAATCATGGGGGATTGGAATGCAAAAGCAGGGAACAGAGAAGAATTAGGAATTGTGGGGAAATGGGGCTTAGGAGACAGAAACGAAGCAGGAGAAAGACTTATTGAATTCTGTGAAGCCAATAATTTCTTTCTTGTGAACACATTTTTTGAACAACCGAAAGGACGACTATACACGTGGACATCACCAAATGGTCAATATGGCAATCAAATTGATTATATAATTGGTAGCAGAAGATGGAGAAGTTCCATACCTTCTGCGAAAACAAGACCAGGAGCAGACTGCGGTACAGATCATGAACTGGTTGTATCGAAAATCAGAGTAAAGCTAAAGAAGACCAACAAAACATAACGACACAATTCAATTTAAATAACATCCCAGAAGCATATAAAGATCAAATAAGGAACAGGTTTGAGGCTTTAAACTTAGTTGACAGAGAACCAGAAGATCTATGGACTGAAGTCAGAGAAGAATGCAAAAAGACAATACCTTTAGTTAAAAAGAGAGAAAGAGCCCAATGGATGACTGAAGAAACTCTTCAAATGGTTAAAGAGAGAAGGAAAGCAAAAGCAAAAGGAGATAGAAACACAGTCAGAACCCTAAATGCAACAATACAGCGACTAGTACGTAGGGACAAAGAGAACTATTACAATAGTTACTGTATAGAAATAGAAGAGGACAACAAAAAGGGTAGAACAAGAGCCCTGTTCCAAAAGATTAGAGAAATGAAAGGGAAATTTAAACCAAGAGTAGGGATGTTGAATAATCAACAGGGGAACACACTGACTGACCGAGATGAAATAAAAGGAAGGTGGAAGCAATACACTGAAGAATTCTATAAAAGAGATGCAAGGATGACAGATCATTCACGGAGGAACCATATGATGAAGAACCAGAAATTTTAGAATGTGAGGTAAAAGCTGCTCTTAAAATACTTGGAAGAAACAAATGTGGAAAAGCAGACAATGACCCACAGACTGGAAGCATTAAACATACATCCTGATTCCAAAGAAAGGGGATCCCAGGGAATGCAGCAATTTTATTTATTTATTTATTTATTTATTTATTTATTTATTTATTTATTTATTTATTTATTTATTTATTTATTAGATTTTTATACTGCCCGACTAGTGATAGCTCTCTGGGCGGTGTACAACAGAAAATACAAAATACATCTCATAAAAAGTGCATAATAAATATTACAAAAACGTATAAAGTGCAAAAATCAGATTACATAATTATTTAAAATTTAAATTAAAACGCCATAGAAAAGAGGCAGGTCTTAAGCTGGCGCCGAAAAGACAGCAGCGTCAGCGCCGTACGCACCTCAACGGGGAGACTATTCCAGAGTTCGGGGGCCACCACTGAGAAGGCCCTAGTTCTTGTCACCACCCTCCGAGCCTCTCTATGAGTCGGGACTCGGAGGAGGGCCTTCGATGTAGAGCGCATTGTCCGGGCAGGTTCATATCCTGAGAGGCGTTCCGACAGGTATTGTGGTCCCGCGCCGTATAGGGCTTTATAGGTTAAAACCAACACTTTGAATCTGTCCCAGAAGCATATTGGCAGCCAATGTAAGCGAGCCAGAACAGGTGTTATGTGTTCCGACCGCTTGGTCCTCGTTATTAATCTGGCTGCCGCATTTTGGACAAGCTGTAACTTCCAAACTGTCTTCAAAGGCAGCCCAACGTAGAGCGCATTGCAGTAGTCTAATCGCGAGGTTACCAGAGCATGTACAACTGATGTAAGGTCCCCTCTGCTCAGGTAGGGACGTAGCTGGGCTACCAACTGAAGTTGGTAGAACGCGTTCCGAGCCACCGAGGCCACTTGAGCCTGAAGTGACAGGGAAGGATCTAAGAAAACTCCCAGACTACGAACCCACTCCTTTAGGGGTCAGGTGGATTGGGGCTGAAATATTTCACTGGTGTCATCCAGCCAAACCTGAGTGGCAGTAGGGTCAAGGGCTGGCAAGAGCAATGACTGCTTTACACAAGTGCAGAATTAGCTGGAGGGATTCGCTGCAACAAGATGTGGGGACAGATTTTGCCAGCCTTCGCCAACCTGGCAACCCTCAGATGCTTTTGGGTGGGGCTGATGGGAGTTATCATCCAAAAACATCTGGAGGGCACCCTGTTGAGAAAGGCTGCATTATTAGACTCATTCATTGCAGGTGTGGCTCTTTCAATGATACGGCATTGCAGTAGCTAAATGACGCTCCCATGTATAGAGACAGCTTACCTTTTGAATAACAGATGTCCTGCTTGTCAGTGTCCAGAGCACTTGGCTGTTTAGTGCTGGAAAAATAATTCTGGGTCAGACAAGACTCCCAGCTCCCATCAGCCCCTGCCAGTATGCCTTTCGGCCAGGGATATTTGGGGTGAGTGTGTTATAGTCCAGTCGCAGCAAGAGGTTCCCCACCCCTTCTTTAGCAGAGTCTTCCCAGACACAGGTGAGGTCAGAAAGATGGGACTACCTGCTGAGAGAATATTTGTGTCTGTGGGAACAGTAGTCTGTTGTCAGCCAGAAGAAACACACTTCACAATGTAAACACATGGTTGCTTCCTCTAGTACAGTAGGGCTCCACTCATACGGCGGATTACGTTCTGGACCCCCACTGTAAAGCAAAAACCGCTGTAAAGTGGAACTCATTGAATTGAATGGCGTGCGATGCCTGAAAAGCGCCGTAAAAGTGGAACAAGCGCCGTATGAGTGGGGCTTTAGTCTAATTGCATCTAAGCGAGACTGCTGCATTAACGAATCGCTGTAAAGCGAAGCACCGTAAAGCGGGCCGTACTGTAATAGTCCTTGTTGCACCTTTATAGATCACAGGAATATCCTTGGCTTTGGCATCCCACAGCTTGTCAGAGGGCAGTTTGATAATTCACCAGCTTTCTTTTCCAGGGTTTCGACAACCCCCCCATCCACCACCACCCTGCCCCAGGAACCTGTAAGTTACTGTAGAGATGACTCATTCCTGACTTGCGCTTTTCTCTGGTGCAGGCTCTGAAAAGACACTCATGGCATCACTTTGTTGTCCTCAGTCTGTGATGCATTTTGAAACAAGCTTGTAGCTTTTCCAAACCCGCTTTCTGTGCATAATAAGCTGTTCCTTTTCTTGTCTTTTTCTAGGACGGCACCCGAGATATCTTCATTGATGGAGTTGTTGCTCGCAACAGAGCTCTGAATGGTGATATTGTGGTGGTGAAGCTGCTTCCAAAAGATCAATGGAAGGTCAGTGATCCAACCTAGTCTTTTTTTTGAAGAGGAGGCTCTGGCCCTTTTCTCACAAACCCCAGTAATTGTGAATGGTGCCTTTTTTCAGATTATGTGCCTGTTCCACCAACTATCACTTTCCATGTTCTCCTGATCCTGATGGTTGCTCAGACTTCCCTGTGGTCATTTTTTCTTTTCTGTCTGCGTTCTCACATTTCTCTTCTCTGTTGGCCTTAATAATAAAGGTATTTCTTAACTTTGAACTTTGGATTTTTTCCCCATTATGAAGCAAAATGTCTACCTTTGGTTTTTATGCAACTTTATGTAGATTTCTGTGCATGCTCAGAAACTGAGACGTGCACATCTGCTGTTCTGATAATGTTGCCTATTTTCCTCCTTTAAAAAACGGAAACAAAACTACAGTCTCTCTAGGTACATGGAAAGATACCTTATACTGTATCAGGCTATTGGTCTGTCTTGCATAGTGCTCTGTGCTCGACTGGCAGCAGCATAAGGCTCTCAGGTACAAGACTTTTCCAGCACCAATACCTGAGATCCTTTTAACCAGAGATTTGAAGTTAGGATCTGCTGCATGCAAAAGCATGTAATCCACCAGTCAGGCATGAAAGAAATATATAGTCAGTGTAGGTGAGAAATGTTTATTTATTTATTTTATTTATTTATTTTATTTTATTTAATTTATATACCGCCCTAAGCCCAAGGGCTCTCTGGGCGGTATACATAAAATAAAACAGTCAAGAATATATAAATACAATAATACAATAAAATCAAGCCAACAAAGGTAAACAAAAATAATCAAACAGCAGCAAAATACAACAATACATATAATAAAACGCATTAAAATGCCTGGGAATATAAAAAGGTTTTCACCTGGCGCCGAACAGATAGCAGCGTCGGCGCCAGGCGCACCTCATCAGGAAGACCATTCCATAGTTCAGGAGCCACAACTGAAAAGGCCCTATTTCTAGTCACCACCCTCCGAGCTTCTCGATGGGATGGTACTCGGAGGAGGGCCTTAGATGTTGAGCGCAGTGTACGGGTAGTTTCATATTGGGAGAGGCGCTCCACCAGGTATTGCGGTCCCATGCCGTGTAAGGCTTTATAGGTCAAAACCAGCACTTTGAATTTAGCCCGGAAACAAATAGGAAGCCAGTGCAGACGAGCCAGAATGGGTGTAATATGAGCGGACCTTCTTGTCCGCGTCAACAATCTGGCCGCTGCATTCTGGACTAACTGTAGTTTCCAAACTGTCTTCAAGGGCAGCCCAACGTAGAGCGCATTGCAGTAGTCCAATCTAGAAGTTACCAGAGCATGAACGACTGAGGCGAGGTCGTCACTGTCCAGATAGGGACGTAGCTGGGCTACCAATCGGAGATGGTAGAAAGCATTCCTTGCCACTGAGGCTACCTGAGCCTCAAGAGACAAGGAAGAGTCGAAAAGAACTCCCAAGCTACGAACCTGTTCTTTCAAGGGGAGTGTAACCCCGTCCAGAACAGGGTGAACATCCACCATCTGGGCAGAGAAGGCACTCACTAACAGCGTCTCGGTCTTGTCTGGATTAAGCTTCAGTCTGTTAGCTCCCATCCAATCCATTATCACGGCCAGGCAACGGTTTAGTACGTTGACAGCCTCACCTGAAGAGGATGAAAAGGAGAAATAGAGTTGCGTGTCATCAGCGTACTGGTGACAACGCACTCCAAAACTCCTGATGACTGCGCCCAACGGCTTCATGTAGATGTTGAAAAGCATGGGGGACAGAACCGATCCCTGCGGGACACCACAATGGAGAGTCCAGGGTATCGAGCAATGTTCCCCAAGCACTACCTTCTGGTGGCGACCCACCAAGTAGGAGCGGAGCCACTGCCAAGCAGTACCCCCAACTCCCAACTCCGTGAGTCTTCCCAGAAGGATACCATGGTCGATGGTATCAAAAGCAGCTGAGAGATCAAGGAGAATCAACAGGGTCACACTCCCCCTGTCCCTCTCCCGACAAAGGTCATCATACAGGGTGACCAAGGCTGTTTCGGTACCAAACCCAGGCCTAAAACCGGATTGAAACGGATCGAAATGTTACCTTTAGAGCAAGTAACTAAAGATGAATGAAGGTCCAAGGAAGATTCTATAAAGTTTTTACAGTGAACTTTACGAAGGTGTTACAACACTCTAAAAGCTGAAGGAATGACAGTAGCATTTGAATCGCATGAAGAGGCACCAAAAGGGCGTAGAAGTATTGTTATATATTGTTGGAATGTATGAGGTTCAACTCCAACTTGGTGGGTTGAGGCTGCATGAAGTTAAAAAGGATAGCTAGAGAGGAGACCTCTTGGTTGCTAGGCTACACCTGTCCTTTGATCCTTACCTTCTCTCCCCTTCCTGCTAGACTGATATGCAAAGGATGTTGATCCCAGTTCTTTCCCGCCTTCCCAGTCTTCTTCTTCTCTCTCGAGAGGGGAGCAGACATCTTTCCTTTGTCTCTCCCTCTCAACCAGCATGAGAGCTGCACTGGGACCAGTGCTTGTTGCTCCAGCATAGCTAGTTAGCTAGATATAGAACTCTTTCCTATCAAGCATGTATTTCCAGAATAAAGTAGTTCTTTCTTATTTTAAATCTTAAAGTCTCTGTCTGACTAATTTGCACGGAAGGTACAATCTTAGCAAAGATTCAAACACACACACATAAGCTCGCTCAGAACTCTCCGCTCTGCTACGCAACTCAATAGAATTCCGACATATATCCCAGGCAGAGGCTGCGAATGTGAGTGGATCCATAGAGTCCACACTGTAATCCATTATTTTATGTATTTGCTTTCCCATACTGCTAAGGTGGGGAACCTTTGGCCCTCCAGATGTTGTTGGACTCTAACTCCCATCAGCTCCAGCCACCATGGCCAGTGGTCAGGAGGGATAGGAGTTGTAGTTCAGCAACATCTAAGGGGTTAGGGGTTAGCCATTCCTGGATTAGATGGGCAGATGGCCCTATTTAGCAGGCTTGATAGGCTTGATAGGGAATAGTGAAGAAAAATTCAGACTGTGTGGCTGTTATAGTTTGTAATCTGTTTGTAATCCGGTAGAGTTGGATTAAAGAGTCCAGAGAGCACCCTGGTGGGTTTCTGTGGGCGCCACATTGGGGACCCCTATTGCAATTTGGGACAGTGAAGTCATGGAAATGCCTGAGCAATTTGCGAAGCCCTTAAATCTTTCATACATGTGTGGAGGAAAACGCCTGAAGAACAGATCAGAAGTCTTTCTATAACTTGGAATGCTTGGGTGTATTCTTACAGACAGTTGTGATGGTAAACACAGTGCTGTATCTTTTTGTGTGTGTTTGTGGAGAGATCATGGATGATCATTTGTGAGCATTATTTAACCTATCGCAGAGATTACTGTAGTGCTCTCTATGCGGGGCTGCCCTTGGGCCTGGTCCGGAAGCTCCAGCTGGTGTAGAATCCAGTGGTTGGTCTGCTGGTGGGGGCAGATGTCCAACAGTATGCGACACCTCTGCTAAAACACCTGTTCCAGCTGTCCATATGCTACCAAGCCAGGTTCAAGGTTCTTGTGTTGGCATACAAAACCCTGAACAACCTGGATCCAGAGTACCTTAAGGACTGCCTGAGCCCTTGTTATCCCAGCTGATAACTGAGACCATCCAGAGGAATGCTGTTAGTTGTCCCCATGTTACAAAAGCCTGACTGGCCTCAACGAGAAGTTGGGCATTTAGTGTCGCTGGTCCCATGCTATGGAACACTCTCCTGGCAGAGATGCGGCAGGTGCCCTTGCTTTTGACTTTGACGTCTCTCTTGAAGGCCTTTTTATGCTGACAGGTCTTTGCAGCTGTTTAATTCTCCTAAGATAGGCCAGTCATTTCAGCGATTGTTGTGTTCTGTCTTTATGGTATTTTATGTTTTGTTGCATTTGTTTATTTTGTTGTACGCTGCCTTGCTATTTTTTACATGAGATGGTGGTATTTAAATACTTTTATAAATAAATAAATACTTAAACTTATTACCCGCCCTCCACCCAAAGGTCCCAGGGCGGGCTACAACAGTTTTAAGATGCATCATTATTAAAAACAGTTGAAAACAACCTAAAATCACAACACAAAAATCCTACAGAGTGGGTCCTAAAAATATAAATATGTAAAATAATACAGTCCTCTCTTAGTGCTGAAATGATAACAAAGGTGGTGCCAGTTGAGCTTCCCTGGAGGGTGGGCGGTGATTCCGCAGGATGTTACTCGTATTACTACGTTGCTTAAGCCTCCTCCCGCGGAAAGTTTTTGAAGAGCAGGATACCAACCCTTTAAATAAAAGAAACGCATTTGTTAAGCCATAGGGTTGGGTTGCACAGATAGGAATGGGCTTGATGCTCCTTGGCTTTCGTTGAGTCCCATGGGTCCTCCCCCTCCCTAATGTGGTCTTGGAGTATCAGTTGTTTCTCTCCTAACAGTGAACCACTGACATCTATTCCCATAGCAGACAGATAATCATTTGGGAACATTATTGTGATGGGACCAAAACTTCCCACCCAGCCAGCTTTCATTTAGCGGGAACTTATTGACCAAGACAGCTGGTATAGCACAGTGGGGAGGAGAGCCTGGCTGGGAGTCCAGAGTCTGTGAGTTCAAATCCCCGCTTGTGTCTCCTGGGTGTCAAGGGCCAGCTAAAGATCACCCCACAGGGAGTGCCTCAGGGGTTACGTGCCCTGCCACCTGTGCGGCCGTGGGCGAGCTGCAGAGTCCCAAGGAGCCCAGTTGCCCCCCAGCTGGCAGTTGCGGACAAGGAAGGGGCTGGCTTGTGCAGCTGTGGCAAGCTGAGCAGGCCCTAGCCAGCTGGGGAGGACTAGCCTCAGAGGGAGGCAATGTTAACCACCCTCTGAATACCGCTTACCATGAAATCCCTATTCATAGGGTCACCATAAGTCGGGATCGACTTGAAGGCAGCCCATTTCCATTTACTGATGAAGGGGTGCAGTATGTGTTTGCATTATGCAGGCGCTCTACAATTGTTCTCTCCACCACCCTACGTGCCCATCATATCCACAGGCGTTTCTTAGGAACCTAGGAAGCTGCCTTATATGAGTCAGAGCATTGGTCCATTTAGCTCAGTATTGTCTGCACTAACTGGCAGCAGCTCTCCAGGGTTTCAGGCAGGGCTCTCTCCCATCCCTTCCTGGGGATTGAACCCAGGATCTTCCGCATGCAAAGAAGATGCTCTGCCACTGGCTACGGCTATTTCCCTAAATCAGAGGCAACTCGTCGTTCATCAGCAATCTAGAGTTAGAGGTGAGCAGTGAGGTGGGCACGCTTGTTGATGAGACGAAATAGTTCAGGGTTGTTAAAACAGAAAGGGATTGGGAAGAGCTCCGAAAGGACCTCTCCAAACTGAGTGAATGGGTGGGAAAATGGCGAATGAAATTCAGTGTAAAATTTATTTATTTATTTTATTTTATTACATTACATTTTTAGACCGCCCTATAGCAATAAGCTCCCAGGGCGGTGTACAGCATAATAAAACAGGTTAAAATACAAGTGGATGTAAATACAATACACAATAAAACATAATTAAAAATTTTCAATTTTAAATTCAAATTTTAAAATTTTTAAAATGCCTGGGCGAAGAGGTAGGTCTTTAACTGGCGCCGAAAAGATAACAAAGAAGGCGCCACGCGTATCTCATCAGGGAGGGCGTTCCATAGTTCGGGGGCCACCACTGAGATGTATAGTGATGCAAAAAAAGATGTATAGTGATGCAAGTTGGGACAAAAAAAATCTTAATTTCACATATATGCTCATGGAGTCTGAAGTGGTGGTGACTAACCAGGGATGAGAGCTTGGGGTCATAATGGATAGCTCGATGAAGATACTGACCCAGTGTGCAGCAGCTGTGAGACAGGCAAATTTCATGCTAGGGATGATTAGGAAAGATATTGAAAATAAAACTGCTGATGTCATAATGCCTTTAAACAAATCTATGGTGCGGCCACATTTGGAATACTGTGTATAGTTCTGGTTGCCTCACCTCAAAAAGGATATTGTGGAGTTGGAAAAGCTTCAGAAAAGGACAACCAAAATGTTCAAGGGGATGGAGCAACTCCCCTGTGAGGAAATGTTTTTGGAGCTTTTTAGTTTAGAGAAAAGGCGGGTCAGAGGTGACATGACAGAAGTGCATAAAATGATGCTTGGCATGGAGAAAGTGGATGGAGAAAAAGTTCTTCTCCCTCTCTCATAATACTAGAACTCATGGACATCCAAAGAAGTTGAATGTTAGAAGATTCAGGAAAGACAAAAGGAAGCATTTCTTCACACAGCGAATAGTTAAAATGTGGAATTCACTCCCATGAGAGGCAGTGATGGCCACTAACTTGGATGGCTTTAAAAGAAGATGATGATATTATTTTAATTTATATTTTTATCTGTCAGTGGCTACTAGCCATGATGGCTATGCCTGTGCTTTCATGGTCAGAATGCCAGTTGCTGGATGCCGCAGGAGGGGAGAGTGCCCTTGCGCTCTGGTCCTGCTTGCGGGCTTCCAAGAAGAGGCATCGGGTTGGCCACTGCGAGAACAGGATGTTGGACTAACGTGGCCTTTGGCCTGATCCAGCAGGACTCCTGCAGAGGCACTCAATTGGTAAGTGCCAATTTAAAGTTGTTTTGTAGTGGTTTTACCACCTCAGCTGCTTTGTCAGAATCCACCTTCAGTGTGGGCATAAAGGAAGTGATAACACTCAGGACCCAGTGTGCTTGGTATATGTCCTCTGTGCTCATGTGGATGAAACGTCTCTGGGGATGCCCATTAGGTAATCTCTGCTCAGTTATGCAGTCTCTGTGGTGCCCGATGAACTGTTTCTGGGATGGACTTTGCATGTGCAGTGATCACCCAGGAATACAAAATATGGTACTTGTTGCAAACTTTTAGCTTCCTGATAATCTCAGCTTTCAGTAAGTGGATAATTGCTAAGAAAGTCCAACACAGTCGCATTTAACTTCAGAAGACGAAGCCTAATTTTAAAAAATGAGGGGGTTGGTAAAAAGAAAATTAAAAGGGAGAGTAAAGAGGTTGTTCACAGCTGCAATAATGGAAGCTGAGTTATAAAATCTATAAACCAGATGAGGAAAGGTATCACTAAATCCAAGAGGATGCCAGCGTGGTTAACAAGCAGAGTCAAGGAAGCTATCATAGGCAAGAAGGCTTCCTTGAGAAAATGGAGATCTTTTCCACATGAAAACAAAAAGTATCACAAATGACAAAAGAAATGAAAACAGACAATAAGGCATGCAAATAATATAATACAATATTTAAAAAGAATTCAGGGAACATACTGCTAAAAATATTAAGATTGACAGGAAAAACCCCTCCATTTTGAAAGAGCAGCATAATTAGCATCAACACACGGACTGCTGAGGAAAGACACACTGGGATGGCTTCTGCTGCCATACGTGCCGGAGCCTGGACTCATCTCCTCTTTGCCAACGCTTAGATAATGGGGTTGTAGATTAAGTTACTTTGTCTCTTCTTGTACTTACGCTCTTTTTATTTGTTTTGTTTTTGTATTATTTGTTTACAAAATAAACAATAAACATTTCTTTAAATATATTAGTAGCAGGAAACCGGCTAAAGAGACAGTTGGGCCTTTGGACGACCAGGGAATTAAAGGTGTGCTAAAGGAAGAAAACTGGATTGCAAAGAAGCTGAATGAATTCTTTGTGTTTACCGCAGTAGCTTTAGGGCAGTTCCCTGTGCCTGGACTAACTTTTGCAGGAAGAGAGTCTGAGGAACCAAGGCTGTTACTGTTATTATAATGTATTACCTGCCCTTCACCCAGAGGTCCCAGGGTGGGTTACAACAAGTTTAAAACACACGATTAAAAAACTTAAAAACAACTTAAACAACATCACAGAAAATAGGGTGGGTCCTAACATGCATCTCAGATGTCAAAGACCCAGATAAAGAGGTAAAATAGTGATGACAAAAGGGATGAATTCCTAGGCCTTATTGACAAATAGCAAAGGTAACTTGTTCCTATGGTTGGGCTCTGCACCTGAGAACTGGAAAGTGTCTAATGTAACAACAGTTTTTAGAAAGGGATCCAGAATAGTAGGGTCTGGATAATTATAGACTAGCTAGTTTAATGTCTGTTTGGAGATTCAGACAAGAGAAAGTGCGAGGGACTTCTTCACACAATGCACAATTTATTTATTTATTTATTACATTTATATACCGCCCCATAGCCGAAGCTCTCTGGGCGGTTTACAGCAATTAAAAACATTAAAGCAGTGGATCCCAAACCTTTCCCCCCCACAGACCACTTGAAAACTACAAATTGTTCTGGCAGACCACTTAAGGATTTTTCTCCCTGTTGCAGCAATTGTAGATGCTGTATGGTTTTTAATTGCGTTTTCATTGCTTCTTTTGTTTCTTATATTGTATTCTATTGCATTACACTGGGCATTCCATAGAATTCAAATTATAATACCATAAAATACAATATAAGAAACAAAAGAAGCAATAAAAATACAATTAAAAATCAATATATTTAATACAGGCATGCCACAGACCACCTGAATGAAGCTCTGGAATTATTATTATTATTATTTATTACATTTGCATACTGCCCCATTAGCCGAAGCTCTTCCCCCAGATACAGCAATGACCACCAACTTGCTATGGGAATTTGTATATGCAGAGATCGTCAGTGGTCTGAGCTGCGTGTGTGCCAGTGTGTGTATTACGGAAACCTGGCTGGACGAGGCCTCAGCTCCCATCCTTGAGGCCATGTGTCCGCCAGGTTTCCATTATGCTCAGCAACCGAGGGTAGGAAGGCGGGGAGGGGGTGTGGCAGTCATCTATCGGGAGTCTTTGATTTTCACCAGGCCCCTGCTTCCTAAGACCAAGTTTGTTGATTGCATGTACTGGAGGTTGGGCTCGAAGGGCAGTTTGGGGATCCTGCTTGTGTACTGCCCGCCCCGCTTCACGGCAGACTCCCTGACCGAGGTGCTAGAGGTGGTCTCGGATGTACGACTGCTCTCCCCAGAACTGTTAGTGTTGGGGGACTTTAACGTGCATGCTGAGACCACTCTCATCGGAGCCCCTTGGGATTTCCTCGAAACCATGGCTTCCTGGGAACTGCACCTTAGTAACACTGAGCCCACCCATGTAGCCGGTCATGCCCTCGACCTTGTATTTGTCTTGGAAATGGCGGGGAGTGTTCTGAAGTTGGGGGCTATTTCTTTTACCCCCGTGTCATGGTCAGATCACTATCTGGTGAACTTTGACCTCTCGTTGCCACACACCCTCTGCAGGGGTAAAGGACCTATTAGAATGGTCCGCCCCAGGCGCCTGATGGATCCAGAGGGATTCCTGACTGCGCTGGGGGAATTGGAACCTGCTGAAGGTCGCCTGGTCGAAACCCTGGTGATGGAGTGGAATGAGGGAATCACCAGGGCATTAGACCAGGTGGCTCCGAAACGTCCTCTCCCCCTGAACAGAACTCAGACAGCACCGTGGTATACACCCCGGTTGCGAAGTCTGAGACAGGAGGTGAGACGACTAGAACGCCGGTGGCGGAAGTCCCGCTCTGAAGATGTTCGGACACAGGTTAGAGCAGCAATAGCTGCCTACCAGGTGGCAGTAAAGGCAACAAAGAAGGATTTCTTTGCTGCCTCTATTGCATCTGCAGAGTGCTGTCCCAGGAAGCTGTTCCAAGTGGTCCGAAGCCTGGTCGGTCCAGTTGCTCAGGAACCCTTGGAGCACTCTAAGGCTTCCTGTGACAAATTGGCAAGGCACTTTGCTGATAAAATCGAACACCTGAAGAACTCGATTCCGTACGCTGTGGATGCAGTAGAAGATCCAGAGTTGACCAGTTGCAATCCGGTTCAGTGGGATCGGTTCCGGCCTCTTCCTTCTGAGGATGTGGACAAGGTACTTTCAACGGTGAAGCCTACCACCTGTCTGACTGATCCTTGCCCATCATGGTTCCTTATGAATTGCAAGGAGAAATTGGGCGAAGGGATCAGGGCGGTGGTAAATGCATCCTTGAAAGAGGGTGTACTGCCACCGGCCCTCAAGGAGGCAATTATAAAACCCATTTTGAAAAAACCCTCCTTGGATCCCCAAGTCTTGAACAACTTTCGCCCCATTTCGAATTTGCCATTTTTGGGCAAGATCATTGAGCGAGTGGTGGCTAGCCAGTTGTCAGCACACTTGGATGAAACGGATTATTTGGATCCATACCAATCAGGTTTCAGGACTGGACATGGTACTGAAACAGCCTTGGTCGCTCTGGTGGATGATATGAGGAGGGCATTAGACAGGGGAGAATTCACCTTTCTTGTCCTCCTGGATCTCTCAGCGGCTTTTGATACCGTCGACCACGGTATCCTGTTATATCGCCTGGAAGGATTGGGAATAGGAGGCACTGTTTTACAGTGGTTCCGTTCCTTTCTCTCTGACAGGCATCAACAGGTAGCATTGGGGGATGAGATTTCAGACCCTTGGCCCCTCACTTGTGGAGTGCCACAGGGTTCTATCCTCTCTCCCATGCTATTTAACATCTATATAAAACCACTGGGAGCTATCATCAGGAGTTTTGGGCTGCGGTGTCACCAATATGCTGATGACACGCAGCTCTACCTCTCTTTTAAATCCTCACCGGAGTTGGCTGTGGAGACCTTGTCCAAGTGCCTGGAATCCGTGAGTGGGTGGATGGGAAGGAACAGGCTGAAGCTTAATCCTGATAAGACCGAGGTGCTGCTTGTGGGTGACAGGGGAAGGTTGGGTGTTATTGACCTGAGGCTTAATGGGGTGAGTTTACCCCTGAAGGATCAGGTCCGCAGCCTCGGGGTTGTTCTTGATTCCAAGCTGTCCATGGAGGCGCAGATTTCGGCAGTGAGCCGGGCAGCTTGGTATCAACTACACCTCATACGGAGGCTGCAACCCTACCTCCCTATTCATCAGCTCCCACTGGTAGTACATGCCCTGGTCACCTCTCAATTAGACTACTGCAATGCGCTCTACGTGGGGTTACCCTTGAAAACGGTCCGGAAACTACAACTGGTGCAGAATGCGGCGGCTCGGTTGCTTACAAACAGCTGCCGCCGTGATCACATCACACCAGTGTTATTTCATCTACATTGGCTTCCAGTTGTTTTCCGGGCCCAATTCAAGGTGTTGGTGTTAACCTTTAAATCCCTATACGGTCTCGGCCCAGTTTACCTGAAGGAGCACCTCCAGTACCACAAATTAAGCCGCCCGACTAGATCAGCCACGCAGGGCCTTCTCTCAGTCCCACCAACGAAAACAGCTAGGTTGGTGGGGACTGGAGAGAGGGCATTTTCATTGGCGGCCCCCATTCTCTGGAACTCCCTCCCATTTGATCTTCGCCATGCCCCTTCCCTGGATACATTTCGCCGAGCCTTAAAAACTTGGCTCTTTGGACAGGCCTTTGGGATCTCCGGGGTGGGCTAATTTTTCTGTGATTATTTATTGTTTCTGATTGCCCTACATAGTTTTACGCCTGCATTAGTGTTGACTGCATTGTATTTTATTCTGTAATTATATTGTATTTTATTGAGTTTTAATATGTACATCGCCTAGAGTGGCTTCGGCCAGATAGGCGACACAAAAATTAAATTTATTATTATTATTTATTATTGTTATTATTTACCTAAATAGCAGGCTTTTGCCCTGCATTTAGATCACTGAGGCTTAAGACTTAGTAAAATAAGAAAAGGTACTTTATTGATAGAAATGCATAGTAGATAGGAAAGGCATACCTAGTTCTGACTAACTAAATTGGAGGCACAATGCCCAGACGTGGGTATTGCCCACATGGCTGAGAGAAAAAGGACAAAGATGTCTCATCTCTCCTTGGACAGTTGAAGAAGGAGAAGAAAGGGAGGAAGGCGGAGGGGCAGATAAGCTTCCCTGAGCATATCAGTTTACAATGGAAGGAAGTCAGTTAGAGAAGAGCACAGGCAAAGGGAGGCAAGCCTAGCTAGCTGGAGGACCCTAACTCTATCTTCCTTCTGGAATACAGACAAAAGACCCCAAACAGGAGTTGCTGTTGCCCCACTTCCAACACAGCTTGGATGGGTTTAAAGGGGAATCAAACAAATCCATGGAGCTACTAGCCACAATGGCTATGTTCTACCTCCACCATCAGAGGCTGTGTGGCTCTTTAATACTAGTTTCTGGGAATCGCAATTGTGGAGAGCACAGTTGCACTCTGATTCTGCTTGTAGGCTTCCTGTAGGAGTCTGGTTGGCTACTGTGCTTTTCCTTGTGTTCTCATTGGAAATATGTATAATTTATACAGATTGGAGAATCCAGCTTTTCTTGGTCCAGAATTTAATGTTTTTAAGGGCAGAGGACCCTAGTTTGTGTCTGTTCCATTGTATGGTCTGCACTGGCCTTTGAGGTCAAGAACTGTTCAGTTTTACTTTCCCTGCTGCAGTTCACTAACTGTATGCTTTCACTCCGCACCAGATAGGAGGTCTTTACCATTGAATAGGTGTAAAGATTAGCTTGAGAGAGAACCCCCATGAACAGAGCCTCTTCTGGCTCGCTTGTGTCTTGTCTCCCGGATAATAATTGCTTATAGATTCATCATAATTGCTTAGAGACTCTTGCTTGGGTGCTTGCATGTGCTTTGTACTGTAAATATCTCTAATCTCATCCTGAGATTAGCAACCAAACGTTAGATAATTGGTAAATCCGAAAGGAAATGGGATGCATTTTCCCTAAGCAGTCCCTTGTGTTGAGGTGTTAATTCCACTGTGAGGGAGTTGTGGGCAAGCCTGCGGCAATGGGTTTGCTCAGACAATTAAATGTTATTAGGCTTCAGTTAATTTGACTTAAAGGTCTTCCTCTTTTGAAGGATGAAGGGAAGTGTGGATGGGTGTAACTGATCTGAAAATAAGGGGCAAGCCAACACAATATTTAATCTTCTGTTATGGTTCTCCCCCCCCCCCCCGTTCTTATGAGTGATTTCTTGAGTACGACAGATTGTTTGCTTCCTTTAAAATCCAGCTTTTGATGAAACAGTTCTTTTAAATCCTTCCCTTCCAAGCCTTTAAAAACAACAGGGACACATTACACTAGATTGTTAATCCAATCGCTTATATAACTGCTGTCATTCTGGGCCTACCTACATCTTTGGTCCTCATGGAACTAATTTTTCTTAGAATTGTTTTTCTTTTACCAGTGTGGAGGTTTGTGGCTGGACTCATTTACAAGATAATTGCATTAAGTGCGAGTCTTGGAATTTACGCTTTAGAGAAGAAAGTCAGGTTGCCTGCTACTCCCAGTCAAACGTTCCACATAAAAAATTAATCCTCATTATATTTGCAAAGTTTCTTAGTTCTTGGATGTTTTTGGATCTGCCAAAGGATTGTTTGTAAAGCTAACTATTCTGATGGCAAAATGGCTCAAGGAAGAGAAGCCTGCAAGAATTATTTTATGGGAAGCATATCCTCCATGTAATATCCTTCCCAAAACAGATGAGTGCCACCTTTTTTCTAGTGATCTTTAACTAATCCTAATCAGCACGAACCTTATGCATCCAAGAGATTCTTCTCCTCCATATATTTTATCACAATATCCCACCTCAACTGGATATTGATGTGTGCCTAATTCAAAGTGAAATAGCACAAGAACCTAAGAACCTGGCTATGGGATCAGACCAAAGACCCATGTAGCCCAACGTCCTGTTCTCACAGTTGCCAACCAATGCCTATGGGAAGCCCACAAGCAGGACTTTACAACAGGACTGTCCCCTCCTGAGGTGTCCAGTAGCTAGTATTCTAGGCATGCTGACTCCAACAGTAGAGGCAGAACATACTCATTATGGTTACTTGCCATTGATAGCCTTATCCTCCATGAATTTTAAAGCCATTCAAGATGAAGGTACTGGTATCCTCCAGGCTGGATTACTGTAATGCGCTCTATGTGGGGCTGTCCTTGAGGTTGGTCTGGAAGCTGCAGCTGGTGGAAAATGCGATGGCGAGACTGCTCACTGGGGCAGGGTATCGCCAACATGTCACCCTGTTGCTGAAAGAATTGCACTGGCTGCCCATTTGCTACAGGGCCAAGTTCAAGATTCTAGTTTTGGTGTACAAACTCCTATACAGCTTGGGACCAGGATACCCGAAAGACCGTCTTACCCCTTATATACCTAGTTGATCATTGTGCTGTGCAGGCAAGGACCTCCTGCAGTTACCATCTTATCAGGAGGTCCATTCTGCACAACATAGGAAATGGACTTTTAGTGTGGTGGCACCTACCCTGTGGAATTCCCTCTCCTTAAATATTAGACAGGCGCCATCTCTGCTATCTTTTTGGCACCTATTGAAGACCTTCCTCTTTCAACAAGCCTGTTAAGTTGAGACCTTATCCCAGTCTGTGTCTGTGTTGGAATTGCTTTTTAAGATGTTTTTAAAGCTTTTTTTTTTAAAAAAAAGTTTTTAACCTTTTTTATTTTTTAAAAAATATGTTTTGAAAGCTTTAAAAATGTTTTTAAAGGTGTTTTGTTTTAATGCATTTTAAAGTCTGTTTTTATGATGTTTTAAGTGTTTTAGTGCTTTTGTTTGCTGCCCTGGGCTCCTGCTGGGAGGAAGGGCAGGATATAAATCAAATAATAAATAAATAAACAATAAATATTGCTACCTTTTATGGAAGAAGATTCCACGGTTTAACTATGTGCTGCATGAAGAAGTTAATATCTTTTGTCTGTCCTGAATTTTCCAACATTCAGCTTCATTGGATGTCCAGGAATTCTAGTGTTATGAGAGAGGGAGAAAAACTTCTGTCTGTCCACTTTCTCCATGCCATGTATAATTTTACACACCTCTGCTATGACTCCTCTTACTTTTTCTTTAAACTGAAAAGCCTCAAATGTTGTAACCTTTCCCCATAGGGGAGTTAATCCATCTCCTTGATCATTTTGGTTATCCTTTTCTGAACCCTTTCCAGCTCTACTTTACCCTGTTTGAGGTGAGTCGACCAGAATTGTACACAGCATTCCAAGTGTACTTGCTCCATAGATTTGTAGAACGGCATTATTATACTGGCAGTTTTCTTTTCAGTCCCTTTCCTAATGATCCTTAAAATGAAATTTGCTTTTGTCACAGCTGCTGCACGCTATGCATGCTGAGATGTGTTGCTGAGAGTTGCTTCCCACCTCTGGAACTCACTTCCACTTGAGAGTACTCAAAACCTGTGCCTAAACAACTTCTGGAGGAGATCTAAGATTTTCTGGGTTGGAAAGTCTTTTTCCAATCATACGTTAGGCTTTTATTTATGAATAGATTTTAATTAGCCAAGCAAATTGAGATACTTGCTTTAACTTGCTTGTTTGGCATTTCATTGGTTTATAAGTTTGCTTGTAAATCAGTACGTCCATTACACATTGAAATAACTGAGTTCTGCTTTTCAGGTTCAAACTTGAGCCTTGCTCTTGTTTTTGAAGGGGAGAGGAATATATAAAACAGACCACGACACAATATATGCCTTGAAGATTGAGATATTGGCATTAAAGTTTCACGTTCAGACAACCATACTCCGTTTCATGTTCAAAATTGCGCTCCACCTATTTTCAAGAGAGCCAGAAACTGTGTAAAATAAAAGGCAGTGTAGTAATGTCCTTTTCAGCATTAAGAGATGATGATGATTAATTGAATTTATATCCCACCCTTCCTCCGGAAGGAGCCCAGGGCAGCAGACACAAAACAAAACAATTGAACAAGAAAAAAAAATACTAAAAACAGTTAAAACATTCCAAAACACAATTATAGTATTTACTTCATTTATACCCAACCTTTTTACTGAGCATACAAGGCGGGTTACATAGAAAACAGCATAATTCGAAGAAGCTAGCTAGGGGTGTTCAGGACAGCATTCTACATTTTGAAGACCAAAGACCAGCTTCCTCAACTGGTACATCTGTTTCACAAGGGTGATGGAGAAAAGGCATAATGTATGTTGCAATGCTGTGTCTGAGGCGAGGTAGCTCAAACACTGTCCTTGCACATGTTGCTTTATAGACTTGATGCGTTCTCCTTATAAAAACCACCATATGCCTTGTATACCTAGTAGGCCACTGTGAGGGTTTCTCCTTTAAGTTCTAAGGATCTCAAAGCCCCCTCCACAGCAACTCGGAGCGGGGCTTTTAGTGTGGCTGCCCCTGTTCTGTGGAAAAGCATTCCTGTTATCTTCACTTTCCAGAAACGACTGAAGCCATTTTTGCTCTGAAAAGCCTTTCCAGCTGGATGAATAGGTCTCTGCCATGAGTGTCTGCTGTCATGGCCCCGTCAGAGGACTCATCAGACGAGGATGACTCGGGAGTAACAGCAGCAGACCCAGAAGCAGCAGACCCAGAAGGAGAAATGGAGGAAACTCCTGAGAACCCAGCTCCTTCTCCCCCTCAGCTGCAGAGCACCCCAGACACAGCTGAAGCCCTTCAGCCAGACGCAGACAGTGAACAGGATGCTCCCCCCTCACCTGCAGAACGTAGACAGCAGAAGGTCAGTCAGAAGAGAGGCAGGCCTGTCCACTTAAGGCCAAAATGCTGATGGCTCACACCTGCTGACAAACCTGCTCCTTATAAGTCAAACCTTGGCTTCAGCTTGTTGCTGACTACAACGTCAGGCGTGACCACTGTGTGTCTTCCTATCCCCTGAACCTTGACTTGGACTGATCTCTCGGCAAACTAGACCCGGACCTTCACTGACGTCTCTTCTGGATTTCTGGCTTGGCACGTAAGCTTTGAACGGCCTCTGCCCTTATCTTGCTTCCTCCTTGCTAGCCTGGCAGATTTATAGCCAAGCTGCCGGCTGAGGACTTACAGCCTGGCAATTACCAAGGAATCTCCAGCCCTACCTGCACCCCCACCGACACTGCTGTCTCAGTGAAGAGCTGACATCTGCTTAGTATTGTTTTTAAATTTATCTGCTGTTACTTTCTGTGTTGTTTTAAACTGTGTTTTAGCTGTTTAAATTGCATTTTCTACATCACCTTGAGATGTGTGTGAAAAGCGAGTAATAAATAATAATAAGTTTACTGTAAGCATGTCGGCTGTTGTTTGCATTTAAACTCTGTAGACAAAGCAGTTAACAAATACCAAGCTTTAAGGATAAGTAGACCTGGGTGTAACAGCAAGTTAGGACTTGCAATACAATCTGTGTGGCGGGAGGGGGAGGGCTGGTGATCTGTAAGGGGGAGGGAGCAGGGAAGGCTGTGACCTGTGTGGGGGGGGAGGAAGCATTGGTGACCCGTGGAAGGGAGGGAGGGGGGAATGCTGGCGACCCATGGAAGAAGGAGGGGGGAAGCACTGGTGACCCATGGGGACACTAGGCGGGGTTGGCAAGCAAAGCGACCAGGGACAGAGCCCCTAGTAAAATTGGTATTTATGCTTGTTTTATAAGCATATTTCTCTGTATTGCTGATATTGTTCTATTGGTTGGTGCTATAATTCTTTTATTTTTATTTATATGAAGAATTCATTAATTGCTTCATTTAAAAAAATTGAAACGATATTCAACAAAAGATTTTACAGAATCACAAAATGTAAATTAATGGGACGAACGTGTAAAAAAATATAAAATGGGAGTTCTTATTAAAATTGACAGTAGAAACAGATGTATTAGTCAACCGTTCTTCAACCTTGGGTCTCCAGATGTCGTCAGACTACAACTCCCATCAGCCCCAGTCAGCTTAGCCAATGGCCAACGATGATGGGAATTGTAGTTCAACATCATATGGGAACCCAAGGTTGAAGAAGAGTGTATTAGTGTATGTTAGATTATGTCTTTATAATTTTATGGCCTGTTGTTTGGATGGTTTTAATTTCTGCTATCTTGGGAGTGGTATCCTGGAGAGTCACCCTAAAATAATTGAAAATAAGTAAATAAATTAACACGGAGTTGGAGCTGGTTGGGAGTGCAACGAACACCAGTTTTCTGGAGGTTCCGTGTTGGAAGTGGGACAAGAGCAACTCCTGTTTTGTTCTTTAGTTTGTGGTCCAGAGGGAAGATAGAGCTAGGGTCCTCCAGATGGATAGGCTTGCTTACCTTTTACCTGTGATGCTCTGACTGACTTCCTTCTGAAGCTAGACTGTGACGCCTTTAGGGAAGCTTACCTGCCCCTCCTCCTTCCGCCCTTTCCACTCCTTTGTCCTCCGGCTGTCCATGAGAGAGGAGACATCCCTTTGTCTCTGCTCTCTCTCTCCAAGCATGGGACTTACTCCTACACCTGGGAGTTATGCCTCCAACGTAGCTAGTTAGAACTAGGTATGCCTTTTCTATCTACTATGTATTTCTCTAAATAAAGTAGCTTTTCTTATTTTACTAAGTCTCCAGTCTCAGTGATAATGATGCAGGGTAAAAGCCTGCTTTCTTAGGCAAACGCACACACACGCCGGCACACTCGCATTTCAACATCTGCTGTTACTCTCTGATGCTGTGGTGCTGCTTTCAAATTAAATTAAGCAACACAACTACACACAGCACAGCATTCCGGTGGATGGGAGAGTGAATAAACAGAGGAAGCTTCCTTATATCGAGCCACACTCTTGGTCCATCTAGTTCAGGATGATCTACATTGACTTGCAGTGGCTCTCTAGGGTTTGAGGCAGGGGGTCTTTTTCAGCCGTACCTGGGACCTTTTGCATGTAAAGCAGAGGCCCTTTCACCTGCTCTAAGAAGTGATGCAACAGACCTAAGTGGCTCCTTCTCCAGCTGAGTTCCTGCTCAAGGCATCTTTCTTCTCATAAGTCTTTCTCACTCCTTTGGGTGCACGGGGACTTGGGAGGGCTGCTCTGCAGGATCTAGGTTTTGGAAACCACTTGCGATCTGCTGATTAAACTTGAGAATGTAGTACTCTTTGCTTTGTATTTGGTTGGCATTGAAAACTTCCTCTGGTGTTCCTTCAGAAAAATCTGTGCATTTGTTGAAGTAGACTGTTGCTTATAAAAACTGATGTTAGTCCAGCCTTGTCAGTCGCGGCTGGTGAGTCCTTTAAAGGTGCAAAATAAGTCAAGTACTTTCCCAGGGCAAAGGGTGTGGTGCCACAACATTAACACTCTCACTGCCTTTCCATCATTTTATTCGCTGGAAAGTGGGCTGGGCCGCCATATGAGTTTGAGATTAATAGGAGGAGATGTCCCTTATAGGGGGGAGGTTAATAGAAAGATAACCTGAGCTGACGGTTGATCAGATCATGTCAGCAAAATTCCAGAATCAAATTTGGGTAATCTGTCTATGACTGCCTTCACAGAGAGCTGCTACGTCTTTCTCTTCCTCTTCTTCTTCTTCTTCTTCTTCATCATCATCATCATCATTATCATCATTGATTTATTACCCGCCATACACATTCAGCCTAAGGTCTCAGGGTGGGCCACAACAATTTAAAGTACACCATTAAAAAAAGTTTAAACCAAATCACAATTCCAAGAATAGTGTGGGTCCTAAATGCCACACAGCAGTGAATATCTGAGAGAAGATGTATATATTTGCACTTGGCAATTTGTGTGTGTATGTGAGAAAGAGGCACTTTCCCTGCCACATTTTCACACCTCAACAGTGTTTCTTTTTTGTGTTTAATAAAAAGTCATGTGGACTCCCTGTGCCACGTTCTCCTTTTACAACATGTAATAAAACTTATTTTATTCAAACTCAGAGGAAGGCAATGGTAAACCACCTCTGAATACCTCTTACCACGAAAACCCTATGAACAGAGTATGCTATTGGAGGTCACTGATTCATAGAGTCGCCATAAGTCGTAATCGACTTGAAGGCACATAACAACAACAACTAAAACTTAAGATGTCCTCATACCATCATGATTTGCATTTTCTTGTCCCTGCTCTGCATCACTGGCTGCTGCTGGTGGGGAAATATGTAGCTTCATGATGTTGAAACATGCACTTTACTCCATATTACAGGAGGAGGAAAACTTGACTTGTAGTTGTTGTCTTCAGTGTCAGCCCTGTGAATATTAAAAAAAACCTAAACCTAACCATCCTGCATACTCAGCTTAGTCAATTAAGTCAACGTAAGTTGATTTTGGGGGGGGCAGTTGTGAACTGGTCTTGTGAATGATGTGTCATGATCATATCTTAATATTTTGCCCTGGGAGACAATTTACAGTAAGGTTTTTGAACTTAGCCATGATGAGTCACAATGGCTGCTTATGTTGGAGTATCAACCCTGCTGGGGAACCCCCCCCCCCACTCATGGTGACTTCAAATGGAGCTCTCCTGTCTTTCCCCCTCCCAATAAGGGTGGTTTTCCCTTTTCTTTTCTAGACACCAAGTGTGATTATGTTTTCTGAAGAGGGGCCTGCCATTGACTGTTAGCCGATAAGCCAGTTTTTTGGCACTGGTTACTTATCAAGGCATTTTGGACCAGCCTTCTCCAAGCAGGCCTCCTTCCAAATGGTTTGGACTACAACTCTCACCTAGTTGGGGAACTCCTTTTTAGGAGATCTAGCCCTCCTTGATTCTCACTGCTTGGTGATATTGGAAAGAGAAGTGAGAGAACATATTGGCCAGTCAGCAAAACTGCTTCCCCGAATCTGCCTTTTGTGCTCTGTAAATATGGTGGTGTGAATTTGTCCACTGGTTGGTTTACAGTTCATCTTTTTGTGTCACCTCCAGTCATTTCTGTTGGGAGGTGCCATGTTAGGTGTGACGTTTCCAAAATAGCACACAAGCAAATGGTCGGACTCTGCATGGTTCAAAGATTTTGTAAGGCCCAGATGGAAAAAATAAATGAAATGAAATAAAAGCTCTGGCTAGTTTGAGGCCATCCCTTTCCGTGGGTTCTATCCCATCCGTCGCCGTGATATGGCAGAGGTCCAGCCTAGGTGTGGTGCCAACTGTAACTTAAATAGAGGAAAGGCAGGGAAAATGGAAACTGGCCTTGTCAGGGCTGGGTCACGCTTTTCTTTACAGTAATTTCCTCTGAGCTTTTTCGGGCCTTGGGCAAACATCGCTTTCAGTAACCATGGCAAAATGTATTTCATTTTTCTTATCGTTTCCTCCTTATCTTTGAAGTGGGCTTGATTTGGCCAACTGCGAGTGTTTCAGTTCAGCCACTTAACCTCGGAGTCAGCTTCAGCATCTGGCTGAACTGGTGCTTCCCACAACCATCAGCGGGGATGGCCTAATGGACGACGTGCATGTGGAAACTGCCAATTTGCTCTGAGCCCTACGTTTTGCTTCTTTCTTTCAATGACTTGTATCCCGCTTTTCAGTTGTAAACCTGAAGAAGGATTTCTGAAGATCTAAACGCTCTGGGCAAGTTCTGTCAGGGACAAATCCTGCCCACCCAAATAAATCAGTGCTGAGGAAAATTGGCTATATTTTTCCCTGCTGGATTCTCTTCTCCATTGGTTCTACCACTGGTGTTTACTGTAGGGTTAGGTAGACTTTGGGCTCATGGAATTCCACTTGTTTGTTTGCTTTTTTAGATGCGCAAGACCTATCACGTGTCAGCATACTGGCTCAGTGGGACAGATGCACATATAAAATGAAAGAAGGGTAAAGTATTCATGGTGGATAAAGCTATCAACGGCTAGTAGCCATGATGGCTATGCTCTGCCTTCACAGTTGGGAGGCAGTACGCTTCGAATACCAGTTGCTGAAAACTGCGGGAGGGGAGAGGGCTCTTTCCACAGGTCCTGCTCTTGTGCTGCTACCTTCTGCCTGCAAGGTGCATGCTTTTCCACTGAGCTACAGGCTCTCTCCGTGGCTTGGTCATATGCAGTTGATTCTTCTTCCTCCTTGTGCTGGAGAATCCTCTGCCAAGCGAACAGATTCCCCCCCCTCCCTTTTGTCTTCCGGAATGCCCTTTTTGGCTGCCTGCTAAAGTAAGCAGATGTACACGATGGCAGCTTGGAATTATGCAATGGTTTCTTTTCTTTGTGATGTCGGGAATCAAGCGCCGTGACTTGCATTTTGCCACTTGTAATTTAAATGCTTTTCAGGTAGATACGTAGTTTAGAAAAGCCATGCGCAGCTGTTGAAATGATCCCTTCTAAATTCTCCCGGCCTGCTTCTTTGGCTTGTCAGTGGTGGTGGGGCATAATAAGAAGAGCCCTGCTGTATTGAACTTAGGATCTATTTGATCCAGGGTTCTATTTCCTGACGCGGCCAATCGCATGCCTCTGGGAAACCACAACCAGGGCAAGAGGTAGCAAACGATGTCACAGGCACCTGTGTAATAGGTGTGCATCACTTATGTGCAACTCAAACAGGCTTCTTTGCTTGGGAGGGGTGGAAGAAAGGATGTTTTTCACCAGCAATTCAGGTTTTCATTTTGAGAGCTGGGAAACAGTGATTCCCTCCACACTGGGTGAACGTAGGTAGGAGAATGTGGCCTGGCTCTCATCCAGTCATCTGAACCACTTCTGCACAATTCTCATCTGTGTAGACACTTGTATGGACAAGCCTAGAGTTGGCCTATTGCAAACTTTCCCTTGGGTTGCTGAGGACTTTTCCAGATTTGTTACCTGAGATCTTGTTCTTAATTTTAAGAATATTCTAATAGGGGAAAAAAACCCTGAGATTTAAGAACATATCTATAGCCAACAGATATTTCTGTCAAACTTTAAAAAGCAGGGAAATTGGGCAGCTATAGTGAATGCACCAGGGGAGCAGGAGACCTGACCTCCTCTCTGAGATATTGTACTGCCCTATAAGGCAAGCAGCTGTGAGTCTGACTTTTAGAACAATGACAGTTGGTTCTTACTGAGCATGCTCGTGCTAATCATTGACTCCAATGCTAAATTTCTGAAATTAATTAAAAATCAGCCAGATATTTTTTTAATTTTTAAACTGTAGAAGATGAAGGTCGGAGTATGGGGCAAGGTCAGTAATAGGATTACAGGTACTCTGTGAACATAGCTGATTGATTAATTAATTAATTAATTACAACAAATTATGAGAACACTGACAGAAAAATGTCCAGCAGGGTCTGTTTTTCCCTCTCTCTCTTTTTACACTTTGAACTGTTGATTTCTCTCTGACTGTTTTGTGTATCGCCATGAAAATTTAGCAGGCTGTTAAGCAAGCGTTTCTGAGTTCAGGACGATTAAGTTTTGTAAGGTTTTGTTCTGAAATGAGCTTATGGAAAGCATCAGAATGGCATGAGGAGTTATTTTTAATTTAACATTGCAGAATGCGAAAAATCAATGCTGCCTATAGTATACAGCACTCTTGTGGCTGTATAATAAGAGCCCTATAGCTGGATCAAGGCAGTGGCCCATCTAGTCCAGCCTGTTTTCACAGTAGCCAGCAGCGTCACTAGGGGGGTGCGGGCAGTGCAGACCACACCGGGTGACACCATCAGAGGGGGTGACATCCAGAGCCGCCCCTAGGCACCAGGAAGGCGCCTCCTTCTTCACCTCTCCCCGTGCCCTTGGCTCGGGGTTGATTAAGCTGAAAAGAGCCTTCGGAGGAGCGAGAGCTCGGAGGGCGTCGGAGGAGGAGGAGTTGTTGGACTGGGCCATGCTGCAGCACATGAGGATCCGGAACAGGCACAGCTTCCTCCTTCCCAGTTCAGACCACCCACCGGCTTCTCCCGTGAGCTGCAGCGGAGAGGGCAGCCTCTCTGGGGAAGCCCGGCTGCGCTCGCCACCGCCCTCCCTTTCCTGCTGCTCCAGCTCGGGCTGTCTCCTTGCCCCTGCACCTCCTTTTCTCGCGCCCGGGCATCTATTCTCCTTTCCCACTCCCCACCCGCGCTCTTGCATGTAGGGCCCTTCCCCAATCTAAGTCCCTCCAGCCCCAGACTCTGGCATGGCTCTGTTACTCATTAGCAAGCATGCCTCTGTGTGTGTGTGTGTGTGTGTGTGTGTCTTATTTGCAGTCCAGGTGTGTGGCTGTTTATTGTAGCAGCACAAAGGGAAGTAGGAAGAGTCTGTGGCTCTTCTCACTTGGTAGCAACAATACATGTTTCCTTTTCTGATAGGACAACAGAGGTGAGCACAGAGTCGCCTGCTCAGCTCCCTGATAACCTTTTGCTCACTGTCGGGTGCTCCATTGTTCCCCTGCCAGCCAGTGCCGGTCACCGGATGTGTGCATTATGTGCAGAGTCACCTTAATTTGTTTTGGATCAGGCGGTGAAAGAGCTTATTTAATCATCTGTGTAATAAAACGCGGGGATTCATTTCAGCAAGAGGCAATTAAATGAACTGGTGTGTGCTTTATTAGGAACGCTACATTTGCAAGGGCTCTCCTCCAACCCAAGGGTGGTACAGAAGGGTGTGTGTGTGCGCGCATGTCGTTCAAGGGGGAAGAAACGGATACTCAAAGCCTCTTGTGACTCTAGCTGAGTCAGCAATCCACGTTGAATGCTTTTAATGTTGGTTCTGAGTGCTGTCTTGGGTGTTTGGTGCTGTTTCGACCCGAGCATTGTAGTGGCATTGTAACACTGCCGACTAATGCCAAACTCTTGCCATCAGAAGAAGTCAAGAAGAATGAGGAGGTTTTGCTGGACTGTACATAAGAACATAAGAAGAGCCTGCTGGATCAGGCCAGTGGCCCATCTAGTCCAGCATCCTGTTCCCACAGTGGCCAACCAGGTGCCTGGGGGAAGCCCGCAAGCAGGACCCGAGTGCAAGAACACTCTCCCCTCCTGAGGCTTCCGGCAACTGGTTTTCAGAAGCATGCTGCCTCTGACTAGGATGGCAGAGCACAGCCATCATGGCTAGTAGCCATTGATAGCCCTGTCCTCCATGAATTTGTCTAATCTTCTTTTAAAGCCATCCAAGCTGGTGGCCATTACTGCATCTTGTGGGAGCAAATTCCATAGTTTAACTATGCGCTGAGTAAAGAAGTACTTCCTTTTGTCTGTCCTGAATCTTCCAACATTCAGCTTCTTTGAATGTCCACGAGTTCTAGTATTATGAGAGAGGGAGAAGAACTTTTCTCTATCCACTTTCTCAATGCCATGCATAATTTTATACTCTTCTATCATGTCTCCTCTGACCCGCCTTTTCTCTAAACTAAAAAGCCCCAAATGCTGCAACCTTTCCTCGTAAGGGAGTCGCTCCATCCCCTTGATCATTCTGGTTGCCCTCTTCTGAACCTTTTCCAACTCTATCGGTCACCGCCAATTCAGACCCCATGAGCATATATGTGAAATTAAGATTTTTTGCTCCAATATGCATAATTTTACACTTGTTTATATTGAATTGCATTTGCCATTTTTCTGCCCATTCACTCAGTTTGGAGAGGTCTTTTTGGAGCTCTTCGCAATCCCTTTTTGTTTTAACAACCCTGAACAATTTAGTGTTGTCAGCAAACTTGGCCACTTCACTGCTCACTCCTAATTCTAGGTCATTAATGAACAAGTTGAAAAGTACAGGTCCCAATACCGATCCTTGAGGGACTCCACTTTCTACAGCCCTCCATTGGGAGAACTGTCCGTTTATTCCTACTCTCTGCTTTCTGCTTCTTAACCAATTCCTTATCCACAAGAGGACCTCTCCTCTTATTCCATGACTGCTAAGCTTCCTCAGAAGCCTTTGGTGAGGTACCTTGTCAAACGCTTTTTGAAAGTCTAAGTACACTATGTCCACTGGATCACCTCTATCTATATGCTTGTTGACACTCTCAAAGAATTCTAATAGGTTACTGAGACAGGACTTTCCCTTGCAGAAGCCATGCTGGCTCTGCTTCAGCAAGGCTTGTTCTTCTATGTGCTTAGTTAATCTAGCTTTAATCATACTTTCTACCAGTTTTCCAGGGACAGAAGTTAAGCTAACTGGCCTGTAATTTCCGGGATCCCCTCTGGATCCCTTTTTGAAGATTGGCGTTACATTGGCCACTTTCCAGTCCTCAGGCACGGAGGAGGACCCGAGGGACAAGTTACATATTTTAGTTAGCAGATCAGCAATTTCACCTTTGAGTTCTTTGAGAACTCTCGGGTGGATGTCATCCGGGCCCGGTGATTTGTCAGTTTTTATATTGTCCATTAAGCTTAGAACTTCCTCTCTCGTTACCACTATTTGTCTCAGTTCCTCAGAATCCCTTCCTGCAAATGTTAGTTCAGGTTCAGGGATCTGCCCTATATCTTCCACTGTGAAGACAGATGCAAAGCATTCATTTAGCTTCTCTGCAATCTCCTTATCGTTCTTTAGTACACCTTTGACTCCCTTATCATCCAAGGGTCCAATTGTCTCCCTAGATGGTCTCCTGCTTTGAATGTATTGATAGAATTTTTTGTTGTTGGTTTTTATGTTCTTAGCAATGTGCTCCTCAAATTCTTTTTTAGCATCCCTTATTGTCTTCTTGCATTTCTTTTGCCAGAGTTTGTGTTCTTTTTTATTTTCTTCATTCGGACAAGACTTCCATTTTCTGAAGGAAAACTTTTTGCCTCTAAGAGCTTCCTTGACTTTGCTCGTTAACCATGCTGGCATCTTCTTGGCCCTGGCGGTACCTTTTCTGATCTGCGGTATGCACTCCAGTTGAGCTTCTAATATAGTGTTTTTAAACAACTTCCAAGCATTTTCGAGTGATGTGACCCTCTGGACTTTGTTTTTCAGCTTTCTTTCTACCAATCCCCTCATTTTTGTGAAGTTTCCTCTTTTGAAGTCAAATGTGACCGTGTTGGATTTTCTTGGCAATTGGCCAGTTACATGTATGTTTAATTTAATAGCACTGTGGTCATTGCTCCCAATCGGTTCAACAACACTTACATCTCGCACCAGGTCCCGGTCCCCACTGAGGATTAAGTCCAGGGTTGCCGTCCCTCTGGTCGGTTCCATGACCAACTGGTCTAGGGAATAGTCATTTAGAATATCTAGAAACTTTGCTTCTTTGTCATGACTGGAACACATATGCGGCCAGTCTATGTCCGGGTAGTTGAAGTCACCCATTACTACCACCTTTCCTAGTTTGGATGCTTCCTCAATTTCATATCTCATCTCAAGGTCTCCCTGAGCATTTTGCTCAGGTGGACGATAGATCGTTCCCAGTATTAAGTCCCTCCTGGGGCATGGTATCACCACCCACAATGATTCTGTGGAGGAGTCTGCCTCTTTTGGGGTTTCGAGCTTGCTGGATTCAGCAAGGGCCAGCCACCTGGATTTTTGTTGGGAGAGGCTTATGAACCTCTTGAGAGGCTGTACACTGGCTTGGTTTGTTGGTTCTCCTTCCCCAGTACTGTCTGCTGCTCTCATTGGTGATGGTCCTCCAAGGTCAGGGATGAATGTTTTCCCCAGCACTTGTCACCCAAGATCTTTTAAGATGGATGCCAGGGCCCATCTGCATGTAGAGCATGGGCTCCCTGTGTGAAGCACAGACTCTGTCCCTGTGTTGAGGGGGCCTTCCTCTCGAAGGATGTCCTGAATGTTGGGGCAAGGGGAGGGGGAGAACCCCTTCATTTCAAATTTGGGAAAATATTTTGCATTGTTTTAGGTGGCAGTTAGTTTATGTCTCCCCATCCATGTGCATTCCATTTTATGGAGCAACATCTGGAAAAAGCCACAATAGGTCCCTGCTCCAAAGAGCTTACAATCTAAATTTCCACAGTGGGGGAGAGAACAGGAGGAGGGGAGAGTGAAGGAAGGAAAAGAAAAGTATAGGCTTTTGGTTTAGTTTCAGTAGGGCACCTTACCCTAGTATGGTGCCCTGCTGATGTTTTGGATCAGGTCTGTGGCCCATTTATGCCTGTGGGAAGCATGCAAGCAGGAACTGAGGGAAACAGCACTCTCCCCTCCTGCAGTTTTCAGCAGCTGGTATTCAGAAGCATATTACCTCTGACAGTGGAGGAAGAGAGCATAGCTATCATGTTTAATACCCACTCGACAGACTTCTCCTCCATGAATGCTCCAGGCGCTATTGGATGAAACCGATTATCTAGATCCATTTCAATTGGGTTTCAGGCCCGGTTTCGGCACTGAGACGGCCTTGGTCGCCCTGTTTGATGATCTATGTCGGGAGAGAGACAGAGGGAGTGTAACTCTGTTGATTCTCCTTGATCTCTCAGCGGCTTTTGATACCATCGACCATGGTATCCTTCTGGAGAGGCTTGCGGAGTTGGGAGTTGGAGGCACTGCGTGGCAGTGGTTCCGCTCCTACTTGGCAGGCCGTCTCCAGAAGATAGTGCTTGGGGAACATTGCTCGACACCGTGGGTACAATGTGGGGTCCCGCAGGGTTCGGTTTTGTCTCCCATGCTTTTTAACATCTATATGAAGCCGTTGGGTGCGGTCATCAGGAGTTTTGGAGTGCGTTGTCACCAGTACGCTGATGACACGCAGCTCTACTTCTCCTTTTCATCTTCCTCAGGTGAGGCGGTCAATGTGCTGAACCGTTGCCTGGACGCGACAATGGACTGGATGAGAACTAACAAACTGAGACTCAATCCTGATAAGACTGAGATGCTGTTGGTGGATGGTTTTTCCAATCAGATGGTGGATACATATCCTGTCCTGGATGGGGTTACACTCCCCCTAAAGGAACAGGTTCGTAGTCTGGGAGTCGTTCTAGACTCTTCCCTGTCACTTGAGGCTCATGTAGCCTCGGTGGCCCGGAATGCGTTCTACCAACTTCGATTGGTGGTCCAGCTACGTCCCTACCTGAGTAAGGAGGATCTTACATCAGTAGTACATGCTCTGGTAACCTCACGTTTGGATTACTGTAATGCGCTCTACGTAGGGCTACCTCTGAAGACGGTTCGGAAGCTACAGCTGGTGCAAAATGCGGCGGCCAGACTGCTAACAAGAACGAAGCGGTCTGACCATATAACACCTGTTTTGGCCCGCTTGCACTGGCTTCCAATACGCTTCCGGGCCAAATTCAAAGTGTTGGTATTAACCTATAAAGCCTTATACGGCGTGGGACCTCGATATCTGTCGGAACGCCTCTCCCGCTATGAACCGGCTCGTACACTACGGTCTGCTACGAAGGCCCTCCTCCGTGTCCCGACTCATAGGGAGGCCTGGAGGGCAGTGACAAGATCAAGGGCCTTCTCAGTGGTGGCCCCCGAACTATGGAATAGTCTCCCCGAGGAGGTTCGCCTGGCGCCGACACTATCATCCTTTCGGCGCCAGGTTAAAACCTTTCTCTATTCCAAGGCATTTTAATTTTTTGTTAATGATTGTAATGTTTGTAATTTGATTTTAGCCTTTGCTGTTTTTAGATTGTGAAATTTGATTTTAGACTGATGTTTTTGTATTATATTGTATTTTATTGTATCTATGTTCACCGCCCAGAGAGCTATTGCTAGTCGGGCGGTATATAAGTTTTAAAAATAAATAAATATAAATAAATAAATTTGTCTAATCCTCTTTTAAAGTCATCCAAGTTGGTGGCCATTGCTGCTTGTTGTGGGAGTGAATTCCATAGTTTAAGTGTGTGCTGTGTAAAGATGTACTTTCTGGAATGGGAGCGGGCACCATCTTGTCCTTTGCCTCAGGCAGCAAAATGTCTTGGGGCCTGCCCTGCCTGCCTGCCTACCTGCGATCTGGCTCCTACAAATTAGAACATTTATTTCTAGCCATAAACCATTCAGTGTTGAATTTGTGCCCTTCCGGCTCTTCCAGTACTACAAGCCATCCAAGTACAGCAAAATCCAATTCTGCTATCTCCAGAACAATTACCTTATTGTCTGAGGAAGCCCGGTTTTGGAACCATTGTTTCCTCTTCCGCTGTTGGCACCCAGGAAATAAGGGAGGCCAGGAAGGCAGAGGGTTCACTGGGTGACGGAGCATGGGCTTCCTTCCTGTCGAGGGGACAGGCGGCATGTGGGGACCCAGGGCCACCTTTCTAACTTGGAGCCTGTCTGTAAATATTAGTGTAACTATGGTGCTCCTCGGAGCGAGTTATGAGGTAAAATTGACAGGGCTAATTATAGAGTACTCTGTTAATCATTTATACAACTTGATAAGCTGCAAAAACCATCTGGGGCAGAGCGTTTGGTATGCTGTGAAACTCACCTGCTCTTCTGGAAGGGCTTTTGCAGGGAAATAATTGGCAAAAGGGCCTTAACAACACTTTTGCCATACTAAGTTTGAGTCTTAAAGTCAGCAGTGTCCACACTCTACTCCTACCACTGTTCTTAAGCCCCCTAAGTGTTTCTGGTTATGTAGGAAACATAGGAAGGTCGGAACATTGGTGCTTCTAACACAGCGTTGTCTATAGTGGCTCTCCAAGATTTCAGACAGGGGATATTCCCAGTCCTACCTGGAGATGCCAGGGATTGAACTTGGGACCTTCTGCATGAAAAACAGTTTCTCTGCCACTGAGATACAGCTTTTTTCCCCTTGCTTGCACCTGCTTTTCCTGGTCTATAAGGTTCTTTTTGACTTGCAGTGCTCACTTGCGGGACTGTTAGTTCTTTTGGACAAGGGAGGTAACCCTCTTGCAGTCATGGGTCTTAAGTGTGCATAGCTCAGGGTCCTGTCATTGTTTCCATTATGAACTGATGGTTGTTTTTTTTAAAGGGAATTTATAATGTGCCTTCACTCTCTCAGTGTGCAAAACTTGTGGTATCTTCTGAAACTTGATAATCGCTGTGCTTAAGGGAAGCCAAAAGAACCACTTCTGCACACAGTGAATTATGAAACTTGTGGCCTCCTTGCTGAAGGACGTTGTGATGCATAAATTTAAAAGGGGCCACGATACATATACACCCAGAGGATGCGTGTGACGCCCTTCCCTGGCTCTCCCGGTCAGGTTCCTACCTGCTCGTGGTTACTGCCTGTCTCTAGGCACCACCAGGGACTCCACCAGTCCGGACTGTCCTTTTATATGGTTTCTCTCCCCGCTCTAGCACAGATCTCAACAGATCCCCCTGCTAGGCAGCACCACCAGTCACGTCCTATAACCAGTAGTCCCAGAGACTCTGCCTGAGTCTCTCTATCAGGTTACCTCTGTGACTGAGTGCTTAAGCTGTCCCCAATCCCTTTGATCTTTATATATAATTCTGGTTTGCTCTGAATACTTGTGGTGTTATATTATCCCCTTCACCGCTGCCACCATTTGTTACAGTTTCCCTTCAGCCTTGGTATTTACCTTACCCTCCCTTCTGGTCTGAAACCCCAGCCAAGGATCAGGCCTTTGGTAAACCAAATATATTTATTAAATAACAAAGATAACAAGATTTCTTTATAAAGGCACTTAAGCATATGGTTTCATCTATTCCTGACGTACTGGTCTTAGTATTAATCCGAACTCCACCCTCTCCTCACATCCACCAACTCTCCACACAATCTCCTCTCAAAACCCACCAAAACAACCCTCTCAAGTCCACCTCACATCCACTTCACATCCACTTCACATCCACACCACATCCACCCAGATTTACCTGACATTCTTCCTTTTATACTCTCAGCCATTTTAAACATTCAGCCAATCATCCAGCATTCTACTGCCCATTCACTCCCCCTCCTCTTTCACTCCACTTACCATGTATCTTCTAAACAAACAGCACTTACCCTATTTACACTAATACAGGATCATCACAATGCGCATGCATTGTGCTAAAGAAAGTTAAACACCAGAAATCTGATGCAAGGTAACCAAGTTCTGTTCAAAGGAAGCCCAATATGCATATGCAAGCGCATGTGTTTTAAGTGATCGTGCGTGTGTGCATTTTGCACAATTAATTAATTTATCCTGCTTCTCTTGGTTATGGGAGAGTTCCCAGAATACATGTGAGTTATGCCATTCCAGCTTCAGAGGCAGTGTACCTGTGAATAGCGGTTGTGTGGGAACAAGGCCTTTTTGTTTCCCTCCATGTGAGCTTCCCAGGGACATCTGACTGGCCCAGTGTGGATGGAGAACGTAGGGGAATAAAATGCTGCTACACTTGTAGCGTGGTGGCGGCGGCTTTGGTTTATTCCTGCAGGGCCGCTCTTAAGGTCTTAACAGGCCTAGTCCAGCATCCTGTTCTCACAGTGGCCAACCAGGTGCCTGGGGGAAGCCCGCAAGCAGGACCCGAGTGCAAGAGCACTCTCCCCTCCTGAGGCTTCCGGCAACTGGTTTTCAGAAGCATGCTGCCTCTGACTAGGGTGGCACAGCACAGCCATCATGGCTAGTAGCCATTGATAGCCCTGTCCTCCATGAATTTGTCTAATCTTCTTTTAAAGCCATCCAAGCTGGTGGCCATTACTGCATCTTGTGGGAGCAAATTCCATAGTTTAACTATGCGCTGAGTAAAGAAATACTTCCTTTTGTCTGTCCTCACAAGCATCTAGGCCAGTATACAGACTATGGAAGTGGCACCAATAGATGGGCCACTGGCCTGATCCAGCAGGCTCTTCTTATGTTCTTAAGATGGTATCAGTTAGGAACATTGGAAGCTGCCTCATCCTAGGCTATGGTCTGAAGGCACATGAGGCCAGCATCCTTCTGAAGCTAAGCAGGTCTGGTCAGTGCCTGGATGGGAGACTGCCTGGGAACCATAGGTGAGCCGCCTTGGGTTTCTAGCATGGAAAGAAAGGTGGGGTAGAAATGCAATGAATGAATGAATACAGAGTCAGACCGTTCATCTGTCTAGCTCAGTATTGTCTGAGCTCCTACTGGGAGTAAGTGCGGGATATAAATTTAATAAATAATAATAATACACTGACTGGTGGACTGGCTCTCTCTGGTTTCATGCAGGGGACAATTCCTGTCCTACCTGGAGATGCTGCCAGGAATTGAACCTGCAGCCTTCTCATTGCACGGTAAGGTGCTTTACCATTGAGCTGTGGGCCTTTCCTTGAGTTACCAGGAGGGCAGTGATTTTCCTGGTGGCGCTTGTGTAGCTTTCAACAGCAAGAACGCTGAGCTTGATGGTCCATTGCCATGACTCAAAAGCCCTTTTTGGTGAGGCATTGAGAGCCTCTGTTGCCAGTTGTGGTGGTTTGTGGTCTTCCTTTGAGGGAGCTGATATGAGGCAGGCCCTGCTCCTGTGCTTCATTTTCCACCCGGGTTGCAGATGGCCACTGAAGTGGAATGAAAAGTGTGTTTTCTTTGAGTTAAACCAATTTGGCTAGTGACATCAAGAAATGAAACCCAGAAGGCTTGGTGGGGTAAGCTGATGCGCTTCCTAATAAGCCCTGCTTTAAAGTCTGGCGGGGCACGCCTTATTTGGTAAGTGTACACATAAAGGCAATAGGGCAAGTGACGTCCTCTTCCAGGTAACTTACTCTCCGTTCATTAAGAGCAGTCATGAAGCACAAGGATCAGGCCACCATTGACGTACATGTTTGCCACCTCAAAAGGGCGGGAAGGACCTTCTGGATAAAGAAATGGGCAAACAATTCTGGTGCTGATGCAGTCGCAGAGTGCCTCATTTTCAGCTCCCCAAGAAGCTGACAGGCAGGCACAAAACACAACCCATGCCAAATCCAGCAAGGAAGTGTCTTTTGCAAACACCTTTTCTTTGAATGAATCATCAGTGGAAACGATTTGGCTTATTTTGCCAATGAAACAAAAGAGTCTTAGTACAAGGCTGGGGAACTCCCCCCCCCATCAAAAGCCACATTCCCTCAGGTTTAATGTGTTGGGGGGGAGGGAGGCTGCATGCCGATGGTGGGTAAAGCTGAATCCAGTAGAGGACAGGGCCACCCCTTTATTTATTCAAGGCATTTATATTGTTTATTTATTTAATTTATATCCTGCCCTTCCTCCCAAAAGGAGTTGCTAAAACACTAAAAAGGTCTATAGAACATCTTAAAACAAAGCATATCTTAAAAAAATCTTTAAAACATTTTTGAAAACAGTACATCTTAAAAAATCTTTAAAAACAAAACATCTTTTAAAAAAATCCATCACAGATCCAGATTGGGATAGTTTACGGAAACCAGTACTAAGATGGTCCCTGCCCTCAGGCTCGCAGTCTAAAAAGATGTGGCACACAAGGAAAAAGGAATGGGAGGGAGGAGGTGAAAGCAAGCTCGAGCACAAGTTCTTTAAGATATAGGTCTTACAGCCCATTCATGTGCAGATCTATGCAAATTCTGGTGGTCTCGAAAAGCAGCAGTTCTTCTCTAATGTTAGTGGTGGTCCTGCCTGCCTTGCCCTTTGATAAAGAGCGGTCTCTTTCTAGACACAAACTGCCACCCCTGGTAAGATTCAGGAGCAGATGTGGTGTCGATGTCCAGGCCAGGAGCACAGGGCAGCTCCTGCCACACAATTCTTCCTTCAGACAGCTAAGCTCTTTGCTTTCTTTCTCTTTCTGACATCCCTTTTCTCTCTCTTCCCCTCCTTCTTCCCAGCCCAGCAATCTTAACAGAAGAGGGTCAGGTTGAACTGATTGCTTTGCAGAGGGCCTTCCCCCCATCCCTTCTCTTCCTCCCTTCAGACTTCCCCCACATACATGAAATTGGGCCAAGGGTTGCTCATCCCTGCTCTAGTGCATAAGAACAGAAGAGCTGCCTTTCTAGACCCCAGCAAAGATGTATGCAGTCTAGGGGTTCCGTTTGTTTGTTACCGGGGGCAGGCAGAAGCCTTTGGAGACCCATAAGCCAGTTGTGGAGGTGGGGGCCGCTTGCTGTTGCTAGCCCTGAGTTTCTGGTAGGAAGAATGATAATTGCCTTTGCACAGGCAGCAAGGCTGCGTGCCTCCTTCATATTTATACAATGGCTGTACAAGCAAGGGTCATGGTATCCAGAATGGAGAATCCAGACTTTTTTTGTGTGCTTTTCAATTTCTTTTTAAAACCAGGTTTCCAACTGGAAAGGACATCGTGCACCTAAAAGCATTTCTGGTCCTTGCCCAACTCTTTTTCTTGGAGGCCTCCAAGGATGGAGACTCATACGATCCCTGAGCAGCTGATTCCACTGCTTAAATTTCTTTATTGTCTGCTGTTTTAATACTCCTTAATTTTGCTCTCGGTTGCCTCTTGCTTTATCCGCAGCTGCTAAGAAAACAATGGGTTCTTTGAGATCCTTTAATATAATTCAAAAGTCATTAACGTTCACCCCTTTAATCTGGCTTAAACCGAGTCCATTTTCCCCTGCACGACCTCCTCCTGGTTTCTCTTCTGTATCCTTTATAACCCCATTTCCCTGCCCTTTCCAACTTATCAGCATCCTCCTTTAACTCCAAAAAGTCTGAAGTTGCATTCTATTGAAGGAGTTTGTTAGTCCAGCTAGTCCCAATCTTGTTAGTCCCAATCTAGCTCTAGTGGTGGCTGTCCAAGGTCTTGGGCATAGGCCCTTTTTCAGTCCTACTTCTTGAGTTCCTTTGAAATAAAGATACCAGGGATAGCGCCTGGTGCATGAAAAGCATGCACTCTACAGCTGGATTTATGGGACACCTGTTGGAGTGCTGGAAACAATGCCTTAGCCAGTAGAAACTATGATGGCTCTTGTGGTGCATATCCATTCTGCAGACTTAAATCAATTTGACAATCTCTCTCTTTTCTCAGGGATCATTAGGAATTAACATACTTGTAGGGACTTCCGGTTTAGTTTCTTTTCCAGTAAGACGTATCTTTCCTTTGTCCTCGTTTTTTAGTACTTTTAGTTCTTTTTAATTTTCAATTTTTATTTAATATCCTTTTGTGAGCTCGTAAAACTTCATTAGTGATTTTATTTTAAGCTTTTTTAAATGAAGTGATTTTATTTTAAACCTCTTCAATCTTCTGTCTCCCTTCGGTGTTCTGGACATTGTAAATGGACGCCATAAATCCCCAAGACAGTTTAATTGCTCTACGGCTTCTGTCTTAGAAGCAGTATTTCAACAATCCTTCCTCTCGTGCTTTGGCGTCCTAATAATCAGATAACTTCCTTTATATATTTTTGGATTGGACTGGATTTGCAGTGCCTGTTACAGACAGTCTCAACTTGAATTTTTACTGGAATTGTAAACTATATATGAATTTTTTTTGAGTGCCGCGTTATACAAATGGTAATGACAAGGAGAATTTACCAGCAGTTGGGACTTCCTCTCGTGGATGATGTACCTGGAAGAACTTTGCAGTCCAAGATCACAAGTTTCTTCCCTTCTACCAGTGAAACAAATCATTCAGACTGGCAGTCTCCTTTAAGACCTCAACCAAACTCACTGAGAGTTATTCCTCATGACTGGTCATTAGAACATCCGCATTCCGTCACATCCACTCTGAATCAACAAGTCGGAAAAAATCTCGCGGAGCTGCAGGACGCTGGCTTTAATAACTCATTGAATTCACCTAATGGATCTTCCTTATCAACTCTCCTAACCATTGACTCTTACCAATTATCCAAGGGGCAGCTAACACCCCCCCCCCGATAGGGGGAAAGAACAGCCTTCTTCTGTTTCGGTCTCTGATTCTGCAGAGCACTCAGTTCTGCTTGGTGAATTAAAACTTGTAAAAGCTTACATCTCAGAAACCAACCAGTTACTTACCTCAGTGGTGCAAGCACTTCGGTTACTTTTACCTGCATCCCAGGGACAATCAAGTGAATCTATAAAGGGTTTGGGGAAGAATAAGAATACAACAAAGCAAAATCTGCACCCCGCTAAGAACATCAAGAAACCTAAAAATATTAAAAATCCAAAAACTAACTTTTCTAATAAGATCAATTTTAAACCCTTGTTTAAACTGCTGGACTCTCAAAGGCCGCCGACCACAGCAAAGCAACTAGGCAGCGTAATCAAGGGAAATCGTTGTGCCTCCAAATCGGACACTCAAGACCCTAAAACGATCCCGTGGGTCTCCATCCCCTCGTGTGAGATGGAGGCGAGTAACTCTTTATCCGTGGGTGACCCTATTTCTCCTTTGAGGGTTTCTAATTGCTGTTCTTTGATCCCTTGGAAGCTGGTATTACAAGCGGATAAACTGGCAATTTCTTATAAAAGTAAAGCTGCCGATTGTTGGCTCCCATATCCAGGTATTTCATTTCTGGACAATTGTATAAGTAAAACTATGCTCGTTCCTCGACGTATGAGTTTTATAAGAACTATGAAAATACTGTCTCGCTCCCCCCATGAATGGCGCCTGATCATCACCTGTCATTCTCGCGCCATGGCGAATCGAATTTTCCGAACAAGGAATGCTTTGGTCAACTTTGGTATCTCAGTGCAAAGATACTATCGAAATGTATCTCTTTCTACTTTGCTTGAAACTTCATCTATGCAGTCTAGGCACCATAGCACCATTTCGCCAGTTTCCAACTCATTTTCCATCGACCGTACGACATCTTTAACTGGGTCTTTTTCTGAGGCAAATAGATATCAGGAGTATGTAGATTACACTCAACTCCCTGTCGCTTTTTCTCAAGAAATGGAACCTGAGGAAAGTCAACTTGCGGAATTGTATCTCATGCTACCTGAGACCGAAAGAGCGACTCTTATAAATAGGCTTTATCATCTGATTTCCCGTCTTAAGTCCTCGTCCTCGGACAAAGCTTCATTAGCAAAGTCTGCTTCTCCTAAAACAGCTGAGCCCGATCTATTCTGTCAAAGTAATTCAGGTAGAGGCAGATGTAATATGAACAATTAAACAAATAGCCCTTTACAAGCCAAGGGATGGGTTAGATCAAGATTCTTGGCTCCAGAGGAACTAGGGTCTCCTATTGGACAGCGGAAATTTTTACTTCCACAAATTGTCTCCAATCCAAAGCAGTCATATAGCACCAACAATGGAGCAGTATATAGAGATGTCACTGGCTCTTTAGATCTAATTACTGAATTTAATTGACAATCTCCCTCCCCTTTAAATTGTGTTTCTCCGATTTCTCCTATTGTTCCTTTTTCCTTTTCTAATGTTCCCAAGTTTCCCTCTCCAGCTAAGCCCCCCCTCCATTTACTTTCATGGAATATTGCAGGATGGAACTCTAAGATAACTGATCAAGAGTGGATAGTGGATATCTTACCTTTCTAGTCACGATATTATTCTCCTCCAAGAGACTTGGATAACCTATAAACCTTTTTTAAATGGATTTATTACTTTACACCTCCCAGCGACCCCTTCAATGAATGGTAGAGCAAAAGGGGGTCTAGCGATTTTTATTTCTACCACTCTGGATATTCAAGTAACTCCTGTACAGTCTCTGACATTTATTGCGATGGCAGTCCTAATGGAAGCTGGTGCACTTTCTATACTACTCATTAATGTATATGTGCCACCCTTACTTTCATGTGATTCTATAAGATATAATTGGGACGAGTTGGACCGATATATATTCGACCTCGAGACTGTCTACCCCAATGCAAATTTGATAATTATGGGAGACTTTAATGCAAGGATTGGCCCTAACAACGGCGCATTGATATAATAATAATAATAATAATAATAATAAAACTTTATTTTTACCCCGCCCTTTTCCAATAGGACTCAGAGCGGCTTACAACTAAAAACAACATCATTAAAACATACAGAGTATATTATTAAAAAAGAATTAAACTATAAGGGCATTGATCTCATCAAAACTTTGGCGTGGAGAGGAATGTGACCATTCAGCCTTCCCTTTTAACAGGAAATCGAAAGACCTAAAGATTAATAGTGGAGGAATCTGCTTAGCTCGATTAGTAGCCTCTCATCATCTGATCATACTGAATGGTCTCGAGCATGTAGATGACTGTGCAGAGTATACGTTCATTTCTAATCTTGGAAGCAGTGTAATTGATTATGCACTAATATCTTATAATATATTTAATTTGTTAGAAACATTTGCTATTGGAACTAAATTAAACAGCGATCATCTTCCTCTTAGCTTTTCTTGTCACATCTTTGAGAAGATGCATTTATCTTGTAATTATAATTCCATAGCAAATTTTTCTGCTTATCACAAGAGACCTCTTTGGACGTCTTCCCTAGCTTCCAGGATAGAAAACTATTTGATATCCCCGAATGCCTTGGCCATTCGGTGGCAGTTAATGAACTCTTGTCCTTTAGACGAGATGCTCAGGATATATGCCTGTCTTTTTTCTTCTCTTAATATCATATTATCCCATAGGTACCTTGGCCCCAAGTTTAATAAATCCGAGGGTCCCAAATGGTTTGATAAGGATTGTCTCTCCCTTAAACGTCAGTTAAGGTCTGTATATTTAAATTATCGCCAGCAACAATTGAACCACCTCCCTCCAGTGTATTATTCAATCAAAAGAAAATACAAGGCAACTCTTACGTCTAGAAAGAACATAGCACTCAAAGAGGAGTGGAATCAACTTATCTGTGCATCCAGGTCTAAAAATTCAAAAAACTTCTGGTCTATTATTTCGAATGCCTTTAGACCTTCGCCTTCGGTTATGTGTTCCATCTCCCCTCAAATTTGGGAACATTATTTTACATCCCTATACCAGAATGAATGTTCTATTGACTCTATTCCCTTTTCTCTCCCCGATTCCCTTCTTCTCCCGCCATGGACGCCTGTCACTCAATCTGAAATAAGGGAATTGATTGTGGGGTTAAAAAAAGGTAAAGCGCCGGGCCTTGATAATATCCCCCCTGAGCTTTTACAAAACTTCCAGGATTGGTGGGCCCCTTTACTTGCTAAGTTGTTTACCAGATTTAACGAATCGGGGCATTTCCCGCCACCCTGGCAAGAAGCAATAGTTATTCCCATCTTTAAAAAAGGGGACAGAGAGGACCCCGCTAATTACCATCCTATTAGCCTTTTATCAGTTATTGGCAAATTGTATGCTTCCTATCTGAAAGTAAAACTTCAGTATTGGATGGACGAACAAAATATACTTGGCATGGAACAAGCAGGTTTTAGAAAAGGCCACTCCGTTTTAGATCATTGCCTTATCTTACATCATCTTGCGGACAAGTATAGTAAACAGAAGGGCAATGGCTTGTATGTCGCCTTTATCGATTTAAAGGCCGCATTCAACTCTATTCCCCAAGATAAACTCTGGTCGAAACTTTTAAAAACTTCTGTCGATAAAAGACTTCTGTTTTTGATATACCATCTTCATCAACATACATCCTTGCGAGTATGCTGTGGGAAGGATGGTGGTTTATCAAATTCCATCCCCACGTTTACAGGGGTAAGACAGGGCTGTATTTTAGCCCCCCTTCTCTTCAACTTATATTTAAATGATTTGAACGCACACTGTCTTTCCCATAATTTTCACAACCCTAAGATCGCGACTGTGTGTTGTCCGCTGTTGTTATACGCCGACGATGTTGCGCTTCTTTCACTCTCAAAGATAGGTCTTAAACGTACGATAAGGGCGTTTATGGCCTACTGTATAGAGAACCAATTAACAATAAATTATGATAAAACTAAAATTCTAGTGTTCTCTAAACGAAGAATCTCTCCAGTTTGGAAAATTAATGATCACCAAATTGCTCAAGTAGTCCAGTACAAATACCTTGGTATTATTTTCCACTCTTCTTTGAACTGGACTACTCACATAAAATTGGCGGTAATGAGAGCAAAGAATTCCATAAAGAGTCTGCTTCGATATTTCTATTATAAAGGAGGGCATTTCGTCCCAGCGATCATCCAGATATTCAAAAATAAGATTTTCCCTCAACTCTTATATGGAGTACCAATCTGGATCCACTCTTTGGGTCCTTCAGTTGAAGCTGTTCTCTCTATTCTGTTACGTCGCCTTCTTGGTGTCCCGAGGTGCGTACCATCGGCGGCGCTTAGATTAGAATGTGGGCTGATATCAATGGAATGCCAGGCTTGGCTGATGACCGTTAACTATTGGGTTAAAATATCTTCCAACACTCCCCCGGTTCTTCTATCCCTATATTGGGACGATAATTGGCCTTCTAATTGGAATAAAAAAAGGAAACGAAATTGTTGAGAATGGGTCTCTCTAAAGATTACTTATCTTTCCAATCGCCAAGTGATGCGCTAACTATAATTCGTACCCGTTTCAAGGATATTGATTCCCAGACTTCAACTAGCAGGGCTTTGAAAATATGTTCCCCCTTGTATTTGAACCTAGATTTTGTACCCGGTAAGATTGCTTCTTATCTAGCTTTGCTAACAATTCCTAAGCTACGCATAGCTTTCTCTAAAGCCAGGTTCAACTCTTTAAATTCTGCGGTTCTTGAAGGGAGGTTTAGAGGGATTCCTTATGTACACTGTATTTGTCCTTGTGGGGTAGGTACCGTTGAAACCCTCCAACATTGTTTTCTTTCCTGTCCTTTATACTCCCAGATTCGTAATAAGTTCCTTAATCCCATATGACGAATGTCCATCATAAATCCTCTGATGCTATGATTGCTTATCTTCTTTCCGGTTTAGATAAAGAAATTACCATTCAAGTTGCCAAGTTTGTATATGTGGCCCAGCAGAAACGTGTTCTTTATTTATTGTAGTTAATATATAATGTTTAGTCAAGTAGAATTGTGCTAGCGTATCTGTATCCAGACATAAGTTTCTATTGTAGATTGTATTTACTTGTCCTTTTATTCATGGGTCTATGACCATAATAATAAATAAACAAAAACATACTTGTAAGTGGGGGAGTGCTAGGTATCTGTAGAAGACTTCTCTGCACCTTATCAAGCTACACTTCCCAGCATTCTTATTTTTTTGGTGGGATGGGGTGGGGGGAAGACATCTGTACTGCCCTAAAACTGGTATAAGTTTTAGTGTAGTTCAGCTTCTGCTTAAAATCATTCCTGGAAGTATTGGGGTAATTTGTTTATTCTCTCATCCTATGCTACTGCTAATACTAATACTAATACGCCCCTCTTACATAATGTTGTACCTGCTATCTGCCTAGTTTTTTCACCTTTGAAGTGCCTGGGTGCTTCATTGGGAAATGCTCTGCTCTCCTTGACATCTGGGAGAGCTTGCAAAATATCTAGCCTGCACCGCTTGATGCTACTGTTGTTTGCCTTTTGTTGCATTTTTCACATAGGTTGCTAATTTCAACCAGCAGTTGTCAATAAACCGACAGTGACCTCTGTGTTTTGCAGAACCAGAGGCTATAAATATCGTCAGTCTACAGCTGTAAAAACCAAAATGAGCTCCAGAGTTGCACTCTGGTTCCTGCTAGTGCTAAAGAGCATAACGTTCCTAGAAAGTAAGAATGTCACTGACCTCAGAAATAGTGCACTCAGAAGACTTGTATAAGGCGCTGATATCTTGACTGAGGAAATGGGATACTTATTCCTGCCATCTCTCTCAGCAAGAACGCACTCCTGAAGTTGGTTGACCAGGTTGCCATCCTCCTCTGCTAGCCTGTCTTCACTGGCCAGTTCTGCCATAAAAATGTTTTGATCTGCATCTCTTTTGTGGCATCTACGTAAGGCAGAACTTGGAAGCAGAAGCTCAAGTTGCTGAGAACAAATGACCCAGAGTCCAGTGTGGGACACCAGCTTTCCTCCTTAAGCTATTGCTCCAGTTGTGGGGAAACAACTGGATTCCCCCCAGAACTGAAATCTAATGTTTTGACACGGGCTGTGTCCATCCCATACATTTAAAGCACATGGCTTCTCTCAAAGAATCCTGGGAATTGTAGTTAGTTAAGTGAGAGGGAATTGTCGCTCTGTGAAGGGTAAACTGCAGTTCCCAGGGTTCTTTGGGGGAAAGCCATGTGCTTTAAATGTATGGGATGTACACAGCCTGGGACCATTATGATCTCCCCCCCCCAAAAAAAAAATCTGGGCTAGTGGAGAAGTCATGGTAATTAATGGAATATGGCTGCACAAGAGTTACCAGGACCAACTGGCTAATGCATGTGGCATAATTGTCAAGGGATTGTTTTAAAAGGAGCAGGTAGGAGCAGGTGAGATCCTGAAGAGATGATGCCAGTCAGAGTAGAATAGACCCATTTCCCCAAAACCTTTCCCCCGTGGACCACTCGAAAATTGCTGAGGGTCTTGGCAGACCTCTTTGTGATTTCTCTGCCCATTGTGGCCATTGTAATGCTCTGCGCTAGATGCTGCATGATTTTTTACTTGTGCTGTTATTGCTTTTAAAAATTTTTTATGCAGTACATTGTATTTTATTGTACTCCATAGAATTCAAATTGTGAAAGAATAAAATACCCTGTTTTTAATAATGAATTTTATTTGTTTGTTTGTTCGTTTGCTATTTGATTTATATCCCACCCTTCCTCCTACTAGGAGCCCAGGGCGGCAAAGCACTAAAAACACTTTAAAACACCATAAAAACAGACCTTAAAATACATTAAAACAAAACAACTTAAAAAATTGTTTTAAGAAAAGCTTCAAAACTTCTTAAATAAAAAGGGTTAAAAAAGCATATTTAGGAAAAAAAGGGTTTTAAAAACATATTAAAAAGCAATTCCAACACAGACTGGGATAGGTCTCAACTTAAAAGGCTTGTTGAAAGAGGAAAGTCTTCAAAAGGCACCGAAAAGATAACAGAGATGGCATTTATATTGTTGTAATGCGCCCTGTGACTTCATGGTGAAGGGTGGGCAAGAAATCAAAATAAGAATTGGAATGCTGAATGCAGCACATGTGGGTCTCCCATCTTCAACCACAAATCCACACGACGTTCTGCAGACCACCTGAATGAAGCTCACAGACCCCAGTTTGGGAACCCCCTGGAGTAGACACGGCTGGGCTAGACACACCCCGAATAGTCTGAAACGGTGTGAGTCAGCTTCCCATGTACCTGTGAGCGCCTCTCGGTGCTTTCAGATTGAGCCCTGTGGGGCCTTGTGCTTGGTTCAGTTTTTTAACAGTCCTTACAGGTTTGTGAGTACCTTGTTGCATCAAGCAATTTCTCTGCCCTGGAGGACGGAGAATAGGGACGGTGTCTGTGCAAGTGGGAAGGGGTATCTTCAGAATCTAGTGCTTCTGCCTTATAAGAAAACCACCTGCCAGTGTTCCATCCCACCCTAGGATGACCACGAAGCAGAAACCGGGGCAGAGTGGGGCTGGCTGGGCTCTTACTGGAATGCCGCAGGACCCCCGGAACCTGCCTTGTTCTGAGTCAGACCCATTGCTTCACCTAGCTCACTGCTGTCTGCCCTGACTGGCTGCTGCTCTCCAGGATTTCATGCCGGGTCCCTCCCAGCCCTACCTGGAGATGCCGATGGGGATTGAACTTGGTTCCTTCTGCATGCAAAGCAGATGTTCTGCCACTGAGCTATGGCCCCTTCCTTGCATTTATGAAATAAAGATACTGCAGTCTGATGGATGTGAAAGTTGGACAGTGAAAAAAGCAGAGAAGAGAAAAATCAACTCATTTGAAGTGTTGGAGGAGAGCTTTGCGCATACTATTAACTGTGAAAAAGAGAAATAATTGGGTGTTAGAACAAATTAAACCAGAACTATCACTAGAAGCTAAAATGATGAAACTGAGGTTATCATACTTTGGACACATAATGAGAAGACCTGATTCACTAGAAAAGACAATAATGCTGGGGAAAACAGAAGGGAGTAGAAAAAGAGGAAGGCCAAACAAGAGATGGCTTGATTCCGTAAAGGAAGCCACGGACCTGAACTTACAAGATCTGAACAGCGTGGTTCATGACAGATGCTACTGGAGGTCGCTGATACATAGGGTCGCCATAAGTTGTAATCGACTTGAAGGCATATAATAACAACAACTGCAATCTGAGACACTGGGTGGGGTGGGGGGCTAGCACCCAAGATAGCAGGGGAATGGAGCCAGCCTTGGTCTCCAACCTGATGATGTTCCCAAGAACCTGTCCTTTTACTTTCTGTGATGTAAATGAGTTGCTGCTATTTGCTCCTGCAGGGAAAAATGAAACGGGGGTCCCTCTTTGGCCTTAACCAAGAGGAATCTCTTGGGGGGGGGGTTGTACTCCCTGCCTCCAGAGACAGGCACTGCAATTTCCCCCTTTGCTAGATAGGGCTGGAGGACATTCTCTAGTAGGGATGGTGACTCCTGCTGGTCTTGACCGGCAGGGTCTTCAAATCTTTTTGCCTCCTCTCCAGGAGGAGGAGCCACCCCGCCCTCCAGACCGACCCTGCCTGTGGTCTGTGAAGGTTGGGTTTTTCCTCTGTTGCTCAGATCCTCTGTGTTTTTTGCCGCCTTTGAGTGATTCTTTGTTCCTTCCTTCTCGCCTCCTCTGTTCAGCCTTTACTCCTCAGCCTTCTGGCTGCGTCTCATGTTTTGCCCATCACAGTGTCTGTCTCGTGTCAGCCTGGAGCATGTCTGTTAGCTTCTTTGATTAAGGCATGTACATACTGCTTAATCGTTTGCATTTCTAAGCGGTGAACATAGGAATAAACCATGCAGGGAATAATTCATCGTAAAATTGAACATAAACCCAAACACTGCCTTAAAATGCCTGCTGGGATAAGGAAGTCTTTGTCACGCACCTGAAGTTCAGCAAGGAGGTTACCTGCCTAATCCCAGTGGAGAGGGAGCTCTATAGGCTTGCGCCCACAACACTGAATACATTCTCTGTGTACCCAACAAAGAGAGCCCAGGATGGGGGATGGGGTGGAAGACAGCTTGATTCCTCTCTGTGGGCCCCCTTCCTCCTCTCTACTGCCTCCTGCTCCCTGCCCCTCTGGGCCCAATCCACCACACTGAGGGGCAGCGCAAGGCAGGTGGAGACTGATGATGCGTCTCCTCTCTGTTCTCATCATTTGCTTGCTCAGAGACATTGGCAAAAAGGATGTGGCGTGGGCCCCTTGCAGGGAAGTGGGCCTTGGCAGATGCCCAGCAATCTAACACCTGCCCTGCCTATCTCAAAGGTATCTTTTACTTTTTCCCATATAAACAAGAGGGTTCCATTTACTCCTATATTCCCAATCCTAACCGCCTAATCTCCACCTTTTTTGAATTGCGTAATAGTTGCACGTAAGAGCCGTGCTGGACAAGACTAGTGACCCATATCTAGTTGAGCATCCCCTTCTCAGAGTGGCCAACCAGATGCCCCTGGGAAGCCCTCAAGCAGGACCTGAGTGCAAGAGCCCTCCCCACACCTGCAGTTCCCAGCAACCGGTATTCAGAGGGATACTGTTTCTGACAGTGGAGAGAAAGCATAGCCATTGTGGCTAGTAGCCATGGATAGCCTAATCCTCTTTTAAAACCATCCAAGTTGGTGGCCATCATTGCCTCTTGTGGGAGTGAATTCCACAGTTTAACTCTGCGCTGTGTGAAGGAGTCCTTTCTTTTGTCTGTCCTGAATCTTCCAGCATTCATCTTCATTGGATGTCATCAAGTTCCAGCATTACAAGAGAGGGAGAAAAACTTTTCTCTATCTGCTTTCTCCACAACATGCATAATTTTATTCACATAGCCCCAATAAAGTTCTTTCTTCTGCCACACACAGATGCACACGCCCAGCATAACAATGCGTGTTTTGCCAGATTGAAAATAGTAGCACAGCCTGGATTTTGGCAGAATACATCCCATAGGATATCGTTACGCTCTGCAGGTGAGGGCCTCCTGCAGATCCCATCTTATCAGGAGGTCCGTTCCGCACAGCATAGTAAGTGGACCTTTAGTGTTGTGGCACGGACATTTTGGAATTCCCTCCCCTTAAATATTAGACAGGCACCATCACTTATCTTTTTGGTGCCTATCAAAGATCCTTCCTCTTTCAACAAGCCTTTCAAGTAGAGACCTTATCCCAGTCTGCGTCTATGTTGGAGTTGCTTTTAATATGTTTTTAAAGCTTTTTTTTTTTAATAATGTTTTTAAAGCTTTTTTTTTTAAAGTATTTTTAAAGATGTTTTGTTTTGATATGTTTTTAAAGATAATATATTTCAAAGTCTGTTTTTATTATGTTTTGGGGTGTTTTAAGTGCTTTTGTTTGCTGCCCCGGGCCTCTACTGGGAGGAAGGGCAGGATATAAATCAAATCAATAAATAAATAGGGTAGAAGGAGCTGAGGTAGTTCATGGGAAACTGCTACTGTTCAACTTGGTGATACTGTCTCTTCCTCCCTGCCCCACCTCACCTCACCTCACCTAACCCTACCCTTCTTCTACGAGCAAATGCTGGATGGCAAGTAGCAATTGGGGAAATTTCCCACGGATGCCTGCTCACTTTTTTGAGAGCTTCCATAAATTATTTTTTAATGTGACAGATTTCAGTTATGGCTTCCATCTCTCTCTCATATTAATACCAAGACTCTTGTTGGTAGCCAGCGGCGCAATTTAACTGTGGAAATTTCTATTGCTTTTCTTGGCCCTGGCGTGTTTCCTGAGTAGCGTGTGGTTTCTCCCAGGTGTACCATTCTGGTCTTTGCAAGTGTGTCAAGGCATGTACTGTGGTGGGATCCCTTAGGAACTGGTACTTAACACCCACTCAAAAGCCTAAGTGCCGAAATGGTAGTAAAGTGTGGACAGGCTCTTTGATGCTGACTTTGGGGGGGGGGTCCCCTCTTTCTCTGTGTGAATACCGATGACATTTGCCAAGTGGTAGCCTATTATGGGTTGTCCGAATTGGCTTCTTTGGAGGATAGCACATACAGATGATGTATCAATTGCTTTCATGTGGTAAGCTGCTCCTTGGTAAATATCATTTGTATTTGCTCTGTGTTTGTGTGGGAGGCAGATTTGTGCATTGCCTTTTGTGATAGTTTGATCTCTAAACAGCAATATAGCAATTCTGAACACTTCTTTCCACTGTGTGCTTTTAGCCGTTAGGAAGAAGCTTTATGCAACAATCTTGGACAGATACTCCTCCATTAGGGTCAGTTAGCATTGTCAATTTATTTTCTCCCTCAAGGCATGTACTGGCGTGGGCTTACGCATTTTATAAGTTTTAACTCACTAGAAAAGACAATAATGCTGGGAAAAACAGAAGGGAGTAGAAAAAGAGGAAGGCCAAACAAGAGATGGACTGATTCCATAAAGGAAGCCACAGACCTGAACTTACAAGATCTGAACAGGGTGGTTCACGACAGATGCTGCTGGAGGTCACTGATTCATAGGGTCGCCATAAGTCATAATCAACTTGAAAGTGCATAACAACAAAAAACAAGTCTCCAGTAAAAGTCTCTGGGGATGGAGAACACCTTTTCCTAAATAAACCTGCTTGTAAAATGCAAAGGAATATCTAACAAGGTTTATGTAATCTCATCTGGTGGTTTTGCTTGGCATGTTAAATGCTTGGAGAAGATGGCAGCCTAAGAGTTATTTGAGTGGTCCAGGGTATTATATTTATTTATTTATTTTGTTATACTTGTATACCGCCCCATAGCTGAAGCTCTCTGGGCGGTTTACAGTAACTAATGACTGATAATTACTGAGAAGATATTAAAAGGGAAGACCCCAGATAAGCTTCCCTGTTTCAAAGAACACACACGCAAAACCTGCTCTTTATTGACACCAACTGATCCTTGGAAGGCTGGGGTACCTTGAGTGGGGTCTCTTAACATGACCTAATTATATTCGGGTTGTCTGTGTCTCAGTTAGGAGAACCCAATCCAGTGTGGATTCAGGCCTGGTCAAGAGACTTGCTCACCCTGATGGATGACCTCCTATCTAGAATGGGACAAGGAGAGTGCTTCCTCCCTGCTCCACCTTGATTTCTGTCTGGCCTTTGACACCACAGACCATGATATCCTCATGGACAGATTCTTGTGGGATGGGAATTGGGAGTAGCGTTACAGTGGTTCTGATCCTACCTTTGTGGCCAAGTCCAGAGAGTAGCTTGGAGAGCACTTTTTGGCCCCCTGGCAATTATGGTGTGGAGTGCCGTAGAGCATTATTTTATCCTCAGTGCTATTTAATAAGTATATGAAGCTGTTGGGAGCTGGGATTAGGAAACTGGGGACAAGGTGCCATCAGTATGTTGATGACCCTCAACTCTCTCCGTAACATCTGAATCAGGAGAGGCCATGCAGGCCCTGGACTAGTGTCTGGATGCCTTGGTGGGCTGTGTCCTGGCAAGATGGAGGTGTTGTGAGTGATTGGTTGCTATGTCTGAGAAATTGGCCATTTGCCTGCCCTGGATAGGCTTGCCCTCTCTCTGAAGTAGCAGGTGTGTAACCTGAGGTTCCTTCTGGTCCAGCTTTTTTTTTTTTTTTTTTTTACTAAGAGTGCCTTTTATTGGCTTTAGCTTGTATGAAAGCTACACCATTCCTGGACTGGGATAGATTGACCACAGTAGGCCAGACATTGTTAACTTCCAGGACTGGATTACTGCACTCCAGCCTATATGGGGCTTCCCTTGTGCTTGATCTGGAAACTGCAGTTAGTGCAGAATGCTGCAGCAGAGTTGCTGACAGGAGTGAGATCCAATTGCTCAAAGATCTGCACTGACTGCCAATTTGTTACTGGGCCAAAAATATATGTATATGGTGGCATTCAACTAACTTTTGTGCTAGCTCTAGAGTTACTGCTAGTGCAACGGGGTTCCCCCCTTCTACCCATCACATGTACCCTGCGCTGTCCCCAAATCTGCTCTGGAGGATTGGGGGAATCCTGAGAACAGATTAGAGGATGTGGGGGGGAGGCAGGGGGATTGTTCTGTTGCGCAAGGAGAAATCCTTGCGCTGATTAAACGATTGCTTTGGCACAACATTGAATACAACCCATAGTATATAAAGCAGTCAACAGATTGGGGCTGACTTGAAGGATCACCCTACCTCACGTGTGCCCACTCAACTGCTTCGATCTTGTGGAACTTGCACTTTTATATGTGTCATATAATGTTTGTTTCAGATGTGTGAGGAATTGATCTTTTAGCATGCTGTGGAACTGTTAGCATCAGACCAGCATTGGCTATGCCATTTGCAACACCAGCTAAAGTCTTTTTTGTTTCAGCAAGCCTACCCAGTGATGTCATTTTATTATGCATACTTGTTTTTAAATTACGTTGATTTTATCTTTTTTTTGTAAAAAAAAAGCCTATGGAAAGAGGCCAGGAAGGAGGATGGCTGGAGAGGACAAAGAGGATCAGCCTTGAGAGTTTAGAGCAGAAAAAGAGGAGCCCGGGCAACTGCACACAGCCTCGTAGTAGCTCCGAGGAAGGACGGCGCTCCTCTGTCCCTGAGCCCGCGGAGACGACCAGGGGGCTCCTCCTCCGGCTCCGACACGTGCAGGAAGCAGTCCGGTCATGCTGAAGGCTTGGTGTCCTTTGAGGAGGTGACCGCCTGTCTGTCCAAGGAGGAGCGGACTCTGCTGGATCCAGGCCAAAGGCTCTGTAGAAAGACGCCTTGCTGGGGATCTGTGGGAATGTGGCATCTCTGGGTGAAGGGCAGGAGAAGAAGCATTATATGGATCCCTTTGTAGTGTCTTTGGAAACAAGAAAGCAGAAAGTGGGAAAAGAGACATCTGGGAATCAAAGGGGACTTAAAAGGCAGAAGAAAAATCAATGAAAGAAGAAATCCTGTACTTTGCAGGGCGCTGTTATCGATGAACTCTTGATCCCATAGGAAGATCACAAAGGGAAAGAAAGGGAAAGTGTCCAGTGTGGGGAAAGATAAAAAAGTAACCCAAAATAAAATTGTGGAACCTACAGATGGGAGAAACCATATGAATATATGGAGTGTGGAAAGTGTTTCAGACTGTCACCACCTTACTTCACATAAAAGAACCCATAAAGAACAGAAAGCACATGAGCGCATGGAATGTGGAAAGAGGTTCAGTCAGAAGGGCCACCTTACTCAACATAAAACGTACTCATGCAGAGGAGGAACTGCATTATATCAAAGAACCCATACGGAGAAGAAAACGTATATGTGATTTGAATGTGGAAAGACCGTCAGTATGAGAAATAAGCTTACTTTACATCAAAGAATCCACACATGCGAAAAACCATATGAATGCCTAAACTGTGGGAAAAGTTTCATTCGGAGTGAACACCTTAATTCACATCACAGAACCCACAGAGGGGAGAAGCCATATAAGCCTGCTCCACGAGCTAGAGGGAGCCCCAGATAACAAAGCGTCAAGGCGAGTTAAGCAGCAGAGCGAGTTCGGCAGCAGGGCGAGGAGGCCAGGGCCCCCCACTCTGCCCGTCTGTTCCCTGACCTCAACTAAACCGCACTCTCCAACCCACTGACGTAATAAACCTTAAACAAAACTATGCAGGTAAGAAGCCAGCAGGGGTGTGGGGGCTTTCCAGTGTACGACTGTCTGCCTGTTGGACAGAAGTCGTGGGTGTGCTCTCGGTGCAATGAGCTCCTGGCTCTCCGGGAACGACTTCATTTCCTTGAGGCCAAGGTGGCGGACCTGGAAAAGCTGAGAGAGGCAGAGAGGTGTGTGGAGGAGGCCTTCAGGGACGTTATAGCTGTGTCCCACTCCAACGATGATAGCTCTCCTGCTATCATGGAGAACGATGGTCTCGGGGAAGGAGAGCATCCAGCTGAGGAAGACGGAAACGATCCCTTAGAAGGGACCCATTCCTTGGGGATGAGCAGCTATCCTCTCGTGCCGAGGATATATCTCCAGGGGCTGGAGGGATCCTTGTAGTGGGTGATTCGATCATTAGGAACATAGACAGTGGGGTGTGTGATGGGCGTGTAGACCGCAAGGTGTTTTGCCTGCCTGGTGCGAAGGTTGCGGATATCGCCCGTCGTTTAGATAGTTTGGTAGACAGTGCTGGGAAGGAGTCAGTGGTCGTGGTGCACGTTGGCACCAACGACATGGGGAAATGCAGCCGTGAGGTCCTGGAAGCAAAATTTAGGTTGCTAGGTAGGATGCTGAAAGCCAGGACCTCCAAGGTGGCTTTCTCTGAAATGCTACCGGTTCCACGCGCAGGACCAGCCAGACAGGCCCAGCTTCGCAGTCTCAATGCGTGGATGAGACGATAGTGTCGGGTGGAAGGGTTTGGATTTGTTAGGCACTGGGGAACTTTTTGGGACAAGCCGGGCCTGTACAAAAGGGACGGGCTCCACTTGAACCAGAATGGAACCAGACTGCTGGCACTTAAAATTAAAAAGGTGGCAGAGCAGCTTTTAAACTGACTGAGGGGGGAAACCCGACAGGAGCTGAGAAAGGTCCGGTTCGGAATAAACCTCCCCCCTGGGATAAAAACCAAAGAAATGATGAAATTTTAAAAGGGGTAGGCCTAGAAGTAGGCATTGTGAGAGCAGGGGCACAGGATATAAATTCAGAAGAGCAAAATTACCACAGGCCTAACCACAAGTGCCAAAGACACTTGAAGAGAGACACTGCTTACAAGTGCCTGTACACTAATGCTAGGAGCCTGCGAACCAAGATGGGAGAACTGGAGTGCTTGGTCTTAGAGGAGAGCATTGATATAGTGAGCATAACGGAGACCTGGTGGAATGGAGAAAACCAGTGGGATACGGTTATCCCTGGATATAAACTATATCAGAAGGACAGGGAAGGACATATTGGTGGCGGAGTCGCTCTATACGTGAAAGAAGGCATTGAATCCAGCAAGCTCGAAACCCCAAAAGAGGCAGACTCCTCCACAGAATCGTTGTGGGTGGTGATACCATGCCCCAGGAGGGACTTAATACTGGGAACGATCTATCGTCCCCCTGATCAAAATGCTCAGGGAGACCTTGAGATGAGATATGAAATTGAGGAAGCATCCAAACTAGGAAATGTGGTAGTAATGGGTGACTTCAACTACCCGGACATAGACTGGCCGCATATGTGTTCCAGTCATGACAAAGAAGCAAAGTTTCTAGATATTCTAAATGACTATTCCCTAGACCAGTTGGTCATGGAACCGACCAGAGGGACGGCAACCCTGGACTTAATCCTCAGTGGGGACCGGGACCTGGTGCGAGATGTAAGTGTTGTTGAACCGATTGGGAGCAGTGACCACAGTGCTATTAAATTAAATATACATGTAACTGGCCAATTGCCAAGAAAATCCAACACGGTCACATTTGACTTCAAAAGAGGAAACTTCACAAAAATGAGGGGATTGGTAAAAAGAAAGCTGAAAAACAAAGTCCAGAGGGTCACATCACTCGAAAATGCTTGGAAGTTGTTTAAAAACACTATATTAGAAGCTCAACTGCATACCGCAGATCAGAAAAGGTACCGCCAGGGCCAAGAAGATGCCAGCATGGTTAACGAGCAAAGTCAAGGAAGCTCTTAGAGGCAAAAAGTCTTCCTTCAGAAAATGGAAGTCTTGTCCGAATGAAGAAAATAAAAAAGAACACAAACTCTGGCAAAAGAAATGCAAGAAGACAATAAGGGATGCTAAAAAAGAATTTGAGGAGCACATTGCTAAGAACATAAAAACCAACAAAAAAAAATTCTATCAAAACATTCAAAGCAGGAGACCATCTAGGGAGACAATTGGACCCTTGGATGATAAGGGAGTCAAAGGTGTACTAAAGAACGATAAGGAGAGTGCAGAGAAGCTAAATGAATTCTTTGCATCTGTCTTCACAGTGGAAGATATAGGGCAGATCCCTGAACCTGAACTAACATTTGCAGGAAGGGATTCTGAGGAACTGAGACAAATAGTGGTAACGAGAGAGGAAGTTCTAAGCTTAATGGACAATATAAAAACTGACAAATCACCGGGCCCAGATGGCATCCACCCGAGAGTTCTCAAAGAACTGAAATGTGAAATTGCTGATCTGCTAACTAAAATATGTAACTTGTCCCTTGGGTCCTCCTCCGTGCCTGAGGACTGGAAAGTGGCAAATGTAACGCCAATCTTCAAAAAGGGATCCAGAGGGGATCCCGGAAATTACAGGCCAGTTAGCTTAACTTCTGTCCCTGGAAAACTGGTAGAAAGTATGATTAAAGCTAGATTAACTAAGCACATAGAAGAACAAGCCTTGCTGAAGCAGAGCCAGCATGGCTTCTGCAAGGGAAAGTCCTGTCTCAGTAACCTATTAGAATTCTTTGAGAGTGTCAACAAGCATATAGATAGAGGTGATCCAGTGGACATAGTGTACTTAGACTTTCAAAAAGCGTTTGACAAGGTACCTCACCAAAGGCTTCTGAGGAAGCTTAGCAGTCATGGAATAAGAGGAGAGGTCCTCTTGTGGATAAGAAATTGGTTAAGAAGCAGAAAGCAGAGAGTAGGAATAAACGGACAGTTCTCCCGATGGAGGGCTGTAGAAAGTGGAGTCCCTCAAGGATCGGTATTGGGACCTGTACTTTTCAACTTGTTCATTAATGACCTAGAATTAGGAGTGAGCAGTGAAGTGGCCAAGTTTGCTGATGACACTAAATTGTTCAGGGTTGTTAAAACAAAAAGGGATTGCGAAGAGCTCCAAAAAGACCTCTCCAAACTGAGTGAATGGGCAGAAAAATGGCAAATGCAATTCAATATAAACAAGTGTAAAATTATGCATATTGGAGCAAAAAATCTTAATTTCACATATACGCTCATGGGGTCTGAACTGGCGGTGACCGACCAGGAGAGAGACCTCGGGGTTGTAGTGGACAGCACAATGAAAATGTCGACCCAGTGTGCGGCAGCTGTGAAAAAGGCAAATTCCATGCTAGCGATAATTAGGAAAGGTATTGAAAATAAAACAGCCGATATCATCATGCCATTGTATAAATCTATGGTGCGGCCGCATTTGGAATACTGTGTACAGTTCTGGTCGCCTCATCTCAAAAAGGATATTATAGAGTTGGAAAAGGTTCAGAAGAGGGCAACCAGAATGATCAAGGGGATGGAGCGACTACCTTATGAGGAAAGGTTGCAGCATTTGGGGCTTTTTAGTTTAGAGAAAAGGCGGGTCAGAGGAGACATGATAGAAGTGTATAAAATTATGCATGGCATTGAGAAAGTGGATAGAGAAAAGTTCTTCTCCCTGTCTCATAATACTAGAACTCGTGGACATTCAAAGAAGCTGAATGTTGGAAGATTCAGGACAGACAAAAGGAAGTACTTCTTTACTCAGCGCATAGTTAAACTATGGAATTTGCTCCCACAAGATGCAGTAATGGCCACCAGCTTGGACGGCTTTAAAAGAAGATTAGACAAATTCATGGAGGACAGGGCTATCAATGGCTACTAGCCATGATGGCTGTGCTGTGCCACCCTAGTCAGAGGCAGCATGCTTCTGAAAACCAGTTGCCGGAAGCCTCAGGAGGGGAGAGTGTTCTTGCACTCGGGTCCTGCTTGCGGGCTTCCCCCAGGCACCTGGTTGGCCACTGTGAGAACAGGATGCTGGACTAGATGGGCCACTGGCCTGATCCAGCAGGCTCTTCTTATGTTCTTATGTTCTAAAGGTACTGATAACACAAACAACAAGCAAGAACAACTTGCTCTGCTGCAAGAGGACTTCAGATAATCGCTTTGTGGTTTTTGCCAGGAGGCCTAATTCCTCCAGACCAACTGGTGCCATTTTTGATACCAGGTTTGACCCCCAGCATCACTTGCAAAGCATATAAAGTCACTCTCGAGCACTGTGAAAGGCACAGACAATCGACCTTTAATGTCACGTCTCTTTCAGGACATTGTGTGTAATGTCCTGGTTGACAGATCCCTGGGAAAAGAAATACAATTTTTTATCCTGTTGCCATTTTGAAGTGAGGGGAGGGAGGCTGTGTAGTACACTCATTCCTCAATGCCAGCTGATGGCCTTATGTCACCTGAACACATGCTCCATAACTGTGAGATCCCAACAGTTAGATGGGACCGACTTTATTATCAATGTCCGACCACCTACGAAAGTATCATGTCAACTAGCAAAATATACTTCCTTAAACGGCCCCCAGACCACAGTCTGGAGACTGCTGCGGCCCCTAAGAATACAAAGCATTGCTGTCCAAGGCATTGGGGCCAATTTTAAACAAGTGCTGCCCTCCTCTGTGCTTCCAGTTCCGGCGGTTCATTTTGAACAGAGTGCAAGCCTCTGAAAACAGGGCCTGGGGGGAACAGCCAGCTCACTGCCGTAATTAATGACATGAAAGGGAGCAGGGAGAAGCATCGTTTCTGGAGTAAACAATGAAGAACCAAACGACTCAAGGGATCTCTCTGGATTATACTCCAAGAGCACTTAGTCCTTCTTGAGAAGGAATTCGTTTTAGGACAAGAATAAACCTTTGCAATTGAGCTTTTTTCAGGCGCGAGTGAGCTGGCTTATGGGGTGCGGGTATTCCGCACCGACGCCCTCTTCCTCCGCCGCACCGTCTTCTGCCTTCGGGCCAGACTCCGGCTTAAGAACATAAGAGCCCGCTGGATCAGGCCAGTGGCCCATCTAGTCCAGCATCCTGTTCTCACAGTGGCCAACCAGGTGCCTGGGGGAAGCCCGCAAGCAGGACCTGAGTGCAAGAACACTCTCCCCTCCTGAGGCTTCCGGCAACTGGTTTTCAGAAGCATGCTGCCTCTGACTAGGGTGGCACAGCACAGCCATCACGGCTAGTAGCCATTGATAGCCCTGTCCTCCATGAACTTGTCTAATCTTCTTTTAAAGCCATCCAAGCTGGTGGCCATTACCTTTCTGTTCCTTCTCTGAGCAACTTACGTACTGCCCAGCCTCCTTGCGGGATGGAAGCTGTTGCGGTTCAAGCTGCAGAGCAGCGCCACAGACCTTGGGATCATTCTCTGGGCGGTGAAATCACTCTGCGCTCCCGCCAGGTTCAGATTTCCTCGTTAACTAAGCCTGCTCCTCCCTGAAGACCTTTTGAGAGGCCTGCACGGAAAGTAGGTCAGGCAACTGTCCATTAAAGAGCAATAGCCGGCAACTAGGAAGAACCCTGGAGCTTACTAATTGCTTACTTGGGAGCAATTTCCTACTGAATACTTTCAGCCATCCACTGCAAAGCTGATAACTTCAGAGCAAGCGCGAAATTGCTTTATAGGAAATATTTGACGCCGGCAGAGCCTATAATGGGCAGGAGCTGTGCACTCCCTCTTGACAGTGTCCGTCGAGTAGGGCTGCAAACTGCCTGAGTTAGCAGCCCGCAGTGGCATCCCCTTAATAATCATAGCTGCATTGCTTTTTATTGCTGCATGTACAAGCTGCAGTAATAGAAACATGAAGTGTAATTCAATAAGTCACAGTCGACTTGGAGGCACATAACAACAACAATTACATTTGAGTTTCATAAACGTGTGACGTCCCCAGAGGCGGTGCATTTCTAATATTCGGAATCTGTGGTGCCATTCAAATGAAATTCTGCTAATTACTTCAGAGCTTGCCACCTGTGAGCAAAAAGGGTTGCTCGTTTAGGTGTGGCTTTTGCATCAAGCTGAACTGTGGGTGTCTGTCTGCATTCTGCCTTTGCTGCTTTGATGCATGACTCCCTCAAATCCTGAGTTTGGCAGAGAAACTGGGGAAAGGTGGTTTCGGGCTCATCCACTCAGCTTTAAAACTTGCCTGGATGAGCTTGATTTGGCCTATGATGGTCCAAGACAGAATGTCCCCCTCCCCGAATACTTAGGAATAATGATAAAAATAAAATACATAATACATTATTAAAAATAGTTTAAAGCAAATTCAATTCATTATATATATGTGTGTGCGTGCATGCGTTTAAGTCTTAAGGGATAGAAACTTAACTTTTTTTTTTTAAAGGTCAGATTCTTGGGCTGTTCGGTTATACTCTAAGGCCTAAAATTCAGCTTTTGGGATGAGGGTTACAGAATTGTGGAGGACCAACCACACTGTTAATCAGCACCTTGATGATGTTTCTGTTTTGGGGGGGTTGTTCGAAGTGGGGCCAGAGCAACTCCTGTTTTGTTCTTTTGTTTACGTTCCAGAAGGGAGATAGAGTTCGGGTCCTCCGATGGCTAGGCTTGACTAGCTCTACCCGTGATGCTCTGACTGATTTCCTTCCGTCGGTAGACTGATATGTGTAGGGAAGCTTATCTGCCCCTCCTCCTTCCGCCCCTTCCTTCTTTCTCTTCTTCAACTGTCCAAGGCCTTTGCTAGATTTGATGGCTTTAAAAACAGGATTGGACACATTCGGGTGGCCCCCAAATTATGGAATTATCTCCTTGACGGGGTCCGCCTGGTGCCAACACTGTTATCTTTTTGGTGCCAGGTCAAGACTTTCCTCTTCTCCCAGGCATTTTAGCATGTGTTTTTAAATTGTTTTTTTAAAAATGTGTTTTTAAATTTGTGTATTTGTTTTTAATGTTTTTAATTGTTGTAAACTGCCCAGAGAGCTTCGGCTATGGGGCAGTATACAAATGTTAACAACAACAACAACAACAACAACAACAACAAAAATTTACAGAGGAGAGGTCTGTCAGCAGTTGTGAGCTGGGCTAGATAAGCTAACAGGGCCTCCATGGTGTGGGGCAACATATCTCTGAGTCCCAGGGGCTGGGGACAATCAGCAGGGGATGGTGGTTGTTGCCTTCATGCCCTGCTTGTGAGCTTCGCAGAGGTGCTTGGCTGCTGCTGCTGCTGCAAACAGAATGCTGGACTGGATGGATCCCTGACCTGATCCAGGAAGGCAATTCTTATGTTCCTGGAGCATTCTCTGTCTTTATTTTTAAAAGTACTTTCCAACTATTTGTTAAGTGTGCTTTATTTCCAAGGTGCGCTTTGCCTCTTTCACAGGCACTAAGTGTACTTGATCTTTTTCTTATCCTTTTTTTCTCCTCTCATCCCATTTTTGCATCTGACGTTTTCAGGTTTTTAGCATTTTGGCAGGGCTTAGAACACGCAGAAACACTTAGAAAGTGTGGTGTGTGTGTATGTGTGTGTATCTCCTCTACTGTATTTGCCCAAGAATGTCATGGTGCTGGAGGGGCAGGCCTCATCTCAATGGAAACATGGAGGAGGAGGAGAAAAGTGGGGATGTGACCTCTTTTCTATGTCTGTGCATATTCTAAGAATACTGAGATATTCTCCTGCGCTAGTGAAGCAGTGGGGACAGTAAGGGGGCAAAAGTATTGGTTTAAAACAACAGGTGGGGTTTGAATAGTTTGGGAAGGAAGAAACACTCAGGATTGGTGTTTTTAAAAGTTTTAATGAAAAATAGCAGAGATGGGTGCAACACAGAAGTGAACACCAAAAAATTAACATGGGTACAACAAAGCCTTTTCCAATTCCCTTCTTGTTGCATTCAAACCTCTCCTGTTGTTTAAACCAACACTTTCCCCCTCTGTGTTCCTCCATCCTTGCTTTACTCAAACCTCTACTGTTGTTTAAACCAACACTTCCCCCTCTCGTATTCCTCCATCCCTGCTTTACTCAACTCTTCCCATTTTTTAAAACCAGCACTTTCCCCCCTCCATGTTCCTCCATCCCTGCTTTACTCAAACCTCTCCTGTTTAAACCAACACTTTCCCCCTCTTGTAGAAGGTGAAAAGGGTGCTTAGTAGTTGCAATGTATGGCAGAAGGCAGAGGTTTCCATATAGGTGGTCTGTGTGCAAGGGGGGTTGCACAAAAGGTGAGGGAGGGAGGATGAGGAATAAACATGGGAGTGATGTGAAAACGGATGCAGAGTGGGGCTGCAGAATAGAAGAGAGAAGTGGCTTCAGAAATGGGGTTGGGAAGGTGAAAAGAGAACTTAGTAGTTGTATGGACTGGAAAGGGGAAACTTAGGGGGTTACTATGGAGGGAGTGGTGGGGGATGGCAAGCAGAGCAAGCAGGGGTGCAACCCCTTGTATGTATATGTATATATTAAGGGGAATATAGATTGAGCGGTTAATGTCGCCATAAGTCGTAATCGACTCAAAGGCACATAACAAGGTTAATGTGGAAATTCTGCTAAGATATACACATTCCCTAAGGCCTGTTAGAGATTATTTGTAATGGCTGATGTACAAAAATTAGTTGATATGTGCACGTTTCCCAAAGCCTGTTGGAGATTATGTATATTGCCTGGAAAACATGCACAATTCTGTCTTCATGGATAGATTGTGTGCACATTCATGAGGCCTGGTGAACATGCACAGTGGGCAGTTGTTATGCACGTTAACCACTCAATTTATGTTCCCCTAACATGCACACACACACACACGCACAAACATGCTGAGCAGAGGTTTGTTAAACATTTCCCAAACACCTGACAATCAGCTGGTTGTCAGGCACTTGGGAAGCACTGCACAAGCGGCTTTGCAGGGGCTTTTAGTCAGCAGTGCCTGCAAAGCCCCTTTTGGCCAAGCCCTGCCTTTACCTGCGCCACACCTGACATAATATGAGAGCTTTAAAAATATTTCACTCATTCTGAAAGAGGAAAATATTTCAGACGGTTTTTTTACTTCCCCGTCTCCAATTTCAATTTTTTCCATTTCACATTTGTGTGCCTGTGTGGGAGAAATAATGGGGAATATGCCTCCCCTGCCCCATCCCTGCTGACCTTCAGATAATTTGGCCTCAGGGCCTCTTGGGACATGTCGTGTGTTTGTTTTCCATATGCTGGTATTGCTTTCTGGGTGAAATTTGTTTATGTATTGTTTATTTATTGCAGAGCTTGGAAAAGTTACTTTTTTGAACTACAACTCCCATCAGCCCCAGCCAACATGGCCATTGGATTGGGCTGATGGGAGTTGTAGTTCAAAAAAGTAACTTTTCCAAGCTCTGATTTATTGACATATTTATAATCCACTCTTTAAAAAACGTTATATCAAGGCAGTATACAACACACAGAATGTTAATAAAGTCAGTAGAATATCTGTAAAAGCACCAGTAAATACTGGTTGGTTAAAAAAGAAATTCATATTGTGAAGACTGAACAATACAGTTTTTAGGAGATGCGTAGAAGAAGGCAGGAACCTTTCCCGACAAATCCCTACTGGTAGGGAGTTCCACAGGGCTGGCGCTTCCACACTAAAGGCTCAGCCCGTAGTGAAGGTCAGCTAAACTTTAGGGGCATAGAACCCCACGTTGATCTGGAATAGGTGCTGGCCATGTCAAATCCAGCCTGCTGCTGCTGCCTGGCAGGCACTGCTTCCATCGCAAAATGAGAGGGCTCTGTGATGAAAGCCTCCAAAAACACTTACCCACCACTTCCTGTGTTGGTGCATGGCACTGCGGTGGCTGCAAGGACTCCTAGTGGGGGCAGAAGCATCGTTTGGGTTGCCCCTCACTCATCCCTGACTGTGTGTTATCAGAATGCAACACTTCTCTCTCCTTGCTCTTCAGGTAATCAAGCCAGATGGTTGTGACACCGAAACGACAGAAAATGCTCAAGGAGCAGCTGCCCCTGGGAATTCCCCGGGCCGCTGCATGCTTCGCAGTCCAGTAAAAGGCGATGCTCACAACCCAGATGTTGTTATAGAGGCTCAGTTTGATGGCGAAGATGTTGAGGGCGAGCAAGACTGCCCAAAAGAAGTCAAGGATCTCAAGCAGCTGTCCTTGGGGGCTGGAGAAAGTGGTGAGTTTGGATTCAATCCTAAATTGTTGACCCACCTTTTTTCCATTTCCTTTAAAACAGGTGCTTAAATTGTCTAAATTCAGTTGTGTGGCCTGATGAACTTCAGCTATTGTTTGTGGTCTTTTCTGGGATTTTAAGGACCTCCAAAGGTTCAAAGCAGCACAGTCCTTTAAGCACTGGCCTGCTGCAAAAGCCCCTTGTACATTTTAACAGATGCATGTGAAAAATGTACCTGTCCACAGAACCTGCCCATGTGTCTGTCTGTCTGTCTGTCTGTCTGTCTGTCTGTCTCTCTCTCTCTCTCTCTCTCTCTCTGTGTGTGTGTGTGTGTGTGTGTGTGTGTGTGTGTGTGTGTGTGTGTGTGTGTGTGTGTGCTTGGATGGCTTGAATTAGGGTCTGGCAAACTGTTCTGAAGGAATTTTTCTCTGTCTCAAGCTGCCAGCCGCTCCTTGTGCAAGAAGGGTAGAATAAACCATGAAACGTTAAGGCTGGGTATTTTGATTGAACAGGCACATCCAAAGAACACAAGCCCAAGGTAGTTTCCCCAAGAGATTGCCTGCATATTCCTAAGTGCAGAATAAGGGAAAGGGTGATGGCTGAGAGGCAATTTGTGTTATTTTATTTTAACAAGATTTATACACTCCGTAATCAGAGAAACCTCTAAGCAGTTTACAAAAAATATAAAATTGTGGGAAAGTGGATGGAAAGTTGGACTGGGAAGATCTGGGTTTGAATCATCACTCAGCCATGGAGCTTACTGTTGTGAGAATGAAATACCACCTCAGGCTCTTCTTGTATATTCTGGATGCCATCTTACAGGAAGGTTAGCATAGCCTCCAGAAAGAATAGGGCCTTTTTCTGTAGCAGCTCTGATGCAGTCTGGTTCTCTTCGGGGAGATGTTCGTACAGCCTGTTCCCTGCTGGCTTTTTGAAGGCAGGAAAAAAACGGTCTTTGAAAAGTGGCTGCTGGGTTTTTGGGGGGTCTATATTGCTCTTCATTGCTGCCTCTGAACACCAGTTGCTGAGAAGAATGCGGTCGCACTTGGGTCCCGCTTGCAGGCTTCCCTTAAGCCGTTGTGAAACAGAGGGCTGGACTAAGTGGGCCTTTGGCCTGATCCAGCAGCCAGGATGGTCTTGTGATGCTATTTTCCCATCATTTTGGAAGTGGGAATGGTAGGAGTGTTGTTATTATGATTATCTTTATTTACACCCCGCCCTTTTTCCAAACTGGAACTCAAGGCGGCTTCCTGATGAAAGTAAGTACGTATCATTAAGAACCTATAAACATATAAAAATCAGCATTAAAACAGAATAAAACTATTAAGATGTTAAACCAATTAGACATGCACTTAAAATACTGCAGCCCAGTTTAAGAGCATGCAAGTAAAACAATAACATACAGCACCCTGTTCAATCACTACCCTTAAAGCCTTCAGTTCCAAAGGCCTGCCGGAAGAAAAAAGTCTTTAGCTGTCGGCGGAAGGACTGCACAGAGGAGGCCATTCTTGCCTCCCTAGGGAAGGAGTTCCAGAGCCTAGGGGCAGCCACCGAAAAGGCCCTGTCTCGTGTCCCCACCAGTCGCACTTGTGAAGGTGTTGGGATCGCGAGAAGGGTCTCTCCTGAAGATCTCAGGGTCCGGGCAGGTTCATATAGGGAGATACAGTCTGACAGATAGCCTGGACCTAAGCCGTATAGGGCTTTATAGGTCATAACCAGCACTTTGAATTGTGTCCGGAAACAGATTGGCAGCCAGTGGAGCTGTTGAAGCAGGGGAGTTGTATGATCCCTGTAACCAGCCCCAGTTAACATTCTGGCTGCAGTTCGTTGCACCAACTGAACTTTCTGAACAGTCTTCAGAGGCAGCCCCACGTAGAGCGCGTTACAGTAGTCTAAGCGGGATGTAACTAAGGCATGCGTCACTGTGGCCAGATCAGACGACTCCAGGAACGGGCGCAGTTGGCGCACTTGTCTTAACTGCAAAAGCACTCCTGGCCACCGCAGAAACCTGGGCCTCCAAGTTTAAGGCTGAGTCCAGGAGCACACCCAAACTGCAAACCTGCGTCTTCAGGGGGAGTGTAACCCTGTCCAGCACAGGCTGAATCCCTATTCCCTGACCCGCCTTTCGACTGACTAGGAGCACCTCTGTCTTGTCTGGATTAAGCTTCAGCTTGTTCACCCTCATCCAGTCCACCACTGATGCCAGACACTGGTTTAGAACTGAGACAATTTCCTTGGAATGAGGTGGAAAGGAGAAATAGAGTTGGGTGTCATCTGCATACTGATGGCACTGAACCCCAAACCTCCAGACAACCTCTCCCAGCGGTTTCATGTAGATATTAAATAGCATGGGGGACAAAACTGAACCCTGAGGGATCCCACAGGCCAACGGCCAGAGGGTCGAACAGGAATCCCCCAGCACCACCTTCTGCGTTCGCCCCTCCAGGAAGGAACGGAGCCATCGTAAAACGGTGCCCCCAAGTCCCATCCCGGCAAGGCGACCCAGAAGGATACCATGGTCGATGGTATCGAAAGCCCCTGAGAGGTCCAACAGAACCAACAGGGACACACTCCCCCTGTTCTCTGCGTAGGTCATCCACCAAGGCGACCAAAGCCGTCTCCGTCCCATAACCAGGTCTGAAACCAGACTGAAATGGATCTAGATAATGCTTTTCATCCAGGAATCCCTGGAGCTGGGAGGCCACCAGACGCTCTATTACCTTGCCAAGAAATGGGATATTAGACACTGGCCGATAATTATCCATAATAGAGGGGTCCAGGGAGGGCTTTTTCAGCAAAGGCCTTACAACTGCCTCCTTTAGGCACATTGGAAGTCTGCCTTGTTGTAGGGAGGCATTGGCCACTTCCTTCACCCACTCGGCCAGGCCCCCTCTGGCACTTTTAATAAGCCAGGAAGGACAAGGGTCTAGCAGACATGTGGTGGGCCTCACCTCACCAAGGATCCTGTCCACATCCTCGGGTTGTACAAGTTGAGAAGAATCCATTATTATTGGACAAGCAGGAGCCATAGTTACGTCCACTGAGCCTGTATCAACTATAGCATCCAAGTCGGAACGAATCTGAATGACTTTATCTGCGAAGTGCCAGATGCCTTCCGAGCGAGAGTCTGCAACTGGCAGAAGGCTGGCCCTCCCTGGGTGTGAGATAGGGGGAGAGTAGATGTGCCCTGTGTGAAAGATATTGAGTGGGTCTGACTGTTCCCAATTCTCTCAGAGGTCTACTGGGCTAATTGGTTCAGGTAGGTTTTGTTGGTGGGCTCTTGTTGTGTCCATATCAGAAGTTTAGGAGGAGTCTTAGCAAGGAGAGACGTGGGTGATGCCACCCCAATTTCAGTGATCACGAGTGACCATAGAAGACGAGGGCAAGGCTATCTATGCCTTATTCCTCCCTCCCACTCCTCTCATGGATGGGTTCCTCGTTGCTCATCTGCTGTGCCCACCAGCCTGTGTGTACTGTTGTTTAATGCCAGATCGGTATACAATAAGACCAGACTCATCCATGATTTCATTGTGGATGAAGGTGCCGATTTGGTGTGCATTACTGAGACCTGGGTGGGTGAGCTGGGAGGAGTTGATCTGACCCAGCTTTGCCCACCTGGATACTCAGTGCAACACCAGCACAGGCTGCAGGGACAGGGGGAGGAGTTGCTGTGGTCTACAAAATTCCATCTCTGTCATCAGGAAACCACTCTGTCTTGGAGTTGGCTGTGAGGGTGTGCACCTGGTGTCAGGACAAGCAGACAGTAAACCTGGGTGGGTGAGCTGGGAGGAGTTGATCTGACCCAGATTTGCCCACCTGGATACTCAGTGCAACACCAGCACAGGCTGCAGGGACAGGGGGAGGAGTTGCTGTGGTCTACAAAATTCCATCTCTGTCATCAGGAAACCACTCTGTCTTGGAGTTGGCTGTGAGGGTGTGCACCTGGTGTCAGGACAAGCAGACAGTAAACCAGGGTTGCTGCTGGTGTACCATCCACCCTACTGCCCGGCTGCTTCTCTCATTGAGCTGGCGGAGGCTGTCTCGGCTGTGGTGTTGGAGGAGTCCAGAACGATAGTGCTGGGTGATTTCAATGTCCACGCTGAGGCTGCCTCTAGTGTTCCGGCTCGGGACTTAATGGCCTCCATGACGACCATGGGGCTGTTGCAAGTTGTCACTGGCCCAACACATAGGGCAGGGCACACCCTCGACTTGGTTTTTGCTCCAGATGGAGGAAGGGGTGGTCTGGAGATGGGGTGGTGGTGGATGTCACCCCATTGTCATCGTCAGATCACTTCCTGGTGAAGTTTAGACTTACGGCTCCAATCCTCCCATGGGAGGGTGGTGGACAGATTAAGATGGTCCACCCCGAGAGTCTAATGGAATCCACTGGATTGCTGAATCGTGGGGGAGTTTATTTATTTATTTATTATTTTATTTATATCCTGCCCTATCTCCCAGCAGGAGCCCAGGGCAGCAATCAATCAATCAATCAATCAATCAGTTACCTGGAGTTTTTTGCCTACCAGCTATGCCACCCCTGTTTTTTAGTTGGTTTTGCTTTAGGAATGGTTCTAAAGGACCCCTCTGTGTAGAGCAGGTAATAGGACCACAACCTGCAGGATGGTTGTGAAGCCTGAATTAAAAAGCTCAGAAGCGCTGGAAGTTCCAGGGTAATTCCTCAGAAGCATCCAGAGGGTGGCACACTCCACTGTGTTCTCCACTGTCTGTCCCTCTTCCAAGGCCCCTTAGCCCTACGTCATCCCTGGAGTCCTTCCTTCCAGCTTTTGCACTTTTTCTTTCTTTTTTCAGTTAAGGCACAATATTTAACAAGGCATGTCTCTCAAAATAAGCTGTTCACCATTTCTTTTTGATGCCAAGGGTCTCCTGTGGCGGCTTGCTTCAGTGTGACATTTATGAAATGGATGTAATGCGGGTGGTGTATTTTGCAAAATGTCGTTTTCAAGGAGATGAGATTAATCTTCCCCAACAGTAGATTGGGGGAATCCAGTATTTTGGTCTTTGAGTTTATTTATTTTTTAAAAACAACAACAACAAATCCCCTCTATTCTGTGGAAACCTGAAGCATAAACAAATTGCTTGTAGGGTATCCTTGGAAGCATTCCTAGACATGACTAATGCCACTCGGGTAGCCAAGCTTTGATATAGATGTGCTTGCCGCTTGGTATCGTGCTGTTGGTAAAAGGAGGTGCTGCAGCTGAGTGGGCCCCTCTGCCTAAGTTTGCATTGCATGCGGAGAATTCAGTGAACCTCAAATTTTCAATCTGCCCACGTTCGAGGGAGGCCTAGAAGATGCTGTGTCCAGGGTTTTGTATGCAGCAAGCTTAGATGAGCTCAGATGCAGTCCTATTCTGAAGCCATTTGTTGCAACACACCTGGGAGCAGTTACTGTGTAGCCAAGAGCAGCGATCTTTTTGGCTCTAGGTCTAAATAAAGTAAGTGAAATGTTTCCACCTTGCCAGCATCTGCTCTTGCCAAATAAGTGTATTTGCTTTCTCTGTATTACTGAGAGTAAAGCACCAACGCATATTACAAGTGATCTGAACCAATTGGAGACAATAGAAAAGTTATTCTTCCCTCTACAGGTTCCTCCTCTAAATAGTTTGTTGTTTTTGCTGGTTTTGCTCCTCCCCTTCCTCCATTCTCTTCCTGCCTTTGTTCTCAGTTAGTAATGGCTCCCTGAGCGCAGGCCATATGGCTGTTCCATGTTACCTTTTTGTAATACTAAACCTTTACCTTTTTGTAGTAATAAACCTTAGGTTTCTTTATTCTTTCAACTACCAGACCAGTTATTCCTGCACTCTGCTGCAATACACACATATACACGCATACAAAAAAACTCTGATATGTATCTCCTGAATGAAAAAATGCTGTACACTCTGGCTTGTTCAGAGGGACCTGACTTGAAACAAACAGCTGTGGATATAAGTGAAAGAGACACCGTAATAGTTTTCAGTTATAATCTTCTTGCCTTTCTGAAACTTTCAAGGTTTGAGATGTAGTTGGGTGAGTGTGCTGGTGCTCCGCTCCCATTAATCTAAAATGACATCTTGCTGGATATTGCATCTGTGGCCAGGGCCGGCCTCAGGCATGCTGGGGCCCTTGGGCTCCAGCCTGCCCCGGGCCCCAGCACTCCCCTTCTGTTCTAAAGGGCGGCCAGGTGGGGCACCGGCCGAGGGCCCCTGCGCTCCCCGTCCGCAATCCGCGACAGGATTGCTGCCATGTATAGCAGGGCAGGAGCTTCAGAGCCACCCGCCATTCCCACGCTCTACTTACCTTTCTCTGTGCTGTTTTTTCGGCGGTGCACACTGCACGCACAGGTTTGCCATCAATCAAGATGACGGCCAAGGTTTCCCTAAGGGGCTGAAGCCTCTGCTGCCATCTTGGTTGATGGCAGCAATGTGTGCGTGTAGCACGCGTGCGTGGCATCAACCAAGATGGTGGCAGAGGCTTCAGCCCCTTAGGGAAACCTCGGCCGTCATCTTGATTGATGGCAAACCTGTGTGCACAGTGCGCGCAGCCTCAAAACAAAGCAGAGAGAAAGGTAGGTGAAGCAGGGGAATGGCGGGTGGCTCTGAAGCTCCTGCCCTGCTATCCATGGCAGCAATCCTGCCGCGGATTGAGGACAGGGAGCGCAGGGGCCCTCGGCTGATGCCCCACCTGGCCGCCCTTTAGAACCAGTCCTACCTGTGACTCTCAGCACTAAAAGCAAGGCTTCCCAGGGAGAGTGGGGTGGGGCCTTTTACCAGCCCTCTTTGGCCTAGTTTGTGTATGTGTGTGTTGATTGGCCCAGAGGGTGGCAATGAGAAAATGGGCCTTTTCTGTAGTAGCCCCCCTCCCATTATGGAATGGTCTCCCCAGGAAGGCCTGCCTGGTGCCAACCTTGTCATTGTTTCCGTGCCCGACAAATATATTTTGTTTTTCTTGATCAGTAGGGCAGTGGCAATGATAATCTGTTTTTAGTGTTTTTGTGATTTTTGTTGTTGCATGTTTAAATGCTTTGGGATTTTTTAAATGGAAGAGTGATATATTTACATTTAATACACCTAACCCTAAACCCAAGTGCCAGCTGTACCCCACACCCCAGCCATTGCAACATGATCTGCTACAGCAGCCTTCACATGGCGGTGCTGGCTGGGGCTGATGGGAGTCGTAGTCCAAAACATCTGGAGGGCAAAGGCTGAGCTCTAAAGTAACTGAGAGTGCTGAACAACCTAAGAGCTGCCAGCTAGATGCCTCTGGGGAGCCCATGGCAATAAGCCCGCTTCCACTCTTGCTCCCCACAATCTAGCATTCAGTGGCAACTACCTCTGTATCCGGAGGTTGCATATGGGCACTGTGACGAGCAGCGGTTGACAGAGCACTCCGCCATGAATTTGTTGGAAGTGGGGAGAGAGCAACTCCTGTTTTGTTCTTTTGCTTATGTTCCAGAAGGGAGATAAAGGTCCTCCAGATGGCTAGGCTTGACTAACTATACCTGTGATGCTCTGACTGACTTCCTTCCGTTGCAGACTGATGCGCTTAGGGAAGGTTATCTGCCCCTCCTCCTTCTCCTTCTTCTCTTCTTCGACCGTCCGAGAGAGAGGAGACATCTTTGTCTTTGCTCTCTCTCCTGAGCTATTAGGGCAACTCCCAAACCTGGGTGTTGCGCCTCCAACTTAGTTAGTCAGAACTAGGCATGCCTTTCCTATCTGCTATGTATTTCTATAAATAAAGTAGCTTTTCTTATTTTACTAAGTCTTAAGTCTCAGTGATCTCAATGCAGGGTAAAAGCCTGCCACTTAGGTAGCCGCACACACTGGCACACACACATCTCGGACCGTTGACGATCTCTGATAATATCTATACAAATTTACACAACAGAATTTGCCTAAACTCCTTTCAAAGCAGGCGTGGGGAACCTGTGGCCCTCAAGATATTGCTGGATTGCAACTCCTATCATCCCTGACCATTGGCTGTGCTAGCCAGGGCTGGTGGGAGTTGAGAGTCCAATTGGATCTAGAAGGCCACAGGTTCCCTACTGCTGTTTGCAAGCTTATCCAAGCTAACATCCATCACTGCATCTGGTGGTGGTGGTGAATATTATATAAAGGGCATGTGTGTGACACCGCAACAAGATCTTACACATTCTGCATATTTGTAACTGAGGTGGGTGAGCATGGTGTTTGGTAACAGATGCATTCTTGCCCATTTAAAAAACATTGGCAAGTAAGTTTCTGATCCTTACTGTTGAGGGAAGTGTGTGACTAGGGATGGAAAGATCTGTCTGTTTCGGTTCTCTCACTTTCTCACTTTTCTAAAGTTAAATTCAGTTCTCTACATTTCTACAGTGATCTGCGAATTTTTTTAAAAAAAACCCTCCTGAAAATTCTCCACCGTTTAGTGTGAATTTCTCCAAATAAACACGTTTTTGTAGGTAGTTTTGGCAAAGGTACACATTTTTGCAAGCCGTTTCTCATCATTTCATGCCTTTCTGCATGTTATTTTCACTCATATATTCATTTTTATGCACACTTTCCCCTAATATATGCATTTTTGTAAATGTTGTTTAGTTGGCAAAGTGCATCCCAATATTCTAATAAATGCGAATTTCAAAGGACGGCTGTGTTTCGGTTCTCATATTGTTTCAGAAAGTGGGAATTTGATAAATTCTGCTTGAAGTGCAAACTGAATTGAAATTCTCACCCATCCCTAATGTGGAGAGTACCTAGTGAAACCTCAGATCCCAGAGGCTAGTTAAGTGAGATTTCAAGGGCTGGACCAGAATAAGGGGAAGAGTCAAAATGAGCCTCTTGCTCTAAATGAAAAATGAAAATGAAATGAAATTGGGAGTTAAAAAAAAAAACATAGAAAGGAAGATTGGAGGGAAACAACACTCCTGAAGGGGCTATTGCAAGTATCCTTTGCAGTAAGGCTGACTCAGGTGTCTGGATTTATCCCCATCGTGAGATGTACCTCGTCCTCAGAATCTCCAGCCTACCTGGCGTTCATCTATATTGCTTGTGTTTTCACCCAGGGCTTCCCATTCCCGTAACTTCTCTTAGCTAGATGGGTGCAGCAAGTTCAGGAACCAGGAAAAAACAGCCATGGCAAGGTGGGGTTTCTTAAAAGAGTGTTGGAAGGAAACACCGTCAGGGAAGTTGCCTTTTGGTTTTTTTTGAGGAACATTCCGAAGGTGTTATGAAACATTTCGGGTATATGCTGTTTACAGCCTGGCTTGGCTGGCGTTCCCTCTCTTTTCCCCCCACCCCCGAAGATACACAAACAGGAAGGTTGCATTTTGCTCTGCTGGACCCACAGGGCAGGCAATTCCCGGCAAGGTGAGCCAAAACTTTACCTGAGAAACATTTCTGCTTTTCTAAGTAAGAGGACAGTGCAGTTAAATGCATTTGTTTGTTGCTTCCTGGTTCTGCAAATGAGGATGTTTCATATTTTGCTCACTAGTCTTGGCTGTACTGGCTTGCTTGCAGCCCTCTGGCCCTATAACGACTGCGAAGCTGGAAAGTCCAATCTCGCCAGGGAATCTCTGAAACATGGAATGTGGCCACTGATGAAGGAGGAATCCTAACGTCTTAAAGAGAAGCTTAGACATATGAGCTTGGTCTTGTGTTCAAAACAAACCCAAGGTTTATGTATCAAGCAAAGACTAGCTACCAGCTGCACATTGCAAGTGGAAGTTTGCAAATTGCCCAGGAGACACGCTGTCTCACAGAGAACTTCCATATCGGCACTGCAACGGGAAGTTGGTCTGCTACCTTATGTGACCTGCAGGGATCTATCTCTTGTCCTCTGCACGTGGGAGTCTCAGGCCATACAACACAGGCTCACCTTTTGAATTAAGGTTGAGTGCAGTTGCAATTAAAGCATCCGAGTGAAGAGCTGCGTGCCCTGTCTCATCCTGTGCTGACTTCTGCACGTAGCTTCTTATTTGTGCTATGTGCAACGTCCGCTTCCTTGATGAAGTCCTTGGTCATGGCCCTTTTGCTACCCACTCTGAACCCTGAGAGATTACCTTCTAGTTCTCTTTTTCTCGTAGTGTTCATTTATTTATTTATTTATTTATTTATTAAATTTATTAGTCGCCCATCTGGCTGGTTGTCCAGCCACTCTGGGCGCCGTACAAGATTAAAAAACAATACATTAAAACGTTAAAATTTAAAACCATAACAGTAAAAACCTAACCCACCCCAAAAGCCTGCCTGAAGAGCCAGGTCTTCAAGGCCCGGCGGAAGCTCATCATAGAAGGGGCATGGCGGAGATCATTTGGGAGAGAGTTCCACAGGGTGGGGGCCACTATTGAAAAAGCCCTCTCTCTAGTCCTCACCAGTCTAGCTGTTTTATCCGGTGGGATCGAGAGAAGGTCTTCTGAGGCTGATCTTGTTGAGCGGCATCCCTGACGATGCTGGAGGCGCTCCTTCAGATAGACTGGGCTAAAACTGTGTAGGGTTTTAACCCAAAGCATCTCAAGGTAGCCAACACATTTTAAAAAAACAAACCCAAACTGGCAATAAGTGCAGTTAAAACAAAAGCGCCTTCCATCCATCCGTGGTCGGTAAAATGAGTACCCGGCATATGCTGGGGGGTAAAGAAAGGCTGGGGGAGGAACTGGCAATCCCACCCCATATATACGGTCTGCCTAGTAAATGTCGCAAGACATCACCTTAAGAGTGGGAAACGACTCACAATACAAGTGCGGGGACACCTTTACCTTTAAAACAAAAGAAGCCAACCTCACCCACAGCCCAATGAGACACAAATGAACTAAGTTCCCAGCATCACAATCTCCCTCCCTGGCTACTTTTTCACTAACTTAACACCAGTAAAAGATGACCTTGGTTAGGCCCCTTTGGGAAATGAAAGGTGCGGGTTGGTGAGTGGGTGGTGGCAACTACAGATGATGCTCTGCTTCTCTTAGCCACCTGCTTAGCTTCTAAAGCCAGGGCCTTTTTAAGCAGGCCCTCCCCCTTTCACCACCACGCTCCATCATCAACTTGAAGCTTCCAAGAAGAGCTGCCTTGCTTTGCGTCCAACCCATGGTCCGTCCAGCCCAGTGTTCTGTTCTTAACCGTGCCCCCTGCCCCACAGTTGCCTCTGGGCAAGTAGAAGCAAGGGATGCAAAGTGGGGTGCTTTTGAGGGGGGGCTGCTCATGCACATCTTCCTCTCGACTCCTCGCTGCTGCCGCTGCACCCTTTCTCTGCTCCCCTCAGGGCCCTTTCTCTTTGGCTGATAAAACGTTGAATGTGAGTGCAACTCAGAAGTGGGGTGCCATTTTTCAGCCCTAAGGGCCACATTCCCTTGTGAGCAACCTTGCAGGGGCCACATGACAGTGGTGGGCAGGGGCAGAGGGAAAAGTGGGTGGGGCTGTTGTGCTGCAGACTACCTTTCAGTAATGCAAAACAGAGAGGTTTCTACACATGCACACGACTGTTGGAAATGGGGCAAGAGGAACTACTGTTTTGTTCTTTTGTTTGTGCTCCAGAAGGGAGATAGAGCTAGGGTCCTCCAGATGGATAGGCTTGTTTACCTTTTACCTGTGATGCTTTGACTGACTTCCTTCTGTCGCTAGACTGTGATGCCTTTAGGGAAGCTTACCTGCCCCTCCTCCTTCCACCCTTTCCACTCCTTTGTCCTCCAACTGTCCAGGAGAGAGGAGACATCCCTTTGTCTCAGCTCTCTCCAAGCATGGGGCTGACTCCCGCACCTGGGCGTTGCGCCTCCAACTTAGTTAGTTAGTTAGAACTAGGTATGCCTTGCTATCTACTATGTATTTCTATAAATAAAGTAGCTTTTCTTATTTTACTAAGTCTCAAGTCTCAGTGATGCTGATGCAGTGTAAAAGCCTGCTTTCGTAGGCAAACGCACGCACACACTGGCACATTCGCATTTCAGACCGCTGCTACTCTGCTGTGCTGCTTAACTAATTTATCACCAGCAGCAACGACATTTTCCCATTCTCCATCAAGGCAAGCAAGAGGCATTGCCTCAGTTGCAGAGACACATTTCTGGGCAGGCAAAAGCCCTTGAAGAGAGCATATAGCAAGGGCAGAGAGGGTTGTGGCCTGGGGATGGGGAGTTGCCAAGTGAGAGTCTCAAGGGCCGAACAGAGAGGCCTGGAGGTCTGCATTTGGTCCCTGGGCTGACCACAGCTTCCCCACCTCTGGTGTAGCTGTTCATGAGCTCTGGCTTTTTAAAGCCCCAAGTGTGAGTGGAAGCCCACATGGTGACCTACTAGAAAGAGCACCATTGTCGTCAGTGGCAGTGACGGAGGAATGGGAGTGGGCGCATCAGCAAGAGAGACAGGTGGTGGCAGCACTTTGGATTACCAAGTTGGATGGCTTTAAAAGATTAGACAAATTTGTGGAGTATAAGCCTATCAGTGGCTACTAGCCATGATGGCTATGTTCTACCTCCACTGTTGGAGGCAACATGCTTCTCAATACCAGCTGCTGGGAACTGCAGGAGGGGAGAGCGCTCTCCGCACTCAGGTCTTTCTTGGGCGCTTCCCTCAGGCAAGTGATTGGCCACTATGAGAACAGGGTGCTGGACTAGATGGGCCAATGGCCTGACCCAGCTGCAGGACTCCTCTGATGTTCTTATTTCACTTCCACAAGAGGTTAGCGATGGTCACCAGTTTGCCCAGAAGAGGGGAGCCTGGTGGGGTGGGGAGGAAAGGGTAGGGATGCCGAGCCTTTCCTGAGCCATCCTCTCTTTTTCATAGAATCGTAGAGTTGGAAGGGGCCTATAAGGCCATCAAGTCCCACCTCCTGCTCAATGCAGGAATCCAAGTTAAAGAAATTCCTGACCTGTGGCTGCCTCTATACCCACATCTCTGTTGCCACCTGACATTATAGCATTTGCGTAAGTACAGAGTCCATACTGCCCTGCTTCCTGCCCCCCTCCTTTTAACCCAGTGGCATTAACAGCACCAGGTACAGCATAAAAAAGGAAGCTTGGATCTGAGACAAACGCAGTCATTATTCTCGCCAGGATTTTGTAACTGGATTAAGGATGATCTCCTCATTGGTTTCCTTTCCACCCATTTTGGGAGATGCATTTTCTCACTGTTTGCTGTACGTGTGTGTGCGTCTTAAACACATCAGAAAACACAATATATTTTCGTTTGGAAGTGGGAATTGCTAACATTAATTGTGCTCCTCTTGGAAAGAGTCACAAATTTCCACAGTGGCTGCAGCAGTCCTGGAAAAAATAACTTTGGATCTGTCATGGTTAATAAGTGTTTTAATCTGATGGCTTTAAGGGCCCATTTTGGCCACTTCAGCTGTCTTGGTTAATCTACTTTGTGCAAGGAGAGAGAGAGAGAGATCTTGGACCGGGAGGAGGAGCTTCTGGCTAAAACGCAGCTACCAGGCCTCCGAAAGCTACTGTCTCGGAGGGGTGCTAATGTTGCAATTGCTGGATCTAATTTGCTGGTAATAACAGAACTAATTGGAGAGGTTTCTTGCCATTAGTGCCTAATTTTCTTTTCAGCAAAGCTGTAACAATTTTTGGTTTTGTCAGGTAATCATCCCAAAGGGAAACAAGGGGATTAAGCACTGGTTTTTTTGCTGGGCTGGAGCTGCTGGAGGGTGTTTTCACAGTAAGATAAGCTTAGCAAGCCCTGCCCAAGCTAACATAGTAAATTTCCCACTGCAAACACAGTGCTGCCCAGGGTGGAAATATTGAATGGTCACTGGATAACCACAACAGCAAAGGTTCAGCATAGTTTATTTCTGGTTTGGCAAATGACCGCCGACTACTTTCTCTGCCCCTCCCCACCTCATCCCCGCACTTAGAATCATAGAATAGTAGAGTTGGAAGGGGCCTATAAGGCCATCAAGTCCAACCCCCTGCTCAATGCAGGAATCCAAATCAAAGCATTCCCGACAGATGGCTGTCCTGGTGCCTCTTGAATGCCTCCAGTGTTGGAGAGCACACTACCTCACTAGGTAATTGGTTCCATTGTCGTATAGCTCTAACAGTTAGGAAGTTTTTCCTGATGTTCAGTCGAAATCTGGCTTCCTGCAACTTCAGCCCATTATTCCATGTCCTGCACTCTGGGACGATCGAGAAGAGATCCCGGCCCTCCTCTATGTGACAACCTTTCATGTACTTGAAGAGTGCTATCATATCTCCCCTCAGTCTTCTCTTCTCCAGGCTAAACATGCCCAGTTCTTTCAGTCTCTCCTCATAGGGCTTGGTTTCCAGTCCCCTGATCAGCCTTCACCTCTTAGTTCAGCTGCCTGGGATCTCTCCTGGTTTCCTTTACATCCATTTGTTTTTCCTGCACCTTCGCTGCTCCAAACTCTTCTGCACAGTTCTCATTGGATATGTGTCACACAATTACTCCACCCCCATCCCCCCGCCACCACTGTAAGCCAAGAGATGTTGTGTTGGCTGCCAGCCTCGGTTGAATCAGGGCTTGCAATGAGTACAAATGTGGTTCCTCTATATAAGAAAAGTCCAGTGATCCATGTGGCCTAGCTTCTGTCTCCCAGCAGCCGCAATATCCCCTGTCATTTACCTGTAACACTCCATGGACCCACCAGCACCCCCACCTATGGATGGCTCGAAAGCCTGAAGCCACTGATAAAATCTGCCCAGTAATGGCTGCAGACTGTCCTCTTTGAGAAAGAAATGGTTTTAAGATTGGTTTTAAGAATGAAGATGCTTTAATTGTTGCCCGAGCACTTTGAAAACTTTGGCTGAAAGATGGGATATGCATATTCTAAATATATAAATGCAATGATATGGGGATGGTGTTTCTGGCCCACTGGGAATAGTAGCCACTGAGAGCCACCTGTTTAATCTTTGGCAGGCGCTTTGTTGAATCCTGGGATACGAAAGCCCTGCTTGTGGGCTTCCCGGAGGCATATGAGAAACAGGATGTGGGACGACCCACTTTGGCGGACGACCCACTTTGGCCTGCTCCATCGGGGCTCCTCTTCTTATCCATGCCAGTCTCTTGCTGCGGTGCAGGATTATTGTGGCACCCCAAGGGTGCTGAGGCATGTGAAGACTGGTGAGCAATGGCCCTGCATTGCAACACTTTCCCAAGATCTGACTGAGCCCCCTTCAGCCAGGCCCTCTGGTCATCTTTTTTTCTCCTCTCCTCTCCTCTCCTCTCCTCTCCTCTCCTCTTAAACTGTGATGCAGACTGTGCATGTGTTGTATCATGGGGTCATGTCACCTGACATTGGGGGGCTGCTCCTGTGAAGGAAGGCGAGGCGGAAGGATTTGCTTCCCCTCACCTGAATGAACCACTCCCACAACTCTTTATGTGCTCAGTGTGTGTGGAACAAACATGGCTGCCATGCTGAGCCTGTTTTGGGCCTGTGGAAATGTGTGCTCTTTCCAGTGAAGTCTTTAGCGAGAGTCTCAGTACTTTTTTAGTACAGTTTGCAAGTTCCATGGCTCTTCTGTGGAAGGATTCTGGGAGAGGTGGCCTCGTTCTTCTGGTCAAGTTTCTTCCTCTTCTGCCTCCTCATCCTTTTGTATTGAGATAATTGTTGTGTCAGCCATTACAACATAACAGATGCTCTACCTTTTGTTTGGCAATATTACTTTTACTGACAAGAACACCCTGCTGTAATTTCCTCATGTGTTGAGAATATCTGAACAGTCTGAAAGACCATTTAACTTGCCTACTTGCTAGTAACTAACTTTCTTTTTTTTTAAATTACATTTATTGTTTAAAAATACCAGGCATACCAACGTGCACGCATGCACACACACGATATACAAAATACATGCTGAAGGATCATAACATGTCCCAAAATACTCACTTCTTTCACAAATCAGATCACTCATATAAATTAACCAGTCTTTAAGTATCATATCCTGGTAGTCTAATAATAATGTTAAGAAATGGAAAAAAACAACATTACTTAAACAAATCATATAAAACAATTAGCATTATTTCACATCAATAATTTAAGATATACAGACGATACCATACTACTAGCAGAAACCAGTAATGATTTGAAATGAATGCTGATGAAAGTTAAAGATGAAAGCACAAAAGCAGGACTACAGCTGAACGTCAAGAAGACTAAAGTAATGACAACAGAAGATTTATGTAACTTTACAGTTGACAATGAGGACATTGAACTTGTAAAGGATTATCAATACCTCGGCACAGTCATTAACTAAAATGGAGATAATAGTCAAGAAATCAGAAGAAGGCTAGGACTGGGTAGGGTAGCTGTGAGAGAACTAGAAAAGGTCCTCAAATGCAAAGATGTATCACTGAACACTAAAGTCAGGATCATTCAGACCATGGTATTCCCAATCTCTATGTATGGATGTGAAAGTTGGACAGTGAAAAAGGCGGATAAGAGGAAAATCAACTCATTTGAAATGTGGTGTTGGAGGAGAGCTTTGCGCATACCATGGATTGCGAAAAAGACAAATAAGTGGGTGTTAGAACAAATTAAACCAGAACTGTCACTAGAAGCTAAAATGATGAAACTGAGGTTATCATACTTTGGACACATCATGAGAAGACACGATTCACTAGAGAAGACAATAATGCTGGGAAAAACAAGAGAGTAGAAAAAGAGGAAGGCCAAACAAGAGATGGATTGATTCCATAAAGCACCTCATTCCAAAAGGATGTTATTTTTGGACAGGACCAAAATAAGATAATAATGAAAGGTTCTACATCTCCAACAGGTGATAATACTTGTTGGGGTAGATTCAATTTAATCTCTCTGTGGTTGTTTCCACTTGAGCAGAAATTTATAGAATTTTTTATTTTTAGTGAAACACTCACAGGTTGTTTAGGGATTTTCCACTGCCACTTCCAAATATTTAAAGGTATAGTATGTCCCAGGTTTCTTTCTTTTAATAAACATTTGGTATTTAATTAAAATTAATTACTTACTCTATTGTTTACGGCCAATGACCAGCCATACAGATACAAGTATTTAAATGCAGAAAGGGAGAAGAATTGCATTTATTGCTTGCTTGCTTGCTTGCTTGCTTGCTTGCTTGCTTGTATACCGCCCCATAGCCGAAGGTCTCTGGGTGGTTTACAGTAACTAATATAAACAAATAAACAGATTGAATTGTACAGCTTATATATAAACAAACGTAAAAAATAAAATAAACTCTAGTATACTAATGTTAAGATGCATTAACCATCTGTTTCCTTATAGTACATGCTAAAACACAAAACCTTGCCACTTTAAAAGTTATTTCATTTCTCAAATCTGAGAGAAGAAAGGAGGTATAAAATGTGTCAGATCTACCTGGTAAATTTTTTAAAATTGGAGCAATATAAAAGGAACATACGTCCTTATAATATGTACAGTGTAACGGGACGTGAATGATTTATTCAACCTCACCCAATTTACATGGGCAGATGCGTTGGGAATAAGGAATACGGTGTTGGAAGTGGGGCAAGAGCAACTCCTGTTTTGCTCTTTTATTTGTGCTCCAGAAGGGAGATAGAGCTAGGGTCCTCCAGATGAATAGGCTTGTTTACCTTTTACCTGTGATGCTCTGACTGACTTCCTTCTGAAGCTAGACTGTGACGCCTTTAGGGAACCTTACCTGCCCCTCCTCCTTCCACTCTTTCCATCCCTTTCTTCTCTGGCTGTCCAGGAGAGAGGAGACATTGCTTTGTCTCTGCTCTCTCCTAGCATGAGGCTAACTCCCGCACCTGGGTGTTACACCTCCAACTTAGTTAGTTAGAACTAGGTTTGCCTTTTTTATCTACTATGTATTTCTATAAATAAAGTAGTTTTTCTTATTTTACTAAGTCTCAAGTCTCAGTGATGCTGATGCAGGGTAAAAGCCTGCTTTCTTAGGCAAACGCACGCACACGCTGGCACACTCGCATTTCAACATCTGCTGTTAACTATTCTGCTGTGGTGTTGTTTTAAACGCAATTAAGCACACAAATTACACACAGCGCAACATACGGAAGTATCTTCCCTCCAACAAGGCTGATGGTAAAGAATGAAAAGAGTAAAGGCTCTACGATACTTAGGAATCTGTAGGTCACAAAGATAGGCTTCAGGTGCAAAATTCTTATTACAATTCACCTGAAACGGGTAACGCGAGGCCTGGGCTCTGTCTTCTTGTAAGGCAACATCCCTAATCCAGTTCTTAATAGTTTCTTTGGCCTTTATATGTCCCAGCTGGACCAGAGCTCAGGGAGAAAATCCATAAAGATGTAATTTTTTCTTAACCATACTTGCCCAACCAGAGGTCAGATTGTCTGTTAAAATCAGGGGAGCTAGTCCTTGAGGTCTAAAATTTAGCTTGAGCCAAAAGCTTAACGCGTTTAGCCATACTTGTGCTTCAAAAGAAACCAGCCCAGATTCCAATTGAGAATGTCACGTGGGGCACCAAAAATGGAACGTAGAAACTTGGACTGTATTGCCTCCAGGGAGTGAAAAACTTTATAAATGCATATTTGAAAACCATAGAGTAATTGGGCCAACACCTTGCCCTGGGAATTTAATTAAAATTCATAATTATCTTGTATATTCCGCTCAGTGATCTGGATGTTTCTCCTTTTGTTAATATACTTTCAAATTCTATTTATTCTCATATAGAACCAAATCTGACCATTATGCTATTTATAATGTTCCTAAGTTGGAGATACTGAAAATATGGAAGATCGCGTTGTTCCATCATATCAGCAATTACTCCATAAGATTTAACAGTTCCATTGCTCACTAGTTTACCTATCTCAGTTATTTTATACTTTCCCCAAAGACAAACATTTCCCAAAATAGTAACATCTATAATTCCAGTATAATATATCGCTGTGCATGGAGATAACCCCAGCCTTATTTTCTTTTTATATTTGTTCCAGGTACTATATAAATTTTTCGCACAGAGGTTTTGTTTAATCCATTCTTTATCTCTTCTCTTATGGTGCCATAACATATCTTTTAGATCAACAGTTATGCCCTGTTGTTCAAGCACCAGTGACTTAGGCTCAAGTTCTTTTTATGCTCAATAAACTGATTGCCGGACCATAGGTCATCGCAACAATCATAAAAGTTTTATACATTCAAATACAAACACTGTAGGGAAAACATTAAAATTTTAAAATCTCTATTAACCCTAAAACCCCAGATCTGTTAGTTGCTTGGCCCTCAACTTTTGTGCAGCTGGGGCAAAGAGGGCCACCCTGTATGTGACTCTATAATCGCTATCAGCTAGGAGGAAGGAGATTATTTGTTCTACCCAACCTTTTACCTGTGATGCTCTGACTGACTTCCTTCTGAAGCTAGACTGTGACACTTAATTATGATATCGAGGAATTTAGTTCTAGGATGAGCATAAAGTGGGCAATCAAGTAAATAATGGGGTAGATCTTCCACCTTTCCTGATTGACATATACACAACCGCTGACTCCATGGGATCTGGTGATGACGGCCAGACATGATGGCAGTTGGCATTGTCTGAAATCTAAGGGCTGTAAAAGCATGTCTTAGATGGACAGGTAGAGAATGAGACAAATAGTTTGCCCTTAGGTGATCGAGTTTGAACATGCCATACCACCTAGAGAACTTAGAGTTAGAGATTACTCATCTGTCCATCCATACACAATGTTGCTCTAACTGTTCTCGGATTTTGTACCTATTCAGCGAGGGAGCGGGTTGAGTTGTGATATGATATAGATGGTATATTGTCAAAAAATTTGGAATTCCAGAAACTATCTGTCATGGCCTTATCGAAACAGGCCTTCACCAATATCTTTGCTGGGGCATTTGATAGCGAGGTCCAATATGTCAGCATGGAGTTATGAATTCGAGCGCTAACAGGGAGAAGACCATATTCAGCTCTCAAAAACACGGCAGGAAGGTGGTAACCGCATAAGTTGTCTGAGGAAGTTATTTTGAACGGGTTCTAAGGAGGGAAAAGAAGAAGCCTCCCATCCCCAAATGGCTGCCCCATAGAGGATCTGCGGTATGACCTTGTTCTGGAAAATTTTCAGGGCAGGGGCCACAAGATGGCCCCCTGCAGTCCTATAAAATTTAAGGATTGCCCCTGCAGACCTAGTAGCTGTAAGTTTGATGGTAGCGATTTGTTTTTTTCCAAGAGAGGGTATCTTGGAACTGGATCCCTAGATATTTATAAGAACGACATGGTTCTATTAATTGTTTCCCAATGGTCCATTTATGGTTACAATGTCTTCTCCCAAAAACCATTGTCTTAGTTTTCTGGTAATTTATTCGTAGTTGTTCCTTTTTACAGTACACATCAAGGTTCGCTAGTAATCTCCTTAAGCCTATGCTAGTGAGAGATAAGAGAATCATGTCGTCCGCATATAATAACACAGAGACCTTCCTGTTTCCTGTTGAAGGGGGAAAGAATTTTGGGCCCGCTAATTCAGCAACAATGTCATTTAGGTAGAGGTTAAATAAAATTGGTGCTAAAAGGCAGCCTTGTTTTACACCCTTGTTTTACACCCTTGTTTGTTAAAATAGGTTCTGTTAGATTGCTTTCTACTCTTATTCTCATGCTGTTGTTGGAATACAATTCCCTAATTAAATATAAGAGACGTTTATCGATGTTGGTGCAAGCAAGCTTAGCCCACAAACGTTCTCTATCGATAGAATTGAAGGCAGCCGCCAGATCGACAAAGGCAACATAAAGATGCTTTGTGGGCCCCATCATCGAATTTCTAATTAGGAAGTGAAGAGTGGCACAATGATCAATAGTACTCTGACCTTTCCGAAATCCTGCTTGCTCAGGGTATATAACCGCATTAGCTGCTTCCCACTCTTCCAATTTAAGCAGAAGAGATTTACTATATAACTTAGCTCCCACATCTAGGAGACTGATGGGCCGATAGTTATTTGGGTCATGTTTCTCTCCTTTTTTAAAAATAGGGACAACAATGCTCTGCTTCCATGCCTCCGGCATAGTACCCGTGGAATTAATCTTAGTGAACAATTTAGCCAGAATGGGTGCCCACCAATCTATAAAGTTAGTAAAAAGTTCAGGTGGTATCATATCTTCCCCCGGCGCCTTACCCCTTTTTAATGAAGAGATAAGTGCCTCAATTTGTGTTTCTGTAACCGGGGGCCAGTTGGGAAGGTCCGCCTCCTTAAAGAGCAAGGGAGAAACAGTAATGGAAACCGGAACTGAGTACAGCTTGGTAAAGTGATCATGCCACTCAGAAGTGGGGATTTGTCCAATTATGAGCTGTCTGAATGTTCCGGTTCCCCCTGTTACCATATCCCAAAACAAGCGCTCATTGCCGTCCAGCATCGCTTGGTTAAGCTGTTGCCATTGTGCTCTTATAAACAGGGCCCTTTTTTGTCTTAGTAAGGCCCTGTATGAGGAGCGGAGGTGGACAAGATGGTCGTGACTGAAAGTAATTGGATCCCTTATTGTTCTTCTTGCATAATTAACTAATTGGCGTTTGGCAGTTTTACATTCGTAGTCAAACCATCTCGTACTCACAGGTCGAGCAGCCCTGTGGGAAACCTTTTGAGTCAACAGAGGTTTGAGAAGAAGAAGAATACGCTGGTAAGAGTCGAGGGCATCAATCTCCATGTCCCTAATTCCTTGCCTAAGTGAGAGCAAAGTATTGCTAACCAGGAATTGCAAAGCAGAAGTATACAGGTTGGGGGACCATCGTACTCTGCGATCGGCTATTTGAAAACCCTCCAAATTTGGTAAGACCAGGGGTGGCAGAGACTGGCATAGACTCAAAGCTGTTAGAGTAGGGAAATGATCACTTTCGATTCCGTCTAGCACTGCAAACTTGCAAACTTCTGGGACTAACGCCCTTGAGACAAACGTAAAATCTATCGCACTAGCTCCCCTGGGTGAGAAGTATGTCAATGCTCCATTGGTCAAGTCTGCAGCAGAACCATGTAGACACTCCATGTGATGTACTTGGATGAGTTCTGCTAGCCTCAAGCCTTGTTTATTAACTAATTGGTCTTGAGAGACCCTAGCATTCAGGGGAATGGTGGAGATCGGGCCTTGGTGTTTGATGAGGGTCCCTCAATCCACCCGGGCCCCAACCTAGCATTAAAGTCTCCACAGAGTATTACCCTATAAGAGGGGAATTGGCAATCTAGGAATGAAAGAAACTCTGATAATTGGTCCCATATACAACCAGGTGCTAGCTTTTTGGCCGCGGTAGGGGGAAAATAGGCGTTTACGATAATTAAGGCACCAGTAAAGGGGCCTGTTATCCTCACACCTTGGACATAATGTGCACATTTTGGATCTAGGGTTTGAACATGTACTGATAAATCTGCGGAAATAAAAATGCAGAGGCCCCCGCTACCTCTGCCTTTGGAATTGTATTTAATCGCGGGGAGAGTAAAAGCTCGGAAACCATTTAAAAACACAGGTAAGTCTGGTGTCGCCCAAGTTTCCTGGAGACAAACGATTTTAAAATTAGACAGAAAAGGGGTTAGATCTGCCTCTTTAAATTTGTTAGTCCATCCCATTATGTTCCAGGAGAGAATCGTAACGTGTCAATCTGAATTAATTACGTCCACCATTGTAGTTAAGCTGTTACTACCATCCTTTACTCGAACGGTGGAAGACAGCATCAGGGGGGAACTGGCTCGATGTGATGGTGGTTGTGGAAGTGGCCCTGTTTGCGATGGGTTTGTAATTTGTTCCTTGAGGATTTGTTCTTCCAACTCGTTCGTCTCCTCAAGACTTCCTTGTAAAGGAGTGGGCGGATCCCCTTTTGTCTGTTCATGGATAGCAGATAAACGCAGAATGAGTTGGACAAGTCTATCTAAAATACCGTCCCGTTCGTTCGCAGGCAGATGGCTAAATGACTGGAGTAAAGCTTGTTCTTCTTTCTCCTTAAGGTCATCTAACCACCCTTCCCGATGGATTTCCTCACGAGTTGATATTTGTTTGTGGTCCAAGGACAATACACTGGCCTTTCTCCTCCCCCAATTACTGCCTCCGGATAATTCAAATTAGTCGTCCCGTTAGAGTTCAACGGAACTGTCATCCAGGAGTCATTGTTCGAAGTGCAGGTGCAAGCCCCCAAATCCTTACTCTGAGCCCCACTTTCCGGAGCTATGATGGTTTCCTCCTTTCCTCCAGCTTGATCCCGACAATCCAGGTCAATCAACAGGCTAGGGTTAGTCCGGGCCGGAGGATACGTTCTTCTTTGGGGTAAGTAGAGATGAGTAGTTAGTCCCATAGGAGGTGCTAAATTTTCAAAAAAATCTTGAAGTTACTATATCCACCTTAGACAATGATTCCTTTCTAAGCCATATTTGATTAGCTACCTCCTGGGAAATAAAAGTGACCACCGCATTAGCCCTGGTATCATTATAGTAGAAGTATTCTATCTGCATGATATCATTTATTTTTAAGGGCAATGACGTCACTTTACTTATAATGTCTATAAAATGGCGTCTTCTATTATCTGGCGAAGTATAACCCCACGGCTTAGGGTAATTTCCAAAAACCAATTTGCATCTATTCAGAACAAGATTCCATCGAGGCGTTGATACCGATGGCTCTGTATTCTGTTTTGTCTGCCCGCCCTCTAGTACTTCTTGCCAAGGGTCCTGGAGGGGAGTAAAGCGAGTTAGACTCGGGATAGGGTCAATACTTAATTCTTTTATAGTTGGCGGCAGAGGAGGGGGGTCGGGTCCTCCTACGATGGGGACCAAAGAACAGTCCTTGGGAGGATGTTTGTCCTGTATCAATCTTGACCTTGTTCGATCCTCTTCTGTGAGATTATTCAACAAGCTGAAAAGTCATTTAAAGTTCATCCTATTACTCCTTGGTGTTTTATATGACTTTATATTTTTACTCTTTTTTATAGAGGGCACCGGTTGCCTTTTTTTAGTCCGAGTAGACTTTTGGCGGGGTAGCTCTACAGATACAATGGGGTTTGCCGATTGAGCATGCACAGTAGTCGAATGGGGGGATGAGATTTTCGTTGCAAAGCGACTAAAGTTGTCAAAAGTGAATTGCATTCATTCAAATATGTTTTAACATGCTCCAAATCTGATGTCAACATAAGCATCCAGTCTCTTAGGGACAGGCCTTGTCCGGAAAGATCGTTTCTCAAAGAGGGGTTGTCAACCTGGTCTAGGGGCCGTCCGGGGGAAAAGCCCACCCCCATATAATGAGATATACAGGCTTTGTGGAAGGTATGTGTGGCAAGTCAGTAGCCTCCTGTGAGGAATTATCAGTAGGCTGTTCGCAAACGTTGATAGGCGTTACGTAGCTGGCCCCTTTTGGAGAAATTCCATTTGTCAAATTCTGGCTTTCAGCCAACTCTATTTCATCAGCCAGGTTCACGGCAGATGGATCCCTCCATGAGCTGTGGGAAAAGCCCTTAAGGGGAAGAGACCAGTCTGAGGGAGTGGCTGCAACCTGCCGGCTATCCCATTCGGTACAATACTGTGGCTTGTTTGGAAAAAAGTTCGTGATTTTTTGCTGTCCCCTTAGTTCTTTAATTGGGTTATTAGCCAGCCTTGGAGATGGAGATGATTTCTTCTGAACCTTTTCCTGTTTCTTCTTTTTCTTTTCCTTTCCTGGCAGGCTTTCGAGAAGAGGGGGAAATCCGAGAGCTTTTCTCTCTTTCTTTGTTAGCACCATTATCTGGCTATAATTTCCCAATGAAATATAAAGGATTAAAATGTAGCTCTTTGCTGTCTGCTATCTAATGGTGTGTAGAGTTTCAAGGACGCCAATTAATTTACACTTAACCCCGCATGTTTCTTCAACCAGTTAAGTTGATAAATTAATAAATTAGGAGTTGAAAGGCATTAAGTTATTATGAAGTCTCTCGACTTAAGCCAGAGTGAGATAGTTGTTTAGGGAAAATAAAACTAGCAAAAGCTAGTGACGAGGAGAAAAAGCTCACCCGACGCCGTCAACTGGAACCGGAAGTCTCCAGTGACTTATGTGACTCGTACCAGAATCTTATATGTGCCAGCGTGGCTGCTTCATAATATTTCTCTACAAACAGAAACACCAGCCCTCCTTCATCCAAAGATCTGAATAACATTCCTTCAGAGATTCTAGATTTCTTTCCATTCCATACGTACTTGGTTAGTAGCTTTTGCCATTTTACCAACAAGTTTAATGGTACTTGCAATGGAATATTTAAAAACAAGAACAAAATTTTAGGTAGTATTGCCATTTTAATAGCATTATTTTTTCCTAGCCAGGATATTGTTAGATGTGCCCAGTCTTTCAAATTATTCATAACTTCTTACATGAGTTTATAATGATAATATTCAACTAATTCTTCTAAGGATGGTTTTACCTATATTCCAAGGTATTGGATCTGTGCTTCTTCTTTCCATGGAATACCATACAATTTTGCTATTTTATCTTTTATATTTTTATCTAAATTACAACCCAGCCATTCTGATTTTTTGAAGTCCAGTTTATATCCAGAAACCATGCTAAGTTGCTCCAGTGTAGATGAATGTTCCAAAGTTCTTTTTACCTGCTTGCCTTTCTTTTGTGGCTGTAAACACCTTGGGGCAGGGACCGGCATATATGGAACTGAGCAGAGTAGCATAGCCTGAAAGAGCTTGCCATCTAAATTGCACTTCTCGTTCCACCCTGGGACTAAGGGCAGCTCTGCTCAGTCACTCATGGCTGACATCCTGGGGTGGTGGTGGTGATGGTGGCAAATAGGCAAGCTGGCAGTTCCACAGAGACTCTTCAAGCAGGGCTTCAGTCAGTCTATGGCCAGCTCTGCTCACACAGAGCAGTAAGCTGCGGGGTCAGGCCAGAGACTGGGAATGCCTGATCACTGTCTTCCAAAGCAGCTACTTTACTCCCAACGTAAGGATGGAAAACGGAACATCGGTGGACAGCAAAAGAGGTTTAAAGATGTTCTTAAAGCGAATCTAAAAAAATGTAACATGGACATCGAGAACTGGGAAGTCTTGGCCCATGAACTTCCCAAATGGAGGTCAGCTATTATCAAAGGTGCTATGGACTTCTAAGAAGCACGAATACAGGGCGAATGGGACAAACGAGCTAAGTGGAAGGCACTTCAAACAAATCCTCATCACGACCATCTCCCATCTGGAAACCTATGTCCTCACTGTGGGAAGCTGTGTGGATCCAGAATTGGCCTCCACAGTCACTTACGGACCCACTGTTAAAGACCTTATCTTGGAAGACAATCTTACTCAGCCACGAGTGATCACCAATTAAAAAATGATGATGCTACTATGGCCACCTGCTCCTTGTTGTAGGGAAAGCTGCAATACGCCCATTGGCCATCTAGAGTGGGGGTGCTGCACTGATCTACTTGTAAGTAAGGAGCCTGTGTCTCACTGCCAGAGTCCCTGGTTCAAGACACACACACCCATGCCTTATGGACAGTTTACACAGCGGATGTGTTTGTGTGATCTTAATTCCAATGTTTTCTGCCTCAAACGTGAAGTAGAAAACACACGTGATTGGAATGTTTTTGGTCATATGCACCACAGTGGTTGTTTCTAATCACCTTTGCAGCACTTGGCTGTCTACACCTTTCCAACAGGGGATAAAACATACTAGTACAGTAGGGCCCCACTCATACGGCGGGTTACGTTGCAGACCCCCACCTAAAAGTGAACCCCCCCAAAAGCGGAACTCCATCAATAAAATGGCGCCAGATGCCCGAAAAATGCAGTAAAAGCGGAACAAGCGCCGTATGAGTGGGGCCTTACTCTAATTGAAAACCACCGTATTAGCGGAACGCCGAAAAGCAGGCCACTGAAACGCGGGGCCCTACTGTACTGTGGTAACAAACATAACAAATTGGGTTCATAGACACAGGCAGTTAACTTCCATTAAGCTCCTCACTGCTGCTGACCTTCCAGCCTCACACACACACACCAGCCCCCACCCTGCTATTAATCCATCAGCACTGGGCCTTCAACCGTATCTCAGAGGTTTAGCATGCGGTCTTGAAAACGGAGGCTTCTGAGTTCGAATGCTACCATTTTGCAGCTCAAGTTTTTCCCTCTTTTGCTTCCAGTCTCAAGGGATATGGTGCAGCTCTACTGCCAAAGCTAAGGAGTCCTGGCCCAGTCAGCTGCCTGGTCAGGAGATTTCTGGAGAATGACAGAACAGCCGCCCTCCAGATGTTGCTGAACTCCAGCTCCCGTCATCCCTGACCATTGGCCATGCTGTCTGGGGCTGGTGGGAGCTGGGAGTCCAGCAATATCTGGAGGGTTCCCACAGGCTCCCCATTGCTGCTCCAGATGTTGTTGCCCCCCCAGTTCCTATCAGCGCCAGCTAGTGCAGCAAATAGTCAGGGGTGGTAGTAGTTGGGAGTCCAGCAACATCTGGAGGCCTCCACAGGTTTCTCACCCCTGCTTTATGAGCTCAGAAGAAAGGCAGGTTAGAAGTACAAGAAAGGAGAGACCCCACCTTCAGCAGCAGGGTACAGTAGGAGACAGACAGCCATCTTGGGTGGGATTCTCCCTGCTTGGCATCAGAGGCCCCCACTGCAGTACTATACCACTTCAAACAGTCATGCCTTCCCCCAAAGAACCCTGGGAACTGTCGTTTGCTGAGGATGCTGAGATGTTAGGAGACAGCCCCTATTCCCCTCACAGAGCTAGAGTCCTCAGAGTGGTTTAACAGTCAGTCCCTCTTCCCAGGGAACTCTGGGAATTTGTATCCCGCCCTTCCTCCCAGCAGGAACCCATGGGCGGCAAACAAAGCGTTAAAAACACTTTAAAACATCATAAAAACATCTTAAAACACATTAAAACAAAACAGCGTTAAAAACATTTTAAAACAACAACTTTAAAAAATGGTTAAAAACATTTTAAAACAACAACTTTAAAAAAGGGTTAAAAACATTATTAAAAACATTATTAAAAAGCATATTAAGCAATTCAGACACAGACACAGACTGGGATAGGTCTCAGCCTAAAAGTCTTGTTGAAAGAGGAAAGTCTTCAAAAGGCGCCGAAAAGATAGCAGAGATGATGCACTTGCAGCACCCTTAGTAAACTACAGCTATCATTGGGAGAATCCATGACTGTTTAAAGTGGTATAACATTGCTTTAAATGTTTAGTGAAGATGGAGCCAGAGTGTTTGTGGCATCCTGGACCATATTCTTCAGTAAAACATTTATATCTTTCCCTTGTTTTTTTTTTTTTTTAACTAAAGGTCAGCAGCTATTCAACCTGGGCTCTTCCTTTTGAAAATTGGCCTTCTTTGAGACAATAGATAGCACACCCTGCTTTTCAAATGAGTAGGCAGAAGGTGGATCGGGTTTCTATTCTGACTGTCACCCACTCAGTGGAACAGTCCAGATGGTGAGATCCTGATTTCCTGCAAAAGTGACTTTTAGTCAGATTGGCAACAACAGCCTGCTTTGGTAGTTCCAACCTTGTCTCCTGCCAAATTAAAGGGTGGCTTGTAAAAGTTGATATACTCAGCTTGGTTTCCCTCAACTCAGTTAGTGAATTGTTGTTGTCTCTTAGTTTATATCTTGCTGGTATCTGGGGAGGACTCCCCACCCTTTCCTTAGAGCAGGGGTGGTAAACCTGCGGCCCTCCAGAAATTGTTGGACTCCAGCTGCCATCGTCCCTGACGATTGGCCGTGCTTGCTGAGGCTGATGAGAGTTGGAGTCCAGCAACAGCTGGAGGGCCACAGGTTCTCCATTCCTGCCTTAGAGTATATATAACTTCTCAAAAACTCTTTGAAATAACTATGGCTGGACGTTAACCAAAGACTATCTCCTTGCAAGGTGCGGTTTTCGTTTCTAGGCGAAATATGCATTTTATAACCTTGCATAACATTCTTTAAAGGAAATTAAATATTTTAATGAATTCAATCACTTGAAGGGGACTGTTTTTGTAATGTGAAAAGTTAAATGACCCCATCGCAAGAAATGCCAGGAAATTCACTTTTATTTGCTTTTAATAAATAGAATATATTTTGCACCATTTTGTTTATAATGGCTGGTATGGATATAAATTTTGGGGTTTATTTTTATTTAGCAGATGTGCACAATAGAATTGAACATATATCTATTCCCCATAGCAGCTTGGAGGGATATTGCAGTGCCGCTATTTGTTCCACGGCAATTTTGATATACCTTGGTTTGCTTCTTTCAGTCTGGGCCAGTGCTCAAAGCTGGCCCTTGGGATTGCCAAAGAGGAACATTGTAAGGTTGAAGGAAGGGAAGGAAGCAATTGCAGTGTATCTGTTTTATGTGTGTGTTCTCTAGGGAAGGATCTGGAGATTTGTGGCAACCTCCATGTGAAGCAGGAAGACTTCTCCAAGGCAAATGATCCAGATCAGTTCCTGCAGAAGACTGCCAAGGTAGTATCTAGTTGGAACCGTTGTCACTGCCCCATCAGGAAGGCTTATTTTTACTCCCCCAAAAGCAAGGGGAAGGACCATAGCTTAGTGGCAGAGCATCTGCTTTGCATGCAGAAGGTCCCAGGTTCAATCAACGGCATCTCCAGGCAGGGCTGGGAGAGACCTCTGTCTGAAATCCTGGAGAGCTGCTGTCAGCAAGTGTCAACAATACCAATGGTCTGATTCAGTATAAGGCTGCTTCCTGTGTTCAGTCCTAGCTACACAGCCTTGGGCTTCTTGGAGGAAGAGTGAGATGCTAACTGAACAAACACATTTGTTTGATCCGACTATGGGATAAGGCCCGTCCAGTCCACTTAGGTACCGAATGCATGAAGGAGTCTCTCTAGAACATACCCTGATAGCCCTACCCCCTAGATGCCTAGGTCCTTTTCAAACTGATGCCAACCTAGTGCTCTCCAAATGTTTTGGAGTACAGCTTCTGAATATTGATTATGCTGGCTGGTGCTGATGTATTTCAATGACAGCTGGAGGGTACTAGGTTGGGGAATGGTATGTGTGTTCTAAGTAATCCCTTTACAGGTCACATACCCATAGGTACTGAATGACCCAACAAGGCTCACTGTTAAATTGATTTGCCCTCAACAAGATTTGACTGCTGGCATGTTGCATAGAAGCCCACCAGTCGCCTCTGCTGCTTCAGCCAGCCTTGGAGAAGGTTTTGGAACATTCCTTCTGCTCAATATTTGGTCTGCTCTGCTCAGGCTGAAGGGGGAACTGTCTGTGTGCTGTATGTAGGTGGTAAGGCTTGTGGCAGCTCTTGACTTTGCAGAAGGAAGATCTTGTAAACCATTTTCAGTCAGAAAGCGCGTCCTGGTATACATAGCCTCCTGCTCCCGAATCATACTGGATCTCTCCCCCAGCCATGGGAGAATGGGAGAGCTCCCCATGTCAGTTTCATGTTAGTAAAGCAAAGACCCATGCTGGTCTATTTAACCTTAGCAAAGCAAAGACGCGTGCTGATCAGTTTAAAGTTAGCAGAGCAAAGACCCATGCTGGTCTGTGTAACTTGAGCAAAGCAAAGGTTAGCAAACCAAAGATTCAGATCAGTTTAACTTGAGCAAAGCAAGGAGGAATGCTAGTCAGTTTCACTTTAGCATATCAAAGATCAATGCTAGTCAGTTTCACTTAGTGCACCAACACAGCACAGGGAATACAACAATAATAAGATTGTAATATTCTATGCAATTTTAAAAAATCTGGTGTTGGGAAAAGCCACAGACGTTTGCATCATTCAGGGTTGGTCCGCAAAAATAGCGAATGTACAAACTATGGGGAAATCTGGTGCCAACTTCAGTTTTAGTGAAATTTTGGTCCTTCCCTAATCAGGTGTCAAATGGCCAGGGTAGAGAAGCATGTCTTCAGCATACACCAAAGGCTATACAATGAAGATGCCAGGTGCATATCTGTGGGGAAAGAATTACGTAGCTTAGGGTCCTCCCAGTAGGAGCTCAGGGCAGATATTTGGTGGCATAAGTTGTTTAGGGCTTTAAACACTAATGTGAGCACGTTAAATTGGACCCAGAAACAAACTGTCAACCAGTGAAGCTATTTTAAAAATGGGTTATCTGCGTTCTAAATGAAACCTCAGGCAGTAATCTGGCTGCAATATTTTGGACCAGTTGAAGTTTCTGATTCAGCTTCAGGGGCAGCCCCACGCAAAATGCCTTGCAGTAATCCAGTCTGGAAGTTACCAGAGCATGGAATACTGTGGCCAAGTCATCTCTGTCCAAAAGGGGCTATGGCTGTCGAACCAGCTGGAGGTGGAAATAGGCACTTGTAGCTACTAGGGCCACTTGAGCCTCCAGTGATTTGGACCTGCTCCTGCCAGGGCAGCTTGATCCTGTCCAGAACAGGCTATTTCTGCACCATGTGCATATTTGAGCTAGGCTGTCCTATAAGCATAAGACCAACTGGCAACATATTGCTTCTGCTTGGCCCATGCAAGTTTGGAAGGTGCTCAGGTCTGCTGTGAGTTTGTTCTGGGCTTGGCTTCTTGCTCTGTTGTTTGGTATTAAAAGCATCCCTTTCTGCACTAACTGGGCAATTCCTGTGGCTTTTTCAGGTGGTCTACATCTTGGAGAAGAAGCATTCCAGGGCAGCGACAGGCTTCATCCGCCTCTTGACTGATCGCAACAGTGAGCTATTCAAGAAGTGTGCCATGTTCTCACCTGTGGACCACAGAGTGCCACGAGCATATGTGGCCTTGGCCGACTGTCCACCAGATTTCGCCACTAGGCCCGAGGACTACTCCAACATGCTCTTCATCTGCCGCATTGTGGATTGGAGGGAAGACAGCAATTTTGCCTTTGGGTATTTATTTATTTATTTGCTGATTTATAAATCTCTTCTTCTCACCCAAAAGCTACTTGAAGCAGCGTACAATAAGATGAAAAAATAAAAGATGACAAACTCAGTAAACTAAGAGCAAAAATCTTTTTCAACAATTGTGCAACAATTCTACAAAAGCACTCCTAAACAAAAAAGTTTTCAATAGCCACCTAAATGTCAAAACCCTAGGCAATTGTTTAATTTATATATTGATTCCATTTATATCCTGTCCTTCCTCTTGAAGGAGCCCAGAGCAGCAGTTGGTAATTGACCCCAGAGTCCTGGAGCTGCAACACTAAATGCTCCATTTCTCGTGCATAATAAGCACATCTTTGGGGCATGTAGTACTCTCAGCTGTGCTCTGTCTGAGGAGTGCTGTTGCTGGGCAGGGATATATTGGAACATAGGAAGCTGCCTTATACTGATGCTTGGTCCATCTAGCTAAGTCGTGTCTTCACTGATCAGGTGGATCCACAGTTGGCTACAGAATTATACTCAAAGAGTACTTATCAATGGTTCCTTCTCAAACTGGGGGAAGATAACACAGGGCTCAGTCCTAGCCCCGGTGCTCTTCAACATTTATATTAATTTTATTAATGAGGAGGTGCAGGGAATACTTACCAGATTTGCAGATGATACAAAATTGGGATAACAGTTTGAGAAGGAACCATCAAAAATCACTCTTTGAGTACGATTCTGTAGGCAGCTGTGGTTCCATCTGATAGTTGTTCCATCCAGCCCACATTCAGCTAGCTTGCTAATCAGAATATCATGGGGCACTTTGTCAAAAGCTTTGCTGATGTCAAGATATATTATGTCCACAGCATTTCCACAGTCTACTAGGGAGGTTATCCGATTAAAAATTGAGAAGGCGGCTTCATTAGGCCCTGCACATCTTAACAACTTCTGCTCTGTCTCTAACCTCCCCTTTTTGGGCAAGGTGATTGAGAAGGTAGTGGCTGTTCAGCTCCAAGCATTCCAGGATGAATCTGATTATCTAGACCCTTTTCAGTCAGGCTTCAGGCCTTGTCATGGGACAGAGACTGCCTTGGTTGCCCTGCTTGATGACCTATGCTGGGCATCAGACAGGGGGAGTCCATCTCTGTTGATGCTGCTGGACCTCTTCGTGGCTTTCGATACCGTCAACCATGGTATTGTTCTGGCCTGTCTAGCTGGAATGGGATTGGGAGACACCGTTTTATGGTGGATCTGGTCCTACCTGGTGGACAGGTCCCAGAAAGTGGTCCTGGGAGACTACTGCTTGACCCCCTGGCCATTGGCCTATGGGGTCCTGGAGGGTTCCATTCTCTCTCCCCCATGCTCTTTAACATCTATATGAAACTGGTGAGAGAGGTCATCTAGAGATTTGGAATTCAATGTCATCAGTATGCTGATGACACACAATTCTATCTCTCCCTACCACCTGATTGCAGGGAGCGAGTGCTTATCCTAAACTGGTGCCTGGAGGCTGTGAAGGGCTGGATGTGGGCTAAGAAGATGGAAGTGTTGCTAGTCAAGGGAAAAACTGTGCCAGAGATAGGGCTGCAACCTGTTCTGCACTGGGTCACACTCCCCTTGAAGGAGCAGATCCGCAGTTTGGGAGTACTCCTGGATCCTGCCCTGATGCTTAAATATCAGATGGCTGCAGTAGCCAGGAGTGCTTTTGGCCAACTCAGACTGGTCCACCAGCTCCGCCCGTTTCTGGAAGCAGTTGACCTGGCCACAGTGACACATGCATTGGTGACATCAGGGCTTGATTACTATAACACACTCTATGTGGGGCTGCCTTTGAAAATGGTTCAGAAATTGCAGTTGGTTCAAAATGCGGCAACCAGAATGTTAATTGGATTGCAGCACAGGGAGCATATCTCCACTGTGCTTTATCAACTCCACTGGCTCCCAGTTTGTTTCCGGGCCCAATTCAAAGTGCTGGTTCTGACTTTTAAAGCCCTAAACAGCCTTGGGCCAATGTACTTGAGGGACCGGTTATGCCCATATGTACCTGCCCATGATTTAAGATTGGCTGCCTGGTCTCCTCTGCATGCTTGGAATGAAAGATGTTAGACTGACAGGCACACTGGAGAGAGCCTTTTTAGCTGTGACCCCCAAGCTCTGGAATACTCTACCCCAAGAAGCCCACTCTGCTCTCTCCATGATGGTTTTTGGAAACTTCTTGTTCCGGAGAGTCTTTGGGAGGGACTGAAGGTCGAGCCTGAAACTGATTTTATCCCCCCTTTTTTTAGTTTTTACTTCTTTAGTCCCTTTTAATATCACTACCCTGTATTTCTTTACTGTACTTTATGTGTTTTTATTTGTTTTAATGTTTTTGTGATTTTATTGTGAGCCATCCTATTGTAGGGTAGAAGGTCGGGATAGAAATATTTTAAATAAATAACTAAATTAGATAAGATTGGTTTGGCAGGATTTGTTCTTGACAGTTCCTGCCCTGGACCTCCCTGCTTTCACTTAAAGGCTCTAAGGCCAGCTCTCATAGATCTGTCCTGGAAGTCCTTCCACGTCCACATTCAGACTCAGCGCATGGTCTTGCTGGTTGGAATACAAGTGATGGAGAAGACCACACTGTATGTACTACGAGTCATGATTGCATCTTCTCCCCGAAAGAAGAAAATGTCATTGTCAGGACACCATTAAGACTTGTGATGCAGTGTGGCATGTGTATGTGATGGCTTTTACCTCACATTCACGTGAAATGGAAATGGACTGCCTTTGATCCCGACTTATGGCGACCCTATGAAGAGGGTTTTCATGGTAAGCGGTATTCAGAGGGGGTTTCCCATTGTCTCCCTCTGAGGCTGAGAGGCAGTGACTGGCCCAAGGTCACCCAGTGAGCTTCATGGCTGTGTGGGGATTTGAACCCTCGTCTCCCAGGTCGTAGTCCAACATTCTAACCACTACGCCACACTGGCTCTAATTCACATGGCTCTCATTCATCTCACATTCACATAGGTTTTAATTTTATCTTCCCTGAGAAGATCTGCTGAAAACGATGTGGATCTCTGAAGCTGCTCTCCTTTGCTACTAATTCATTTCCTGGCCAAGATTAGCCACCCAGTTAGGTGATCTGGAGCTATCTTTGGCTGTTTCCGAATATACGTAGAACTGAGTAGGTTAGGAACACAGTAAGCATTCTTCTCCTGAGCCATCTAGCTCAGGCCACATTCACACTGTAGATTTATTCCACTATTATTCCACTTTCAACAGTCATGGTTTCCCCAAAGCATCCTGGGAAGTGTAGTTTGTGAAGGATGCTGAGAGTTGTGAGGAGACCCCTGTTCCCCTCACATACCTGCAATTCCCAGAGTTCTCTGGGAAGAGGGATTGATTGTTAAACCACTCAGAGTATTTTAACTCTGTGAGGAGAACAGGGGTCTCCTAAAAACTCTCAGCACCCTTCATGAACTACACTTCCCAGAATTCCTTGGGGGAAGCCATGACTGTTTAAAGTGGAATAATAGTGGAATAAATGTATGGTGTGAATGTGGCCTCAGTATTGTCTGCACTGACTAGTCAGCAGCTCTCCAGTGTTTCAGGCGAGGGACCTTCCCAGCCCTACCTGGAGAGGCTGGTGATTCAGCCTGCGGCCTTCTACATTGCAGCGCAGATGCCCCGCCACTGAGCTATGGCACTTGGCTGGTCTTGAGTGGTGTGAAGCTTCTCTGCCTGACTTGCCATGGTACTGCCACTTTCCATAGGAAATGTCAAAAAGTAACGGGGTTTCCTTTGAGGTTGTGCACTCAGAATCCTCTTTGGAATGGGATTCTAATCAGGTGTGGGTGAAACCTGGTAGTGTCCTAGGTGTGTGTTTAGGGGTGGAGGGGGGGTTCACTTCTGTGACTCTTGTATGCCACCTAGTGGCCAAGAGCAATGATCTCTTTTCTTTGGAACAAGGCCACTTTGCCTGCAGAAGATGGGGAGGCTCTTTGTTTTTTGCGTACTTTGCTTTATGTGGAAAAGAGTAGCAGAGGAAAGATAAAGGTGTGTGTGTCGAGTTGAAGGTGTGACTCTGTGGAAGAATCCCAGCATATTCCCAACCTGAGTTCATGGGGTTGTGCTTGCATTGGCACAACACACAACACACACACACACACACCTGCAAATGTGACTGACCCTCATGGCTAGAGGTCCTACTTAGCCTCTAGGGCAGCCCTTGCTGCTGTTGGTGCTGCAAACGGGCTCTTGAGCAAGGCTCATAACTACCTGGTTGAGAGCAGACGAGGAGCAGGCTCTTTTCACATGCAAGCATTTTACATTTCTTGCTTAGGTCTTTTGGCTCGAATATGTCAAGGTTCGCTGAGGGAAAGTGTCCCAAGATCAGGAGGCCTCTATGAATACCTTGGCACTGATCAGACGATCATTTTCTAACCTCGGTTGTCTTTGAATTTTGAGGACAAGGGCATAACGACAAATCAGTTAGATCTCACCCAAGCTACGTCGGCTGCTACAATTCACCAAACTCTGCACTTCAACAATGTGCAAGCATTTGAGATTGGTACAGCTTGACTCAGTTTGAGCTCAGACAAGAGCTGAGCTGAATGCTCTCTAGTTTCCATTTTGCAGTAGAAACTAGCAGTTTCAGAGGCATAAGCATTTTCCCCCTGAAAAAGTAAAAATGCTACCACTTAGATATTATGGAGATTTATTGTTCACCTTTTTTATTTTTCCCCCACCTGGTCCCACTGTTTCCCTTGTTTGGTGCCATTCCTCTCTCCTTGCTGGGTAAGTTACCTGGGTGATTCCCCAACCCCATGTGATGCAATGACATCCCCGTGATAATTTCCCAGTTGGATTTTGGCACATAGTGAGGTCACTGAGCGCGGCATGTCAGTGAGGGCAAGTGAAGGACATTATTACTAAATATTCAAATATTTTTGCATGGAGTGTAGATAAATCAATACCTCAAAGGCATTACTGGAAACACTTGCAAAAAACAAGGTTTTCAAACAAGCAAGGAGAAACCTCAGCTCAATATTGAGGACCTTTGGCTGAGATCTGCTGATTAATATGCATGCTTCTGCATAATATTATCACTGTCTGCTTTTCCATCTGCCTCAGGTCTCTGCTTGCTGTTCTGTGTAGCAGGATATTACCATTGTCTGGGCATCAGTAGGAGGCTATTAAGGGAGCTCTCCGGGGGACAACTCAAATGTTTCATCTTTGAGAGAAAACACACACACATTTGTGTGACTGCAAATGCGACTGACCCTCATGGCTTACTTAGTCTTTAGGGTGGCACTTGCTGCTGGTGGTGGCTGCGAAAGGGCTCTTGAGCAAGGCGTGAGCTGGCGTTGGCTTTGAACTTTGCTTCCCATTCCTTTGGCCTCATCGTTTATACAGCATCATCTGTATCCGTGGTGCATATCAGAGCAATATAAGCAAAAAAAAAAAAAAGTGGGAGAAAAGGACAGGCCCTTGCCCCGAGGAGCTTCCAACCTCAATATTCTGACAGTAGAGAGGCAGGAAAGGAATCAGGGAAGGAGGAAGCGGAAAGGGGAACCATACAACTGCAGACAGCTACATTTGCTTCTGCTGAGAATGAGTATTGGGTTAAATCGAGTGGTTAACTTATGGAAGTGGTGAGTTGTGGGGAAATATTTGAAAGGTGGCAGGAGGGAGAGAAAGTAAGCAGTGGCTTCAGGTAGGTGGTCTGGGAGGGGATTTTCTGGCATAAAGGGCAGCGAGGGGAACAGATATAAGAAGGGCTTGGCTGCTGGATCAGCCCAGTGGCCCCTCTGGTCCAGCGTCCTGTTCTCACTGTGGCCAACCATTATGCAGAGCCTACAAACAGGACCTGAACACAGCAGGGCTGTCCCCACTAGTGAATCCCAGCCTCTGCCTGACACCGGAAAAAATATATATTTGTTACAACTAATAGCCACTGATAGCCTTATTTGCCATGAATCCCAAGCTGGTGGCCATCACGACGTCTGGCAAGAGGGAATTTCATAGCTTTTGTGCTGTGTGACAATTGTCTGCCCTGAATCTTCCAGTGTTCGACTTCATTGTATGGCCCCATTGGGTTCTAGTGTTAGGACAGGGGGAGAAAATAGTCTTCCCTGTCCATTTTCTTCTGTAAGGACAGAATGTGGAGAAACCGATAGGTTCCCCATCGGAAAGCGTGTGAGACAGGGGTGTATTTTATCACCATACTTGTTTAATCCATACTCTGAACGTATCGTATGGAAAGCGGGATTGGACCAAGATGGAGGAGGTGTGAAAAGTGGAGGCAGAAATATCAATAATTTAAGATACGCAGACAATACCATACTACTAGCAGAAACCAGTAATGATTTGAAATGAATGCTGATGAAAGTTAAAGAGGAAAGCACAAAAGCAGGACTACAGTTGAATGGCAAAAAGACTAAAGTAATGACAACAGAAGATTTATGTAACTTGTTAAGGACTATAAATACCTCGGCACAGTCATTTACCAAAATGGAGACAATAGTCAAGAAATCAGAAGAAGGCTAGGACTGGGGAGGGCAGCTGTGAGAGAACTAGGTCCTCAAATGCAAAGATGTATCACTGAACACTGAAGTCAGGATCACTCAGACCATGGTATTCCCGATCTCTATGTATGGATGTGAAAGTTGGACAATGAAAAAAGCGGATAAGAGAAAAATCAACTTATTTGAAATGTGGTGTTGGAGGAGAGCTTTGTGCATACCATGGATTGCGAAAAAGACAAATAATTGGGTGTTAGAACAAATTAAACCAGAACTATCACTAGAAGCTAAAATAATGAAACTGAGGTTATCATACTTTGGACACATCATGAGAAGACCTAATTAACTAGAAAAGACCATAATGCTGGGAAAAACAGAAGGGAGTAGAAAAAGAGGAAGGCCAAACAAGAGATGGATTGATTCTATAAAGCCACAGACCTGAACTTTCAAGATCTGAACAGGGTGGTTCATGACAGATGCTCTTGGAGGTCACTGATTCATAGGGTTGCCATAAGTTGTAATTGACTTGAAGGCACATAACAACAATCCATTTTCTTCACCCCATGGCCAGTTTTATACACCTCTGGATGCTGGGCTACCAGATTTACAGGTTTGCTTGTGCCAAAACAGGCTTCAAAATCCCATTCTTGGGCTGTCTGGGCTACAGTTTTATTTCAGTAAAGAGAACAGGAGGGTGTGGGCTGTGGATAGAGTTGTTGCAAGGCATCCTTTTGGCCTCCAAAGGTGATGTCTGAGCTTCCATCCTGCTGGCCGTGATCTGGCAGAGGAGAGGAGAGCGTGCAGCCTGTCAAAAAAAAATGTTGTTCAGGTGCTACTTCTGCGGTCTTGTCTATCAAGAGATGGCCCCATGATTCGCATTAGCTCTGCTGAGCTTCTCCAGAAGTTCCTGTGAATGTCAACCCCTTCTTCTGCCCTCCTTTTCACCCCCCCCATTGCCTATCCACCTTTCACTGCTGCCTTGGAGGCTCACTCCTGTTTGCTGTGGAGTGGCGGTCCTTAACCTGCGACTGTAGTAGCTGCATCCTCCAAAAATGACAGCATACCTGAATCTCCCCTTCCCCCCCGGCAAACCGGAGAACTAGACCTTTGGTTGAAGATCATCAAGGCAGCTGAGAGTGGTGAGAAAATGCTCTCATTGTGGAAGTTAGCTGGGCTGTTTTTACCTTGCCCTGGTCCAGTTACACTTGGTTGGCTAACTGGGGGGCAGAAAGTGAATGAAGGATGCACTTCTGAATGCCCACCCCGTCCTGCCCCCAATTAGTCATATACAAATATGCAAGACTATGGGGGGGCAGCAAGGGATGAGCATGTAACAATGTAATCTGTGGCATATGCAACTCCAGGGCCTGTGCTCCTTTCCCCCCTCATGGTTTATCCAGGGGTAGAAGCCATTTATTCCCATCAGAAGGTAGACAACTTCCTGGTCTGCGATGATTCAACTTTGCACAGGACGACTGTGCTTGACTACCCAGTACTGTATCTGGGGGCCTCCTCTAACTTGCTGCTTTGCACTTTATCTCAGAGATTTTCCCAGCAACTTAATGATAGAACAATTTTCTCTTTAAAATGACTCACCGTTATTGTCAGCCCAGACTCCTTTACACATTCTGCTTTCTCCGAGAGCCAGTCATGTCTGCCTGCTTGCCTCCCTGTTTCCTGGGCCTGTTACCGCTGTCCAAAACAGGCCTGCACAACATATTGAGCAGTCCCGTGTGTGTGTCATTCAGATTGTTCCATTCTTTGTGGCCCTTTCCTATTTGATATAAGAAGTATCCACAACGAGTAATCTTGAAATATGCTGCTTTTATTTTATATTGGTTTGGCAACTTAGTATTGACTATATCCAAGAATAGGTCTGTCAACCTTGCTAGGGTTCTCCCTCTCCCCAAGTCTGACCTGGAGCATTTGAAGCCAAAGCAAGCCAAATTACATTAGTAGGGTGTGGGTGGGGAGACTCCACCCTGCCCTGGTCTTTATCTGAGCTGGGGAGAATCCCTTTGTTGGCTGAGCAAGCAGGCTTGTGCCGATCCCTAAACCCAAACTTCTCCTCACCCCCAAATCTTCTGTAATGGGGTGGGTGGACCCCTTCTTGAGAGAGTTCCCATAGAGTGCTTTACAATGTGTTGCAGGTTAGAGGCTAGCCAGGTGACCACGTATTCAACCATCCCATGTGGGGTGTTTTTTTTCCATGGCTGAGCAAAGAATTTTGCACGTGGGTCTTTTGTGTTCAGACCTGACTCTGGGCGGTGTTCAGTGAACCTTTTTTTTTCTTTTTACATGTGATGAATTGTGGTAGCCTATGGCTTTGAGCAATAAAGATTCATTTCATTTCAACGAACGTGTCCCGTCAGCACAAGGATTTCCGCTTGTGCAATGGGACTTCCCCCATGTGTGCTCCACACCCTTCCCAAATCTTCTTCAGAGGGTTGGGGGGAAGCCCTAGAACAGATTTGGGGGGGGATGCTGGGGGAGGAGGGGGGGAGAATCGTTGGTCGCACAAGCAGAAATCCTTGTGCTGACAGAACATTCTCAGAGTGCCACACTGGATGCAACCCTTTCTGTCCCCTGTACCACCTCCACTCCTCTGTGTAGAATACGGGCAGGCTAGTTTTTGTTGCCCTGCAAGTTTTTGTGCTTAATGAAAACCAGTAAAAGATGTATCCCAGCCTTCCCCACCTTGGTGCCCAGCAGATATTTTGGACTTCAGCTCCCATCAAACCCAGCCTGTATGGCCAGCAGTCAGGGATAAGGGAGTTGTAGTCTAGCCACATCTGGATGGGACCAGATTGGAAAAGGGTTGTGTATCCTCTTACCCATTTTCTCTCCGGCTTGGCAGAGAAATCCCCTCCCTGCAAGCTCCATTGGGGACTGTTAAAAGTATCACATGACCTGCTAAAATGAGCATACCCTTAAAAAAAAAAAAAACAATTCCTTTCCACAGGCAGTTGGCCCAAAGTCTTGGGCAGGCTGGCGAAATTGAGCCAGAAACGGAAGGCATCGTGACGGAATATGGTGTGGACTTTTCAGACTTCTCTCCAGAGGTCCTGCAGTGCCTGCCCCAGAGTCTGCCCTGGGTTATCCCACCAGAAGAATTTGCCAAAAGGAGAGATTTAAGGTAATTGTCTTTTCCTGCTGATTTCATCTCTCTTTGCAGATTACCTTGGTGCTCAAAGCGTTTGGGATCCCTTTGTAGGGAAAACAGGCCAGGTTGTCTCAAGTTTAGGCTTGGGGAAAACAGTTTCTGCATTTGGAGAATTTCATCTTCAAAGGATATGTGAGGACAGAAGGACATCTTGAATAAATGACTTAAACTGGGGGATTTGGTTGCTTATTTATTTTGTCCGGTATTACAGCTTTTGGCATGACAGGATGCAAAATGTTCAGACTGTACCCTTTTTTAATGGATGTACTTGTGGCAGCGACAGTAGCAGGTTTCTCAGTGGCGTGGATCCCTTTCATTGGGCACATTTTAAGAATAAAACTGTCAGCTTTTAGAACACGTTTTATGGGATGTGCCTGTTGACGTGCTTACAGAAAGAAAGAAATGTGCTGAGGATTATTGGAAGTCTTCAAACCTGCTTCTGGGCTTGGGTGGTTCATATGAGGTTCACAATGGAAGCTCTGACAGCAGCCTGAACTTCCTATCAAAGGGCCACCTCTCAGTCTGCAGGGATTGGCTTGGATTATCAGCCAGCCTCTCTTTGTGCTTTCGGCCTTTTGTTTATTTTTACATAACAAAATGTCTGTGCCACTTAATTGATGACAACCTCAAAGCGGGTTTATGTAAAACAACCTAAAATATTCATTTTTTTACCCCCCCTGATGAAACTAAGATTAAAAACTGTTAGAAGTGGGGCAAGAGCAACTCCTGTTTTGTTCTTTTGTTTATGTTCCAGGAGGGAGATAGAGTTAGGGTCCTCCAGATGGATAGGCTTGACTATCTTTTACCTGTGATGCTCTGACTGACTTCCTTCCGTTGAAGCTTATCTGCCCCTCCTCCTTCCACCCTTTCTGCTCTTCTCCACTGCCTGGGAGAGAGGAGACACCTTTGTCTCTGCTCTCTCTCTCCTAGCCATGAGGTCAACTCCCATGTCTGGGCATTGCACCCCCAACTTAGTTAGTTAGCTAGAACTAGGTATGCCTTTCTATCTACTATGTATTTCTATAAATAAAGCAGCTTTTCTTATTTTACTAAGTCTGAAGTCTCAGTGATCCTGATGCAGGGTAAACGCCTGCTTTCTTAGGTAAACACGCACACACGCTGGCACACTCGCATTTCAGACCGCCGTTACTCTCTGCTGTGCTGCTTAAACTAATTTAGCACCAGCAACATAAACAAGCTGACATAAAATGCTATCAACATATAAATCAAATCAGTTTTAAAACAAGTGCACGTAATAAATTTATATGTAATTTTAACAGGCAGTTTATAACATGGCTGGGTAGCCTTGCTAAAACAAAAAAAAAAGGTTTTAGCAGGCACGGAAAATGATACAGCAAAGGCACTTGCCTAATATCAATGGGCAGGGAGTTCCAAAGAGTGACGAATCAGCAGCCAGTGCAGATCTCTCAGCAGGAACATAAGAAGCTGTCTTCTACTGGGTCAGACCATTGGTCCACCTAGCATAGTATTGTCTACACTAACCAGCAGTGGCTCTCCAGGATTTCAGGCAAGGAGTCCCTTCCAGCCCTCCCTGGAGATGCTGGGCATTGGAATAGGGTCAGAGGAGGGCAACAAGGATTATCAGGGGACTAGAAACAAAGCTGTATGAGGAGAGACTGAAAGAACTGGGCACGTTTAGCCTGGAGAAGAGAAGGGTGACGGGATATGATAGAACTCTTCAGGTCCTCGAAAGGTTGCCACACAGAGGAGGTCCAGGATCTCTTCTCGATCATCCTAGAGTGCAGGACATGGAATAATGGGCTCAAGTTACATGAAGCCAGATTTTGGCTGAACATCAGGAAAAACTCTTAACCATTAGAGCGGTACGACAATGGAACCAATGACCTAGGCAGGTGGTGGGCTCTCCAACACTGGAGGGATTAAAGAGGCAAGTGGACAGCCACCTGTCGGGTATGCTTTAAGTTGGATTCCTGCACTGAGCAGGGGGTTGGACTGGATGGCCTTATAGGCCCCTTCCAACTCTACTATTCTATGATTCTATGATTGAACTTGGGCCTTTTGCATGCAAAGCAAATGCTCTACCGCTGAGCTACGGCCCTTCCCCAGCCTGTGTAGTATGCTGACAGGGCCTCACTCCTGTGAGCAATTGTGCTGCAGCATTTTGCACTAACTGTAGTTTTCTGACCAAGCTCAAGGAGAGCCCCGCGTAGAGTGCATTGGAGTAATTCAGTTTCTGACATTACCATCCTCTCCTCCACTTCCCCAAATTCTGTGGCATGCAGAGAGAACTTGTGGGAGAGTCTGGGATCTCTCTGCTTTGCACTGGGATATCGAGAGAGGCAGACCCTGTGGGAGAGACTCCTGTTTTGTCTTCTCCAAATGTCCGCATAAGTGAGAGGCGAACTCTCCTCTGGCTTGAGAGAAAAGGGTGAGGCTGCACTTCGAATTACACTATGGTTTGGAGAAGGTTCAGATCTTGCCTGGTTTCATCTCCAAACCATAGTGTGAGCTTGAGGGAGGGGATGAGAGTGGCCGAGCACCTCTTTTGCCAGCTGGCAAATGGGTGCCTGGCCCATCTGTTTGCCTAAGCAGGGCAGCGGGCAGCCTCAAAGCATGGGAGAGGCCTGCCTCTGTGTCAGTGGCCTTTTGTGCTCCTGTCCCCAGGGATGCTCCCAAACCCCACCGCTTGTAGTGTTGGTGCTGTAGGTTGTACATCCATGTGCCTTAAGCTTTTTGCTCCTGCGGTGGCCGGTCCTCAGGATCCTGCAGCACACGCAGGAGCCTAGGCCTAGTTGTCACCATGGTGATAAATCTACCTCTGGCTTGTACCACTTCAAACTACAGGTGGGGCTTGCATAATTTAATGCTCTTTTATGCATTCCCACCACCCAGCAAAACAAAACAAAACATTTTTTCATGCAGAAAACTAGCATGGTAGGGAGATTTATAGGATTTAAAAAGGCTAGAACTCTTCTCCCTTGTTTGCATAGGCATCTGGTTGGCCACTGTAACAACAGAATTCTGGACTAGATGGGCTGCTGGCCTGATCCTGCAGGCTCTTCTTATGTTCTTACGCAGGTGTGTATGCACACAGACATGCCTCTACATGTACACACAATAAGAGAAAAATCAACTCATTTGAAATGTGGTGTTGAACGAGAGCTTTGCGGATACCATGGACTGTGAAAAAGAGAAATAATCGGGTTTTAGAACAAATTAAACCAGAACTGTCACTAGAAGCGAAAGTGATGAAACTGAGGTTATCATACTTCTGACTCATTATGAGAATACCTGATTCACTGGAAAAGACAGTAATGCTGGGAAAAACAGAAGGGAGTAAAAAAAGAGTAAGGTCAAACAAGAGATGGATTGATTCCATAAAGGAAGCCACAGACCTGAACTTACAAGATCTGAGCAGGGTGGTTCACGACAGATGCTCTTGGAGGTCACTGATTCATAGGGTCGCCATAAGTCGTAATCAGCTTGGAGGCACATAACAACAAAACATGTACACACATGGAGGAACACTCAGCCGTGTGAGCTGCCACCTGCAGTCTGAAGTGGTACTGTCAAGACATGTGATTTCTACCTCCAGGGAGGGAGACCCCATTGCTGCTGCAGGCAGTTTGTTCCAGGCTCACTATTCAAAAGCAAAGGCCCTGGAGTCAGTGAGTTTGCAAGAGATCCAATCCTCTGACCTTTATGCAAGCTACCCTACTGTATAGGCTTCCTTTCAGTGCCTCTCCCACGTTCATCTTCTTGTAACAAAACCAGAGGCACTGGGTCCCATTGCTTGTTAACAGGAAGTTCTACTTAACCTTGGCCTTATGTCATATTGGCCTGCCATTGGAGCCTATTGGTTCCTATCTGGTCCTTGCCATGAAGGGTGAAAAATAAAATTGCCACCCCTTTTATTTCTGAGATTCTCTTACTTTATGGAAGGGGGCACAAATCCCCCCTTTTTATTTTTCTTCCTCTTTTGGTCAGATTGATTACAGTCAATATTTCGCAACCAAAAGAAGGAAGTGAAGATGAAGGTGGAAACGATTGTGTGCCTTTTTAGAACTGCAAACGGCATTACGAGGGCAGAAGGTTTGGAGGGGCAATAGCCAGTGTTGTAGCGTACAGAGCCTCTTCCTCCTCCTTGCCACCTTCTGCCTTTTATTAACCTGCCCCCTTTCCCCCCCATATGCATCCCCATGTCAGTTTTATGGCACTGAGTGCAGGAGAAAAGCAAGTGGGTCAAAGGGAACATTAAGTCACAAATTTCCACCGAGGGCGCAGGAGCGACGTTGGGAAGGAAACGCTAAGTGGGCCTAAGAAACCCTGAAGCGACTTCTGCGGCTCGTTCCAAATGTTTTTAATTTCATTCATATCCTTTTGTTTCTCTTGCTGCTAAACTGGGGCAAGTAACCCAGCCAGGAAAGTCCTCCCAGAGTGGGAGAGAAAGAAAGAAAGAAAGAAAGAAAGAAAGAAAGAAAGAAAGAAAAGCCCAAATCCTGGAGAGAGAAAAAGGGGTCATTCTGGGCTGAGATGCGCTGCCTTTTCCATGTCTCCTGTTGTTCAGATGACTGTGGGTAAAGCGTCACGTCACTTTTCCTGAAAAGGGCAAAGCCCGTGCTTGAAAGGAGATGGTGTGCACTGTCTAACAAGGGAGAGTTTGTGGAACTCGCGCTCCACTCCTCGCCTTCAGTTACAAACGAGACCAGTGACCTCCTCTGGACTGTTGCAAATGTGAAACTTGGCATTAAAATGTGCTAGCTCTCAATTTTCCAGTTGCGCTCTCTCTCTCTCTCTCTATTCTTCACTCTCCCTCTTTTTTCCGTTGAGTGTCATCCTGCCAAATGGTGATTTTATTATTATAAACAGGATGTTGTATTCACTTTTAAGAAGGAATATGAAACTGGAGGTAGAATTACAAACTGCACTTTCTCAGCTGCCAAAATAGAAACAATGAGCTAAAAATACCGAGTGCAGTAAAAGGGTGTTGCGGCAAGGAATTCTGAAGGATCTGTGAGATGAGTTGCTGCCTGAGTTTGTTCTGTGCAGCCCTGAAACGCTCTCTCATACATTGTGGGTGCCAGGCTTTGGATGCTGGCTGCTCCTGAAACAAGCAAGCAAGCAAGAAAGCAAACAAGCACTGTAGCCTGAGAGACTGGAGCCCAGAAGAAAAGCTCTATTAAACACAGCATTCAGTAGTTAATGAGCCTGATGTGTCCCTGTAGGTGGAGTTAATTAAATGTTGCTTTTATAGATGGGGATTTCCAAGGAAGACCGCCTGTGGCTCAGAAGAGTTTTTTCTCATGTGAGAGATGCTTCTAGGTAGGGGATTTGATTGGAAGAGGATTCTTTAATCTGGGGAAACCCTGGCTGAGTTAGAGTGGTGAGCATGAACTGTGGGACAGGCAAGATCTGGCTCCCTCGGGGGCCTCATTCATGTCTCTGTTGCTCAGCCGTAGCCGTGGAATGGGAATAATGTTGGCCAACTTTGCAAGGTCATTGTCACGGTTATTGAGACAGTGTGTGTGAAGTGCTTTGAACCATTAAAAAAGCATGACAAAGAGGTGAAGGACTGCAGCTCATGCATTTGGTGGGGAAGAAGTTAAAGCCCAGAAGTGACGGTTTGGCTTTAAACTCTGAGGTTAAATTGGTCACTGGAATTGTTCCTGCAGTCCTGGATGTTGCATGTGCATTACGATTCTCATCGGTACCAACGAAAGGGAAATGTTCTACTTGTGGAAAGCATCCTTCCCTTAAACACATGTGCACTTGCGCATGCACATTGGTTAGTGGGGGGAACCCATGTGTGGATAATGAAGGCTTATGGGCAGAGCTTTATTTAAAACTTATGAAAAGTCTTGCTTGGGGAGAGAGACCTGCAGTACCGCCTGTCCCATGAAAGCACCATGACCCCCCAACCCTAAGGTCACACCCACATGGTACATTGAAAGCACATTTTAAAGAACCAAGAATCCTGGGAACTGTGGTTTGTTAAAGGTGCTAGGAATTGTAGCTTTGTGAGGGGTAAACTACCGCTCCCAGTATTCTTTGTGGGAAACCATGTGCATTAAATGTGTTTTAAATGCATGGTGTGGATGTGACCTAATTGAACAATAGGCACTCTGGCACTGTTGCACCCTTTCCTTCAAGGCAGGCACATTCCCCATCTCAGAGGGCCAGTGCCCTGCTCCGATCTGCTGTTGCTGGGAAGATGCCATTTCCCCACCATCTAGAAGAGCGATTTCCAACTTACTGCCCTCCAGATGTTTTAGACTATATTTCACAGAATCATAAAATCATAAATTGTGGAGTTGGAATGGGCTTATAAGGCCAACCTCCTATATATGTGTGTGTGTGTGTATATGTTTTTGTGATTTTACTGTTTACAATTTTATTATGTACGTGTTTGATTTTATTTTTGTAAGCCGCCCTGTTATAGGGTAGAAGGGTGGGATAGAAATATTTTAAATAAATAAATAACCCCCCTGCTCAATGCAGGAATCCAACTTAAAGCATACCCGACAGGTGTCTGTGCAGCTGCCCCTTGAGAGCTTCCACTGTTGGATAGCCCACCACCTCCCTGGGTCATTGTTTCCATTGTCGTACCACTCTAATAGTGAGGACTCTTTTCCTGATGTTCAGTGGAGATCTGGCTTCCTGTAACTTGAGCCCATTATTCCATGTCCTGCACTCTGGGATGATGGAGAAGAGGTCCTGGCCCTCTTCTGTGTGACAACCTTTCAAGTACTTGAAGAGTGCTATCATATCTCCCCTCAGTCTTCTCTTCTCAAGGTTAAACATGCCCAGTTCTTTCAGTCTCTTCTCATACGGCTTTGTTTCCAGTCCCCTGATCATCCTCACTGCCCTCCTCTGAACCTGTTCCAGTTTGTCTGCATCCTTCTTAATGTGTGGTGTCCAGAACTTGGACGCAGTTCTCAAGATGAGGCCTAACCAATGCTGAATAGAGGGGAATCAATACTTCATGTGATTTGGGAACTATACTTCTGTTAATGTAGCCTAAAATAGCATTTTCATTTTTTGCAGCCACATCACACTGTTGGCTCATATTCAGCTTATGTTCAACAACAATCACAAGATCCTTCTCGCATATAGGATTGCTGAGACAAGTATTCCTCATATTATAACTGCACATTTGGTTTCTTCTTCCTAAGTGTAGAATTTTGCACTTATTTTTATTTATTTATTTAATTTATTTATTATTTGATTAATTATATCCCGCCCTTCCTCCCAGCAGGAGCCCTGTAGATTTCATTCTGTTTTCAGCCCAGTGCTCCAGCCTATCAAAATCACTCTGAATTTTGTTAATGTCTTCCAAGGTATTAGCTATCCCTCCCAACTTTGTGTCATCTGCAGACTTGTTAAGCATTCCCTGCACCTCCTCATCCAAGTCATTAATGAAAATGTTGAAGAGCAGTGGACCCAGGACCAAGCCCTGCGGTACCTCACTCGCTACCTCCCCCCAATTTGAGAAGGAACCACTGATAAGTACTCTTTGAGTACGATTCTGGAGCCAACTGTGGGTCCATCTGATAGTTGTTCCATCCAGCCCACATTTAGCTAGCTTGCTAATCAGAATATCATGGGGCACTTTGTCAAAAACTTTGCTGAAGTCTAAGATATATTATGTCCACAGTATAAATGAGGATTAGTCTGACAGGATTTGTTTTTGACAAATCCATGTTGGCTTCTAGTAATCACTGCATTGTTTTCAAGGTGCTTACAGATTGACTGCTTTATAATCTGCTCCAGAATTTTCACAGGGACTGATGTCAGGCTGACGGGTCTGTAGTTCCCAGGTTCCTCTCTTTTAGCCCCAGACTCAAACTGTTATGCTTTTGTATTGTACTACTTAGTAAAAAAGACATCTTTTAAGTCATCGTGTTTTGCATATTTGGAAAAAAGACGGAGAATGGAGGATCAAAATCCAGCTGACATTTTTTGTGGGCTCAGAGGTAGGGCATTGGGTGTCTCTGCATCTTCCTCAAAATGACAAGCCGGGCCTTCAGGAGGGACCATGGCTTTCTTGGCTTCAGCCAAACCGGCGTGCAGCAGGATGCCTTGCTTTTGTGCTGTTCTAGACATGGAGGACGTTCTTAGCACTGTTTGTAACTGGAAACCCCAGGCAACCGGGCGACGGTCCCTGCATTGCAGCACTGCTTTGCCAACTATTTTTCTGTCGTTCTTGAGGAATGGTGCTGATAGCACTGGGGATTAGCAGTGCTTGTGTTGGAGGCTTGTTGGCTGACAAAATCAGAGGCAGAGGAATAGATGCAGGTGCTTGCAGCAGCAGACGCTCAGGGAGGAAAAGGAGGACAGCTCCTAGGGACGGAGGGTTCTCCTCTGCAGGTGGAAGGCGCAGATCCGATAAAATAGCTTATTCCCTGGAGACCGTCCATGCCACAAACTGATGATAACTCCAGGAACAGCAAAACCTGTACTCCTAGAACAGGATGTGTTGAAATGTGCAGGGAACTGATAAGTATGGGGGGGGGTTATGATAAGCCTGGCCACTGTCCTGTTCCCTAACTGAGGTGTGCCAAACCACAAATTAGTGGGTCTCATTCAAGTTGAGCAATTTCTTGCTTTTAAACTCAAGGAAAAGGCGGAGAGAGGGATCTTGGGGCGCTGGAAATGTCTTCAAGAAGGCTTACATGAGTTCATGGAGAACAGGTCTCTTGGCTGCTCCTAGCCAAGAAAGGGCTGCAGCTCAGTGGCAGGACACGTGCTTTGCATGCAGGCAGTCCCAGATCCAATCCCTGGGAGCATCTCCAGGTAGGGCTGGAAAGGACTCCTGTCTGAAGTCCTGGAGAGCCACTGCCAATCAGCGTATAAAGCATAGACCAGGGATAGGGAATCTCAGACCTGGGGGCCAAATGCGGCCCTCCAGGCCTTTCTGCCTGGCCCTTGGGACTCTCCCAGGCCACAACCCCTCTCTCCGCATCCCTCACTGACCCTACCCTACCCTACGTTCCTCTTGAGTGTTTTTGCTGGCCTGGATGTGTTGTGGAATGGTGACCATGCCTTTTGCTTGCTTGCCTGCATGGAGAGGTCTGGGTGTGGAAACCTCTGACTTGTGTTGCTGGAGTGTAGCTCACTGTACAGAGATAAGCGTTTATTCTGTCCTCCACCACTTTTGCCTCTGACCTTGGCCACCACTGGCACACAGCCCCTGGGTGGTGGCCCAGGAGGGAATGTGGCGTTCAGGTGCAAAAGGCTCTGCGCTGGTAGCATCCAGACCTGGGACCTGGCTTTAACCCAAACATGCCTTTATTGTTGTTATGTGCCTTCAAGTCAATTTCGACCTATGGCGACCCTATGAATCTGCAACCTCCAGGAGCATCTGTCGTGAGCCACCCTGTTCAGATCCTAAGTTCAGGTCTGTGGCTTCCTTTATGGAATCAATCCATCCTTTGTTTGGCCTTCCTCTTTTTCTACTCCCTTCTGTTTTTCCCAGCATTATGGTCTTTTCTATACATGCCTTAGGAACCCATTTCATAATTTCTTTCCCCATGTATGGTGGTAGTGCTGCTATTGTGACCCGGTAGTCGGTCCTGACTCACCACTTGAAGACTAGTGATGCTTTTCAAAGACCGCGTACCTGTGACTGCCAGAAGCTGGGAACACACAGGGGGTGCACATAGCCATCGTACCCTGCCAGCATCCTTCCACGGGGCACTTATATGGGCACTGTCAGAGGACAGGAGACATGCCTAGGTGGATTCCTTGGTCTGACCCAGCATTGCTGTTGTGGCATAGCTGCCAAATCCAGTCAAAAGGAGGCTCGGTGGAGAGTGTCTGTCTCTTCTGTATTGATTACCGTATCATCAGTGCTGCGTGGGCTATCAGGCATGCTTTTTGCAAATCAGTTTGGAGGGGTGGGTGACCAGTAGGAGTTTTGTGGACTGGCCAACTAGAGCAATTACTAGCCAAACTGGTAAAGCCAAGGTGGGGAGCTGAAGAGACTAAAAAGGTATTTTATTATTATTTATTTTTAAAATTATTATTTTTTTTTTTCAATAATTTTTATTCAGATTTTCATAAAACATACAAGACAAAATCATAAAACATTCAAAGACAAAAAACAAAATCAAAAATAGTTAAACAAAAAGAAAAAAAGAAAAAAAAAAACAAAAATAAAAAATAAAGAGTAAAATATTGACTTCCCATTTGTCAAAGATCAAATCAGTTATAAGTCTATAATATATAACAATCCTGTCTCTTAAGTCATATTATAAAATCACTTTCCTCCAGTAGTTATCTTACTTAATCATCAAATCTCATAAACATTACTTTATTCTTTCCACAAAAAGTCAAAGAGAGGTTTCAATTCTTTAAGAAATATATCTATCAATTTTTTTTTCCAGATAAGCATATCGATTAATCCATCTCATTACTAATTATGATAATCTTATTGTCATAACCATAGTCAAAATAAACATTTCAATTAATCCATCACATCAGAATCTGTTAGGTTCAATAATTTCAGTAGCCATTGTTCTATTATCTCTATTAGTTCCATTTTCCATCTTCCATCTTCAGTAGTCTTGTTAAGTCCAGTAATTTCAATATCCAATCTTCCATTATCAGTATTCCATAATAATCTTGCTGTCAAAGCCATAGTCATATAGTAAGAGTCTGATGGGGATTACCTCTATCCCAAATATTTTCTTGCCATCCATTCTGAATAGGTTGCTGAAATACTGCTGTAAAATCATATCTCTGTTCTTTTTTTCAAAATACACTGGGTCATCTCTTAAAAGTTTTTCCATTGTCACATGGCTGCAGTTAATTCCATAGATTTTCTCTATATTGGGCTCCATCACATCATTCCAGTCCAGAAGATTATCCATGCCATTGATAACTTTATCTCTAGAATCTTCATTCATTTCTTCAGAGATAACATTGAGTTCCAAACAATAGATTTTATTTCTAAAGTCCATAGACTCCAAATCTTGTTCCTGTTCCACGTTGGTTCCAATCTCCGGGATCTCCTCTCTCACAGGGACCCCTATTCCAGTCTCCAGGGTCACCTCTCTCACAGGGACCCCTGTTCCAATCTCCGGGGTCTCCTCTCTCACAGGGACCCCTTCCAGGGTCACCTCTCTCACAGGGACCCTTATATCTTTAATCTCCTGCTTCATTTTACTCAATTCAATTTTCATTATCTCAATCTCATCCATTATTTTCTGAAACATAGTTATTTCCAGATTTTCAGCCACTTTCTTAATTGCCATTTTAAAAGAAAAATATAGGAAAACCACTTCTTATTTCAGCAACAATTGGGTTAATACTCCAAACTTGGTGACATCACAGTATAAACAGAGCAGACAGCCTTATCTCTCCAATAGTTAAGTAAACAAAATGCAGTTCCCAGGATCGAAACAATTAATGGCAATCGTCAAGAAACAGATTCGTCAAAATAAAATAGACCAAAAAGAGAGTAGTCTCAAAACAGTATAATATTTTTCAAAATAAAAATCTGGAATAGAAATCCCTCTTCTGTGTATATCTTTAGAATGCAAATCCAGGACAGCTTTTTGCAACAAAAACAGAGATAAGCTATTAATTAGTGCGTAGCAGAGAGAAGTTATGGCTCCCCAGTGAGATGTCAAAAACTGATCAATCTGGCAAATCTCTTTTAAACAGCAACAATTTAAGTCAAGTAAAAGAAAAATATAGAAAGAAGGGTGCTTGCCTGTTAGTGCGTTCTCTCTTAGAAGATAAGATGAACGTTCGCTTTAACAGATAGAGCTTGCTGTTAAAAATCCGTCCCACCTTCGTCGGCTGGACCTCGTCCCATAAATTAATGAGATCTGGTCGTCCCAACAAAAATAGGCTTTGAGGTTAATCTCTTCGTTTCTCCCTACCCGGGAGAAGTTTAATCAGTCAAAAAAAAAAAGAAAAAACTGACTGATATATCTGAATAAGCTTCTTTTGAGGCAGGAGCCCGTCTCAAAAGCAGGCACAGGCTAAGTCACCCTTCCCGGAAGTATTTTTAAAATTATTATCCCGCCCTTCCTCCCGAAGGAACCCAGGGCAGCAAACATAAACAAAACAATGTAACGAGTAAAAGAAAAGCCTAATAAAAGCAGTTAGAAACACAATTACAGTTAAAAACATTCTAAAACAGTGGAGGAGTGAGGTTGGTTGTTTTGTGTGTGTGTGTGTGTGTTTACCCACCTTAAGGCTGCAGGATGTAGCAGGCTACAATTATAAACAAGCCCATAAAGGCCAGATCTGGAAATGTTTGAAATAAGCTGTCATAAAAACAGCCCTGCAACTCAGCCGGCAGATCTGTTGGATCCCCATCTCTCTGCTTGCACAGATACACGGCCCCCGATGTGCTTGGGAGTTCAGTGGGCCGAAGCTGGGAATCCATACAACACGCCCTGCAGGCATGGACTCTCGTGAACCAGGGCCCCACTGTTGACCTCGCTAATAGATTTAATTGGCTGAGCATCTCAAAGCAGGGCGCCTCTGCTCACTGCTACATTTCCCTCAATGTGCTTTTAGAGTTCTGGCACTGGCATATTTATGTTCTGTTCGTCTCCAAGACAGGCTCTTTGCTGCTGCCAGTCTGTTAATTTTTAAACTGCCTGGAGCTTCAGATCACGATGGGTGGTAGGCCTTTGCAGTTGCAGCACCAAACAGCTGGAATAAGCAACCTGTTCCATTGAAACGGAACCCCAGCGGCCTCTGGTTTCTTGAGGAGCCCTTAATCCTTTCTCTTAAGACCTGTCAGCACAAGAGAGCAGTTGTTTTAAGCTTCCTGTTGCCCTAGTGCTGCGTGTTATCTGCCCGGCTGAGCTCAAGAGTGTCCAAGTGTTGGCGTTTTGGGGTTCACAGCAGTATCACCTGGTCTCTATCTCAGCCTGGAAAGGGCACCCAGGGTGCCATGAGTGGGGTGTTTCCTCTCTGTTTGGACGTGATTCTGCAGAAGACTGTAACTTGAGACGTTATGTAAGCAGTGTATCTTGGAATGCCATTGCTTTTGAAATTCCATTCATTAATGGGCTTTTAATTGAAGGAATATGTATCTATGAAAGCAGGTTATAGCTGTAGTTGGTTTGTCACTGGATAGCTGGGCTCCATGCACATGAAAGAGGAATTATTTCACTATGTATATAATCACCTAACCCAAGGCTCTGTTCATAGGGTTTTTGTGAGGACTGCGAAAAAGACAAATAATTGGGTGTTAGATCAAATTAAACCAGAACTATCACTTGAAGGTAAAATGTTGAAACTAAGGTTATCATACTTTGGACACATAATGAGAAGACATGATTCACTAGAAAAGACCATAATGCTGGGAAAAACAGAAGGGAGTAGAAAAAGAGGAAGGCCAAACAAGAGATGGATTGATTCCATAAAGGAATGAGCTCCACAGAGGGGAGGAAAAGGAGCATGTGAGCCCATGGACCGACAGCTTTATGTCTCCACCATTGCATAGGCTGCTATGCTATGGGGGCTAACGGTGCCATTGCGTCAATTCTCTAGAGCAGCCTCTCCCCAGCATGATGCCCTCCAGTGCTTGCTGGGGCTAGTGGGAGTTGTAGTCCAACACATCTGGAGGGTACTAGGTTGGGGAAGGCTGATGTATAACATGAGCCCTGCCAGGCCAAAGGCCAAACTCGTCCAGCCTCCTCTTTCCCGCCAAGGTCAACAAGATGCCTTCAGGAAGCCGCCAGTCAAGGGAAGAAGGGAATAGCCCTTTCCTGCTCTCCCAGCGGCTGGCATTCTTCGGCAAACTAACTGTTCACATGGACGCTCCATGTAGCCCCTGGTAGGCCCGTCCTTGAGGAATTTATCTTTTCAGCGAGACCTTACATTCCGGAATGTTGTGTATGTCAGAACGTCCACCTGGGAAGTTAAATTCTGTAGCTCATCCTCTGACCAATCTTCCCTGGTGGTCATCACCATTGCTCGCTTTTGTTTTTGTTTCCCTGTTGGTTTCACAATCCCATACTCGAATTCCCAGCTGGCCTTCATGGCCTCCAACTCCCGGCTGGCCTTCATGGCCTACAATCTTCAATCTGTTTTAGTTATGGCGGTAATTGCCAGGGACAGAGTGTAACCTTTCTGGAATTCTTCCCTATAGTGGTGGCTGTTTATTTATGGGCCGAGAGGCTGAGGAACTCTACGGTCCATTTTTGGTGTGATAACATGGCCACGGTCCATGTTATCAACTCCCTTACATCTAGGAACGCCAGGATTACGAGCCTTGTCCGGGCTTTTGTTCTCCAGTGCCTGCGTTTCAATATGCTTTTTCGGGCACGGCATGTTCCTGGCATTGACAATAGTTAGCCACAAAAACGCCCTCCCCCGGCACCTGGCTCCTCGGATGAGGAGACGGCGCCGCCATGGGCTGCCATCTTGACGCGCCTGGAGGCTTTAGAACAGCTGACTCACTCGCTATCACTGATCAGCTCCAATCAGCAGGAAAGGTCAAGGAAGCAAGTTATAAGACTCTTCTCAGTGGCTAACACACTCCCCTTTCATGCTGATTGGCTTATATGATGCTGGAGATAGGGACCCTGCTGGGAAAGGACTTCCCTGGACTGGTAACCCATGCGCCTTGAAAAGTCCACCCCCAGCCTGGCGACCCAGTGGCCAGAGCAGACCTGGCAGACTCACCTGTTCCCACCAGCGGCGCAGCCAAACCAGCAACGGGGCAGTCCACCACAGCTGTTGATGTCACTCCAGTCTGGGGTGTCGCCACCTCTCCTCCAGTCCCTATTGCCGCTATTGGCACAGGGGGAGCCACTGGCCCATCACTCACCATCTGGGTAGAGTCAGGGCGGGTCTCAAGAGCGTCAAGCCTCGCTAAACTCAAAGCAAGGATATTACTGTTAGCCCCTTGCCGCTGCCCCACATTTGAGCCACGTGAGCCTTTGCTTTTGTTCGCTTTGGCCTGGTAGCCCCCCCAGTGGAAGTTCCCGGAGTGGCTTCCTGCTCTGAAACAGGCCGTGATAACCCAGGAGCTGGGGTTGGTGTCACCCTCCCTCGCTGTCATTCTTAGCAAAGGCAGGTGGTTTTCAGGATTCTGCAGGGGACTTTAGGGTCCTCCGCATGTTGGCAGGGTGGGCTAGGGAACATCCTGCCACGCCTGATTCCCGTCGACCTATTTCAGTCGACATTTTAATAGCCTTGAGTGGCCAGTGGGACACACTTTGCTCCTCCAGCTATGAAGCCTCACTCTTTCAGGCAGTGGCCCTCACACTGTTTTCTGGTGCCTTTTGAATTGGAGAAGTGGTAGCTGGCTCCAAGCGAGACTTATCTCGTCGTGCCCTTCATTTGGCAGCTATTACCATAGAAGGGGGTTGTGCTTGCATAAATCTGAGAAGGTCTAAGACGGACCAGAAGGGTAAGGGACGGCAAGTCAGGTTGGCCCCATCCACAGTGCCTACCCTCTGCCCAGTGCGGGCTTTACAAGCATTTTTGGCAGATAGGGGACCGGGGGACCTAGTAGGTGAGTAGGGGGGCCTTCCTCCGTCATCCCCACCCGGGGCCGGATAACCCTTGGGTAGATGAGATAAGTTGGCTCCAGAGGCAGCCCATATCCTGCCCTCAAGCCGGAAAGCTCTGACAGACAGGCCTCCGAAACCGCCAATCACCTCCAAAGGTGCCTAAGGGGGCCACCTAGCTGTCCTTACCTATTTCCCTTCCCGCACCTTCCCGCACTAGTGCTAAAATAATCTGCCCGGTAGGGCATTAACCTCCAATGCAAATTAGCCAAATTAGCCAAAACCACCTATTGATCGCAACGCCCCCTAACCCGCTCCCCTCCCGCTCCCATAGTGTGGAGCAGACAAAAAACCTGCTCGCCAACTAGGGTGGGCAGGATAAAAATTCCTACTTGGCCCCGAAGCGACCCCTAGGCACATCATGAAAGAGGGAGGGCGGGGTGGGCGTCGGTTGGCTCTTCTTGGGCACGGGGATTTAGCCATTCCACATCCCCATATTCAGCATTCACAGGTTGAACTATTCAGGGCCGATGGCGTTCACCTGTCTGACGCAGGTAACGACTTCTTCCTGAAAGACCTGCAGAGGTGTCTGCGAGAGGTTCTTCTCGGCAGTGGGGTAAAGGGGGACGAAATAGAGGTTTGTCCCCCTTTTTGTGGCGGGAAGGTGCGGGAAGGGAAATAGGTAAGGACAGCTAGGTGGCCCCCTTAGGTACCTTTGGAGGTGATTGGCGGTTTCGGAGGCCTGTCTGTCAGAGCTTTCCGGCTTGAGGGCAGGATATTGGCTGCCTCTGGAGCCAACTTATCTCATCTACCCAAGGGTTATCCGGCCCCGGGTGGGGATGACGTAGGAAGGCCCCCCTACTCACCTACAAGGTGTGGCCTGGGTAAAGGTAAGCACATGGGCTTGCCCTTCCTCCGGCAGGGGCTGGTCGCCCGAGAGCTGTGTGGCAAGATACTTGCTTAGAGACAGTTCCCGCACCTAGGTTCTCCTTCTGCAGGTCACTTTAAATTGGGTTTATGTTTAATGTAATTTAATAAAGTGGCTCTTGTTCAACCCAAGCTGACGTCTCTGTGTTTTATTTCGCCCCTCGACTGCAAATGAGGCCTCACTCACCGCGTAGCTGATGGGTGAGGCCTAATTGCAGCTGGAGGTGAAGCTGCTGCCTCCAGAGTCGCGCATCGCGTCTATTACGCGTGCATGACGTGCAGCGTGAAGGGGCAGGGTTTAAGGGGCCTATTTAACCCCAGCCGCCCCTTCCTACCTCCTCTTTGCTCGCGCGACGCCCACATGTGACGTCCTTCCCTGGCTCTCCCTGTCAGGTTCCCACCTGCTTGTGGCTACTGCCTTTCACTAGGCACCACCAGGGACACCACCAGTCCGGACCGTCCTTTATATGGTTTCTCACTCCGCTCTAGCACAGATCTCACTAGATCCCCCTGCTAGGCAGCACCACCAGTCACATCCTATAACCAATACTCCCAGAGACTTTGTCTGAGTCTCTCTCTAGCTGGTTACTTTTGTGACTGCATGCTTATGCTGTTCCCAACCCCCTTGTATCTTTATAGATAACGCATACAACTCTGGGTTGCTCTGGATACTTGAATTGTTATTATTCCTCCCTTCACCGCTGCCACCATTAGATACTGTTTCTGTTCAGCCTTGGTAATTACCTTGCCCTCCCTTCTGGTATGTATATCCCCCAAATAGAAAAAAAGTGGAAGGCATACAATAACGTGCAAAAAAAGGGGTGTGTGGACCCAGAATGCCAAAGGAGGGAGTTGAAATGTGTTTATTGTATAAATTCCATGAAGATGGCTTGTAGTATAAAATGCCCAATGCGTTTCATCCCATCAAGGGCTTTCATCTTTAAAGAATTTATTTGATTGCTGCAGTATTGAAATTTCATACCTTTGGCGCATATAGAGTTTTTAGCAACCATAATCCCCTGATGAAAGCCCTTGATGGGCTGAAACGCGTTGGGCATTTTATACTACAAGACATCTTCATGAAATTTATACAATAAACACATTTCAACTCCCTCCTTTGGCATTCTGGGTCCACACACCCCTTTTTTTGCATGTATATCCCCCAGCCAAGGATCAGGCCTTTGGTAAACCAAATAAGTATTTATTAAATATCAGAAATAGCAAGATTAGTTTTAGAATGTTTCACAAGCGTATGGTTTCATCTATTCCTGTTTTGTACTTGACTTATTATTAATCAGAACTCCAACTCCCTCTTTCTCCACACTCCTGACCTCCCCCCTCAAACACCTCTTTCTCCACACTCCCAACATCCACCCAGATTCAAATGTCATTCTTCCATTTATACTCCCAGCCATTCAAACGCTCAGCCAATCATCTAGCATTCTACTGCTCATGTACTCCCCCCTCCTCTTTCACTCCACTTACCATATGTCTTAGATGGAGGCCAAATTAAACCAGAACTATCACTAGAAGCTAAAATGTTGAAACTAAGGTTATCATACTTTGGACACATAATGAGAAGACATGATTCACTAGAAAAGACCATAATGCTGGGGAAAACAGAAGGGAGTAGAAAAAGAGGAAGGCCAAACAAGAGATGGATTGATTCCATAAAGGAAGCCACAGACTTGAACTTACAAGATCTGAACAGGGTGGTTCATGACAGATGCTATTGGAGGTGCTGATTCATAGGGTCTCCATAAGTCGTAATCGACTTGAAGGCACATAACAACAACAACAACAACAACCCAAGGCAGGTTCTGCAAAGCTAACGAAAATAACAATACAACATTAAGAGGAAGCATAAAACTTTTTTTAAAAAAGCAACCCTCCCCCCCCCACCTTCACTGAGATAAAATATATAAATGAATGTATGCATTATAGGTATGCTAGTGTTTATGCACTGCTTTTGAGCGTTTAAAGTGCTTTACACATCTTTACACGCTGTCACGTCATCCAGCCCTATAAGGTAGGCCAGCTGTATTACCCCATACTGCAGAAGAGAGTTAGCTGCCTTAGGCCTCCTGGTGAGTTCATGGTATGCAATTTTACCCTGTATTCTTGTTCTGAAGCTCTGCTGATGTTATATTCTATTATATGATAATTTTTACATCTTCTTGTTTTTAAAGTCTGTTGATTTTATTGCTGTCGCCTTTGCATTTTTGTATTTGTATGTTATATTTTATGCAAACTGCTTGGATTTTATTTATTATTTATTTACTTAGATTAAGCAGTCTATAAGTAAGTAACGGAGGAGGCAAAATTTGAACTGGCGATTTCCTGGCTCACAGGCCAATTTCTTAGCCCCTATGATACGCTGTCTTTCAATTGGGAGGCAGGAAATGTGAAGAAAAGCACAGGAACTTAAGAATTTCCTTGCTGGATCAGACCAAAAGGCCCACTTAGTCCAACATTCGTGCCCCTGGGGAGCCTGCAAATGGGGTAGCTTGAAAATAGTTTGCTTTCCAGGAGCTCATATTTAGTGGCAGACTATCTGTAATCCTTTTTTAATCAGACAGGCTGATACCTTCCTTCGAAGAAAGGGTTTTATAACTCAGCTGAGTAGAGGCTGAGGGGTTGGGAGATGATATGTGCAGCATGCACAAAAGCCTCCCGTTCTCTGGTGGGCTGGCTGCCTGTGTGCACTTGAGGGGGGGTATGGAGAGGGGGAAACGGCTATGTTGATCCTTATGAGATCCCTCCTTGCATGGGCATGCATTTTTAATAGAAATGATGTGAGTATGAAACATCTTTGGTTTCTGTTTTTGTGTTTTCTTGCTTGCTGATGTTGTGTTGATATGTTTGGAAAGACAGCGTAGAAATTGTAATTGAATCCTACTGTTCTTTAGCAAGGCCCAGGGCTTGTTTGGAGAAAGCCAATGTCTTTTCAGGAGCTGGTTTTCAAATATATGAACTTGGTGCCCCAGTGCTGTTTGCAGTCCATAGATGCTGAATTCTGAATGCAGGCCTTGAAACAGTGCCTTGTTTACAGCCAAAAGAATTGCACAGGTCTGTAATCATTCAGGCAGATGATGGTTAGATCTGGAAAAACATTTGTTCAGATTCGTAGATGCAAGTATTCATTTTAAAAGGCAGATTGGTGAGATGATTCAGATTATTTCAAACTCTACATGCCAGTCTCAGATTTCAGGGGGAATCCATCACCTTCGTTTTCCCTCCCCCAAGTGACGACTCAGTGGAGAACTAATGCTGCCGAACTCTTAGTCATATTTAAGGGATGGGGAGTAGAGCCTTGCACACTCCCTGCCCTCTCTGGCACAAATGTGTCCCTCCGTCCCCTTTGGCTTTATCTGTAGTTTTGTTGTGTATCTATGTCAGCTCTGAATACAGTTGATGCTACCTAGGGTGTTGTGTTTGGTCTGATTCTGGATCCCACAGGGCTGTGGAGTCAGTGTTGGAGTAGTGGAGTCGGAGTCGGGAGCAATTTTGGGTGGAGTCAGAGTCGGTAGAAATGTACCGACTCCGACTTCCAAATAAATGTTGATTGACAAGAAGCAATTTTGGGTGGAGTTGGACAGTAGAAAAATAGAGGAGTCGGAGTCGAAGGTTTGGTGTACCGATTCCACAGCCCTGGGATCCCACGGAGACAACAGTAAGGTGCAGCACGGGATGTCGAAGGTTGCCAGAGCATGGATTGCTTCAAGTGAGCAACTTGCTCAACAAAGGCTGAAAGCAGACTGTGGCCTCCTCCAGGCTCCACCGTTGTAGACAACTTCAGAGCCTTGAAGGGCCAGCCGTCTGGCCTGAAGATGGGCACCCTTCCTCCATTCCATAGCTTCCTTCCTGGTGCGCTCCCTGTGCCGCCAGACCGGTGATGTGTGGTGGGAGGCATCTCGTTCTTCAGGCTCAGGGGAAAGTGTTCATGAGGGTCCAAGCTGTGGCCTGGTAGGTCTGGATAGTCTGGGGTTTCCTCTGGGGCTCCTGTCCAACAACCTCAGACACAGTGGTCTGCCTGTGTTCATCACTTAGCTCTGAGCCCTGAAGCTGAGCTGGCTCTCCATCCGGTCCCCCTGCAACCCTCCGACTCCATGTCCAGATCACTAGTAGATTCATGGCACATGGCAGAGGGCTCTTATCGTAGCCAGAATTTGAGATGGGTATGCTGCCTCTGGTTGAGAAGATCTCATTAGCATTAAGTACATTTATCCTCAGTGCAGATTTAACACTGAACCTTGGTTAAGTCTGACAAGGTAAAGGAGGGGCAAATGAGCTCCACAGAGGGGAGGAAAAGGAGCATGTGAGCCCATGGACCGACAGCTTTATGTCTCCACCATTGCATAGGCTGCTATGCTATGGGGGCTAACGGTGCCATTGCGTCAATTCTCTAGAGCAGCCTCTCCCCAGCATGATGCCCTCCAGTGCTTGCTGGGGCTAGTGGGAGTTGTAGTCCAACACATCTGGAGGGTACTAGGTTGGGGAAGGCTGATGTATAACATGAGCCCTGCCAGGCCAAAGGCCGAACTCGTCCAGCCTCCTCTTTCCCGCCAAGGTCAACAAGATGCCTTCAGGAAGCCGCCAGTCAAGGGAAGAAGGGAATAGCCCTTTCCTGCTCTCCCAGCGGCTGGCATTCTTCGGCAAACTAACTGTTCACATGGACGCTCCATGTAGCCCCTGGTAGGCCCGTCCTTGAGGAATTTATCTTTTCAGCGAGACCTTACATTCCGGAATGTTGTGTATGTCAGAACGTCCACCTGGGAAGTTAAATTTTGTAGCTCATCCTCTGACCAATCTTCCCTGGTGGTCATCACCATTGCTCGCTTTTGTTTTTGCTGCATATTTAGTAGCTAAGTTCTCTCTCTCTCTCTCTTTTTTTTGTTCCTTCCCCCTTTTTTTTGATAGGCAAGAATGCATCTTCACCATTGATCCGTCAACTGCCAGGGACCTTGACGACGCTTTGTCTTGCAAACTGCTTCCAGATGGTAAGATGCCCCTTCAGTGTCTGTGTGCATGTTCATTTATAGCGGCTCTTAAAGCATCAAGGAAATTAAGAGCTTGTACCAGGGCTCTAAGCTGATGAATGCTAATTGTGTCCAGTCCCTGGCATCTCCAGGTAAAGGGATCTCTGCCTACAGACCTTTTGAGGGGTGCTGGTGGTCAGAGGGGACAGTCCTGAGTTAGGCTGACCACTGAGCTGATTCATCTTAATGAGGCCTTGTGTTTGTGTGTATGTTCGCTTTCTCCCATCTCATTAACATCCCTCCTCAGGAGGGCCTTCGCTTAGTCGGTACAGCACACGCTTTGCCAGTAATTGTACCTGGGACCCTTTTGCCTGCATCTCTGGGGAGGACTGGAAAAGACTCCTGCCTGAAACCCTGGCCAGTCAGTGTAGATCAGCCTTCCCCAACCTAGTGCCCTCCAGGATGTTTAGGATGACAGTCCCAGTCATCAACTCGGTGGTGGGAACTGTAGTCCAAAACATCTGGAGTGCACCAGGCAGTGGGAGGCTGGTATAGGCCACATTGTCCTAGGCAGACCAGTGGCCTGGCTTTGTCTGAGGTAGCTTCCTGTGCTAATTCACATGCTCCCCTGAACTGGAGCTGAACTTCAAGCAGGCACTGCTAGAATCACTGTGAAGCGACTGGAAAAGCTCCCCTCTCCTTTTCCACTTGGGCTGAGTTACTTTCCAGCAATGAGAACTGTTTGAAATGAGGTGAACAGTGACTATTGCGGTAATAAACTAAAATGGGAAGCCATCATATTTGTCTGACCACCTCTGCATTGTTACGAAACCTTAATGAACGGTAGCTGGCCTTTATTGTTAGTCAAGATGACACATGGCTACAGAAATGAGAGCGTTCTTTGAACTGGAATGTTACTGGAAGAGCTGAGGCAGTGGAGCTGCCTGGATGAGCCCTCAGATGCTCAGCCTCAGGCCTTCCAGTCCCTCCCGGTGATAGATCTCTGGGCACAGCAATAAAACTGTGCGTAAGATAGGAAGTGCATCACTTCATCCCACTTTTTATTATCATTCCCCCTGATAGCAAACTTGGGTGGCTGAATGTCTAATGGGGCCACCCCTCCCCCAAAAAATAAGGCCTTGGTTTCTCTATGCTCAAGGGAACTCTAAAAATAATTGAAGTTTGTAAAATAAAAGGAAAAAAAGGAAACCCAAACAACTTGACAAGGATCTGAGCTTCCGGGATGCATGGAAATGTTGAAAGTGGCAGAGAGATGGGGGGAGGGATGGAAGCCTCATGTGTCCTGGGTGGGATGGCGCAGATGCCAGATAAAGGCATCTCTGAGTCTTACGATTTTGGCAAGCTAGACAAAACAGACAGCACTCTATGAACCCATTGCAAAATAATATATAAATCGTAACTGATAGATTTATTTGCAAAAGTTTCTATACTGCCAACATTAAGATAAAAAAAAATGAACAGTGGTGAAGAGCATGCAATTTGACAATAAAATGACATTGATAAATACATCACAAATCAGTAGATCGGATTAATACATGAACATAGCTGGATCATCCCTTAAGGAAGGTCTGGGGGAACAGATGAGTGTTACGCAGGCGCCTGAATGCCAGTACTGTAGGCCCCTGCCTGATATTCATTGGGAATGCATTCCAAAGAGCAGGTGCTGCCACTGTAAAGGCCCTGCTCGTAGTAGATGGTACATAAGGTGAACCTCAGGAGCATACAGCATGACTAAGGGTGTCTCTCCTGAGGATTGACATGCAGGGAAATACAAGGTAAGGTGTTCCTAGGAGAAACTTGGTCCTAAGTTGTTCAGGGCTTTAATACGCCAATAGCAAATTTGACCTGGTAGCATCTTGGCGGCCTGTGCACCTCTTTCAGCACTGATGTTGGATAACAGGATGTAGCCATGATGTGAATGAAACTGAATATGGAGTGGGGAGGAACCCACAAAAGCACCACAAGTGACGTCTGAATTCCTGAGGTGGTTGCTGATGGTTAATTCGGTGTCAAAAGATGGCCTTTCAGTGGCAACTGCCTCTGGAGACTGGCCTGTGTTTTGTCACTGGAAAAGGAACGGTGGCAGCACATTACGGAGATTGGAAGCAGGCTCCTGCAACTACGTATTTAGGAACTGATCTCGTATGACAGGGGGCCATTTGCCTGCTCCTGGATAACGCTTGCTGTATCGTGTAGCTGCTACTGCTGAATATTTCTGAGATTCTTCATTTAAAAGTCTGGTTGCCCATGTATTTCTGCTTATTGCATCCAGTTTGTCAAAATCACAGGTTGCAAGGCTAATTCAGTTGAGGGAGGCACCTCCCCATGCTGTTGCTTGACAGCAACTCGTTCATTCATTCGAAAGGATGTCTTAGGAAGCTGTAGAGTTGTGAGAGGCCAATGCACCATGTAGTCCCAGGACTGGTATCAATCCTGGTTGCCAACAGTAGTCCTGAGTTTCCCTTTCCATCCCTGAAAATTGGAGACTCCAGGGCTTGAATATGAGACCTTAGATCAGCATTCCGCATCCTCATGCCCTCCAGACATTTTGGACTACAGGTCTCATGCGTCCCAGCCAGCGGAGCCAAATGTTAGGTAATGATGGGAATTATAATTAAAAAATATGTGGAAGGCGCCAGGTTGGGGGAAGGCTACCTTAGACTTTTTTTAAAAAAGTGTGTGGAAGTGGAAGTTCATTGTCTAGCAGAGCTCTGGGAATATGAGTACAAACATATGATTTTGAGTTTGGGAGGTTTTGTTGTTGTTGCAGTTATGTACATATGCATGCACGCATGTACAGAAACATCTCCAAAAAAGCATAAAGCAATGATAAAATAACAATGGCAATTAACACACGCACAATATCCTAATAAAGCTGGGCAGTGTAAAATAAAGAGCAAGAAAGGAGCCAGCTTCAGTAATGGCAAATCCAATCAGGGGAGCAAATCATCACATGTCAACAGTCTGTCAAAACAATTCTGCCTTCATCCGTCGGCAGGGAAGGGGGCGGGCAGGTAATCGACGGAGGGATTTCCAGGGTTTGGGCACCATGACTAAGAAGCCTCTGCCCTGTGTATCAGCCTGCCTCAGGCTTCTGAGTGGTTACTTAGTATCATGTGGGAACAGGTGATCCTTTGCATACCCCAGACCTGAACCATTTAGGGCTTGTTCGTGATCATGTGCTTCGCTTTTCTTCTTTGTATCTCTGTCTCTGGTAGTACTAAACATTCAAAGAGAAAAGATTAGCTATTGGAATTTACTGCTACTGGATGTGTTAATGGCCTCTAGATGAGATGAGCGTCAAAAGGGAATTAGAGAAATCCATGGAGGATAAGTGATGGTTGTGTGGAAACTCTAGGTTCGGCAGCGTTGCTGGGAAGCACCGGCAATTGGAAGTGGCTATTATTATTTAGTAATTTATATACCGCTTACTTGCCAAAATGTCTTCTATGTTCTCAAGCACTGCTTATGGGCTTCCAAAGGCATCTGGTTGGCCATTTTAGGAATGTGCTGGACTAGATAGACCTTTGTCTGATCCCTCAGAGTTCTTATGTTTTTCAGAGCCTGCCTTGTTGTGGTCTGTATTTTGTCACTAGGAAAGAGGCTGTCTCCTCCCACCCCATGTATATTTTGGAGATTCAGACTGGCTTTCCCCTTCTAAAGGGGGCATTAATGTGTCCTCTTCTCCACAGACTGTAAAACCCAAGCACCAGATTGGTACCATCAGAGCATAAATAACTAGGAAGGTTCTTAGAATTGGAGACAGTTTCAAGGAGGCCTTCTTGCCAGCCTCTTATCTTGAATTATTATTTGAGCTAAGTACCTGTTTCACATCTGGCCCTCTGGGCCATCTCCAAAGGCCAAGGAGCATGCAACATTTGTGAACTTAGTGATGTTCAATATGGATATGTCAAAGAGGGCTTGTTTATGCCCTCCTGACCTCAAGGCCTTCCTTCCAGGAACAGGGTTAACATCCTCTACACCCAGTATGATTCTAATTTGTGAAGGCTGTTGAGTGCCACTTCCTATCTCTGTAAATTCAATGAGTATTAATTTCCTGGTAGAATTAGCCCCCTTGAATGGAGCATGAAATAGTAATAAAACAGCTTGTGGTGTAATTTGCCAGAAATTGTCCTTCCTTCCTTCATCTCTTTGGCTGAGAGCCTGGTGTTGAGTGGAGGCTTGTAGCATTAGCCAAGTTCAGAAAGGTCTCTCACTGTAAGTTGCATCCATTAGCAAGATGTCATTCTGTGTGTGTGTGTGTGTGTGTGAGAGAGAGAGAGAGAGAGAGAGAGAGAGAGAGAGAGAGAGATCTGATTTTAACAGAAGCGCCATTGCCTCTTGGCTATGACTGTTTTAATTGCCTGCCTTTTGGGAGATTATTTTAATCTAATCTTTGTGTTGGGTAAGAGGTCTTAGGCCATGCTGAGGGCAAGGTCGATTGAGGCAGTTGATGAGTTGAGGGGAGGCAGGCACAGAGCAGGAGAAATCTGGGCTGGAGTGGGACAGGAGCAAAAAGAGCAATCTGTGCTCCATCCAGAGAACTTGGATTAGCCTCTGAAGCCAACTTTTGGACCACCAGATGTTGCTGAACTATAACTCCCATCATCCCTGACCATTGGCTATGCTTGCTTGGGCTGATGGGAGTTTTAGCTCAGCAACATCTGGAAGGGCAAAGGTTCCCCACTCCTGCTCTGAAGGGGTCTTGGAAGAATGAACAGGAAGCCATGTGTTTATATCTTATCGTTGGCTCCAGGGCTCAGGAAGAGGCAGACAAATATTGCATATATGAAAAGATGTTTGGAGACTTCACTTACTAACTCGCTCATTCGCTGCCAAATATATTTATTATTTATTTCTTATTTCTTATATTTATATTCCACCTTTCCAACAAGGAGCTCAAGGTGGTGTTTATGGTACTCCCCTCCCCATTTTGTCCTCACAGCAACTGTGAGCTAGGTTAGGCTGAGAGGAATTAATTGGCCCAAGGTCACCCAGTAAGCTTCATGGTGGAGTGCGGATTCAAACCCTGGTCTCTCAGGTCATAGTCCAGCACCCTAACCATTACACCACAAAAGATCTGATGTGGCTATCAAAACTATTATGGTCTTGTTGATGAGCTACAGTCCTTGAATCTAGGCCCTGGAGAGGGACTGTAGCTCAGAGATATCACTCACATGTTGTGTACAGAAGGCTCCTGGCATCTCTGGCTCAAAGAGGCTTGTGTCCAATGAAGTCATCCTGTTAGTGTAGGGACATCTGTCTGCACAACAGGACTTCCTCTCCCCACATCCCCTCCACAACTGCTCCAAAGGGTTGGGAGAATTCCTCAGATCAGGTTTTGGGGGGCATTCAGGGAGAGAAGTGGAAGTTCGGTTGCACAGGCAGAGGTCCTTGCATTAACAGGATGACTTCATTGGATGTGACCCACTCTCACATTGCAGGAGATCAGCTGCCAGTCAGTAGGGACAGCGCTGAATGGATGGATCCATGGCCTGACTTAGCAGATGGCAACTTCCTATGGTCACATGCATATCCCAAAATGACCCAATGACAAGAAAAATCTCAAAGTGTGGTATTTGTGTTTCCCCCTCCCTCAAAATCAGGGACCCAAAATGTGCCCCAAAATGGCTAAGGTATTTTCAGGCCATTCAGAAAATTAATTTTAGTGTGCACATATCCCAAAGACACTTTTGATTATTAGAAACCTTTGAAAGCGGGGATGCTTTTACATGGGACAGTCAACACTTGGGGTGTGATTTTTTTCAGCCAATTTGAACATAGGGCAGGGCTTGGGACCTGCTGGATTTGGAAGAAGGAGCTCTGCTGTTAATAGCCAAGCATGTGATGAATACAAGCTCTTTTTCCTAGGAACGTCATATATTGACAATAAAAGGGGAGAGGTGAGGGGCTCATTACCTGAGTGATTTCTGTCTCAGAAAGGAGAAGCTAGTTAGTACTGCCATGTTCTGACTAAAGTTATGTCCATGAACTTACATTCCTGTGCTTCTTTATTTATTTATTTATTTATTTATTAAATTTATATACCGCCCGACTAGCGATAGCTCTCTGGGCGGTGAACATAAAAGGCACACCTGCGTTCTTTTTTTGGCCTGGTTTAATCTGTTCCTGCTAGGATGCTGTTTGCTCAACCCCTCTCTGGGAAGCGCTGCTTACATTTTCATACCTGACTACCTGGAAGCATTTGGAGGCATTTCTGAGTAACCCATGAGTCCTGAGGATCATAACTTTGTACAACATCAGTGATTGCTTCATAATCTGCTGACGTACTTTACAGAGCAGCAATCTGGCTAAAAATCCACCAGCCTGGCTAATCGCAGTACTGTATGTTCTGCATCCGTCTCCAGGAAAAGTCCATGTGCCTCACTTCTGTGCTCCCGGCACATTACCTGATATGCTCTCTGTTCCTCAGCCATATGCTCTACCTATATCCACTTGGCACTCATTTTTGAGCTGGCTAGTGTGTTTGGAAATCACTCTTCACAGAGGCTTCAAAGGCCAGGCTGATCTCACATATAAATGATTTTCAGGCTTAAAGTGCTGGCTCATAGAGTAGAAGCAACTGTAAACCTCTTGTTTTGCAATGGGCAGAGTATCTTTTAAAGCTGCTTCATAATGGGATTTAGGAGTCTGGATGCATAATTTATTAGCTGCTGCATACAAAACACATAATAACTCTATCAGGCTTTTAATTTCGTAAGGTGTGGAGTTGGAGTTTCCTCCTCGCAATATAGCTCCTGCTTCTAAAGCTTCCAGTGCCTCATGGAAAACTTTGAAAGTGCATCTCTCAAAAGCACGCTCCAAAGCTCCACTTTCATTTCTGTTATTTGATGAGTTTCCATTTGGTCTGCTATTGACCGTCAGCTGGGATCTACAGATCTCCATGTATGAGGAGAAAGCACTTAATTGTGTGTGGCTGATTGCCACTCCCCCCTCCCACACACACATTAGATCTAGTTTCTTACACCTCCCCAAAAACCATTCCAGTGGTTCAGGAGCAATGTTGACCCAGGGACTTCATTCATTCAGGGTATATGCAAGGACATTTGTAACACTGCCCTATCTGAACATGCAGAAGTGATTTTCTGTCAGACCCAGGAGTCGTCATTGTATCTAGGCCAAAGCGGGAGGCGATGTAATAGTCTATGTTATGTCTTGTTTTACACTATGCTTTTTGAGGTGGAGTTGTGCAGATGCTTGCACATCCTTGCAAACCTTACCAGTGTGCAAACTTTTTTTTAAAATGCAACTAAATTATGTCCTGCTCCACAGCAAAACTCCCAAAGCAGCTTGCCCACATGTATCTTGGCATGTTAGGAGCAGAAAAAACTGATCTGGTATAAGACTGCTTTGACTGGGAGTGGTCCTCCAGGTCTTGTAGAGAGGCCTTTCCTAGTACCTGCAAACAGATCTATTACCAAGAAGCTTAGTTCAGTTGGAACTCTGCATGTGCCCCAAAGATTGTGTATGTGTAATTAGTCTTAGGAATCCAGTGCCCCTTTTGGGGAGGGGGGTGTATATGTGAAAGGGAATGTAAATTAAGCGGTTAAGGTCTATAAAACAAGCAGCCTTTGTGCCCATTCCCCAGGCCTCATTGAAAATGTGCACATAATCTACCCATGAAGAGGGAATTGTACACTTTCCCCAGTCAGTCTGCATAATCTCCAACCGGCTTTGGGAAATATGCATATATTGACTGAATTTTGTACTTTCTCAGGTCATTTTTCATAACCTTCAGCAAGCCCTAGGAAATATTTTTCTGATGAATTTTGTACATTTTCCGGCCATTATGCATAATCACCAACAAGCCTTGGGGAATGTGTATATCTCGACTGCATTTTGTACAATCTCTTCTACAAGCCTTGGGGAATATGCACATTCTTCGGTCAGTACGCATAGTCTCCAAGAAATATGCCTTTTTTCCTATCATTCAGAAGTGTGCAGTCCTTGCGCCCCCAGGCTGCTCCTGGCCCACTGCCTACTAATTTCATGGCCACGAATGTACCCTCCCATTGATCAGCCGAGCAACAGGAAGAAGGGGTAGGGCTCCAGATAAAGATTAACTTTTTTCTGCAGTCCAGCCCCCTTTACTGGAGGCATTCAAGAGGCAGCTGGACAGCCATCTATTGGGAATGCTTTGATTGGGCTCCTGCTGGGAGGAAGGGCGGGATATAAATCTAATAATAATAATAATAATAATAATAATAATACTTTGGATTCCTGCATTGAGCAGGGGGTTGGACTTGATGGCCTTATAGGCCCCTTCCAATTCTACTATTTTATGATTCTATGATTCTATATACTACTCTTCGGCCACAGTTAGCTGAGCAGCACAAGGGAAATGACAGGGAGAGGCAACTTTTAAACCTTCCCTCTCCCTCCCATGATTCTGATGGAAATTCTCCTCCCCCTCCCCCCCATGCTGCTATTAAGATTAGGGGGGAAAAGCTTAATAGTAGCATGGGGTCAATTATCATCCGACTCGCAAGGGAAGGAAGTTTTAACCAGCTCAGGAAGGTTTATGCAGCAGGGAAAAGAGGGCTGGGACAGAAAGGGTTGTATTCAACTAACTTTTACTTAGAGTAGACCCATTGAAATTAACCATCATGACTAAATTAGGTCTGTTTGTTTCAGTGGGTCTGCTCTAAGTAAAAGTTAATTGAAATACAATCCCAAGAGTGTGAAGCATCTCTGATGGATGGATTATGTGCACATTCTCCATGAGGCCTCGTGAATGTGTTGTTAAGCACATTAACTGCTCAACTAACATTCCCCTTAACGGATATAGGCACTGGAGCAAGGAGATGGAGTTCTTGGAGCCTCCCTCAAGCATGATTTCCCCATAACTCAAGTTGGCGGCAGGGTGGTGGTGGTTAGAAAAGAAACATTTGCTTTCCCATCCACTACAGCAGTGGATCTTTTGAGCAGGGCTGGCCCAGCCGTTAGGCAGATAGAGGCAGCTGCCTCAGGCACTGGATTCAGAAGGGCCGTGGTGAGGTGTTGGAGGATGGAGCTGTGTGGTGGAGGATACCATTGCGTCATCTCTGTTGAAGAAGTGAGACTCAGCTGTCACTTTGATCTGTTTCTGTCTGTGGAATGGAGAGGCGCCATTTTGTCCTTTGCCTCAAGCAGCAAAATATCTTGGACTGGCTCTGTCTTTGAGACAGTGAACTGCATTTTTGACTCCTTTGTTTTGGAGGCTCACCCTGGGAGATCCTGAAACTCCAAAAACATTGGGTTCTGTTGGGGTGTTTCATTCTTGCTATGTTTTTCTTCAGTGTTCCATGTCAGAAGGAGCCGGTATGTGTTGGAAACAATCGAGTTCAGCTTGAGAGGGAAACACTGAGCTGAGGGAATGGGCCTGCCTTGTTACATGCCCCTTGGCTGAATCTGCCTCATATGACATTCAGTTTCACCGCTATCTGGTAAATAAAGCTGCCAGTCCACACTCAGCTGCTTGGCACTTCCAGAAAACCAGAATGCCCCTAGGCCACACAAGGAAGCCTTTGAAAATGAAATGGACTGCCTTCAAGTCGATCCCGACTTATGGCAACCTTGTGAATAGGGTTTTCATGGCAATTGGTGTTCAGAGGGGGTTTACCATTGCCTCCCTCTGAGGCTGAGAGGCAGTGACTGGCCCAGGGTCACCCAGTGTGCTTCATGGCTGTGTGGGAATTCGAACCCTGGTCTCCCAGGCCGTACTCCAACACCTTAACCACTACACCACACTGGCTCTAAGAAAGCCAAATAAGTCCTGAACAAAGGAATGACACTTTTTTTGGTGTGAAGAGCGACTGTGCCATCAACCTTCAAAATGCCATCTGAGTTCAGGAGCCTGTGTCTGCCAAAACTCTGGGTATCTTGGTGAATGCCTTCAGCAGCTATAGAAGTGATCAATAAATATAGGTAGCTTGAGGATGTCATTGGACCTTACTCCATGCATGATGACTTGTGGAGAGCTTGAGTGCTTTCAGAAGAGTTATGCCTGTCCATAAAAAGTGTATGGGTCACAGGCAGTGGTAAGGACTTAATTTTAACACTATCCAGTGAAGTAACCTTAGCCAAGGCTGCATGTGATCTTCAATTCCATGGGAGTTTAGGACAGCCTTTGTCAATCTGGTGCCCTCCAGTTGTTTTGGACTACAACTCCCATCAGCTCCAGCCAGCACAACTGGGAGTTGTGGTCTAAAACACCTGGAGGGTACCAGGTTGGCAGCCTGATATAGGGTGTGGTATTGGGTATAGAATCCAGCTGTCCGAGAATCTTCTGTTTTCCTTGTTGGGGAAACCAGTAATTTTCTGGCCACTTGTTTGCATGTTTATCTGTGAGCATTTTTCTGCCGTGTTTTCATCTTTGATGCCTAAATCACAAACGTACAATGATACACAATAAAATAACATCTCTAATTTCAAAAGAGGATGTAAATATAGAGACAGTTGTAGAGATGTAGTTGAGAGTGGGATAAGAAACATTGCCCAACAGCTTGAAAGCCAGCAGAGTTGCTGAATAACGTGTTCAGGGCTTGTACAGAGCTCATCCCCATCCCCCCATTCTTGCAACACCAGAGTAAATTTTGCCAGGCACAGAAACAGTGTTTGAAGCAGTCCTTATTAGTCTACGACTGGGGAAAATCTCATTTTTAAGGTAACCCTCCCCCCATGTAAAAAGCAAACAAAACCGTGTACCTGCAAAGGTGGCATATCATGGAAAAGGCTAGGTTTAAATCCTTCCTTCCCCCCCCCCAAATCTCTTAAGTGGTTTACAACATAAATTAAAACATCATAAAAAAAATCAAATACAAGAAATTCTATTGTATGCAGTTGATATGATATTGTTATCTATCACTCGCATTGGACTAAGAAGGCTATTGTCAAGGCTTTATGATTATTGTGTAAAATAAAAGAAATACCAGGAAAAAATCCACATTATAGAATACCACAATTAACAGCTAAATAGGACATCCTCTTAAACATCACAATTAGACACTATACATGAAAATCAACCATAAAAAATGCAATAACATTTCCACATTTTAAGTAATGGGCTCCTGCTGGAAGGAAGGGCGGGATATACATCAAATAATAAATAAAAATAAATAATGTAACTGATAACTAAGCACAAGAAAAATAAACTTTCTCATTCCAATCCACCATTTACCTAATAAATCATACAGTTAAACAGTCCAGTCCATTTCCCAGCCACTTATACAATGATAAACACATCTTAATCTAACTGCAGCTCAAAAAGTGTTCAACTTAGTTCCACTCAGGTACACCTATTAACTTAATCAACACACTCCCAGCAATCACAATTGATGCATTCACTCACAAACCATTCATGTATCTGCACCGTGAGACGCAGTGAAACCTGAACAAATGCTTACGTACAAAGCAAGCAACAATACACAAGCACCCCCTCCAAAAAAAGTAAAAATTAATATCAAGCATTTCTCCTTGCCTTTAACTCTGGGGGTGGGTGGAGGATCTCATCCTGGGGGGTATAGAAACTCTTTCTCCAGACAATAACACTTCACCTATTCCCCCCACCCTGAAATAAAAGGGGGGAAAGACTCTAAAAATCAATGCCACCTTACTTTCTTCGTTTTTCACCCAAGGGACCAGAAGCCATCCCAGTCTCGTGCTCCCACCCTGGGAGTGTGAGATGCTGGCGTTCAATGCCATTTGATTATATTGGGAGCATTCATCTGGTTCTCTCTTAGACAGCCTGAAGTGGGACTGTCTAGGAAGGACTGTACCATGTGCCTGTACTTGATGGTGTACAGAAGAAAATTGCAGGGTGATCCTTGCTGAGAGAACTCCACAATCTGCAGTTGATAAATGAGGGAGAGAAAGAAGATGGCAAGATCAGGGACTGACAATGAAAACGGCTGAAACTATGGCCTGTGAGAGCCATAGTAATTGTCTAGGACACACTTTCCCAAACTTTGGGTCCCCAGATGTTGCTGACTACAACTCCCATCAGCCCCAGTGAGCATGGCCAATGGTCAGGAATGACGAGAATTGCAGTCCAGCAACATCTGAGGACCCAGTGGTTGGGAAACGCAGTATAGGAAGCTTACAGTTTGAGGAAAGACTGACAGGTGAAAGGATATTGGCTTACAGTGGAAAACTGGCTTCTCCATTCTGTGGTCAAATGTTCTCCAGCTGTGTGCCAAACCACATGTTGTGTGTCATGATAGAGAACCTATAAAGCTGCCTTATACTAAGTCAGATCATTGGCCTATCTAATTCAGTATTGTCTAAACCGACTTGCAGTGGCTCTTCCTGGTTTCATATGGGGGATATTCCCAGCCCTACCTGGAATGTACTGCCAGGGATTGAACGCGAGACCCTCTGTATGCAAAGCAGCTGCTCTTTCATTGAGCCACAGCCCTTCCCTGTCAACAGAGGTTAAAGTTTGCCTGGAAAAATCAAGGCATAGTCTTGGAACGCTGTCCCCAAACTCTCTGCGAGAATAGAGGCGGTGACATTTTCCTAAGAGAGGAACCCATCAGGATACTCATAATAGTAGGACCCAGGGTCATCCGATGAAGCTGAATGTTGGAAGGTTCAGGACAGAGAAAATAAAGTCCTCCTTCACACAGCGCAGAGTTAAACTACGGAATTCACTCCTTCAAGAATTAGTGATGGCCACCAACTTGCTTGGCTTTAAAAGAGGATTGGACAAATTCATGGAGGAAGAGAAGGCTATCAGTGGCTACTAGCCACCATGGCTCTACCTCCACTGTCGGAGGCAGTATGCCTCCAAGTACCAGTTGCTGGGGAACACAAACGGAGAGAGCACTGTTGCACTCATTATCAGTATTATTATTTACTCCATTTCTTACCTGCCCTTCACCATAAGGTCCCAGGGCAGGTTACAGCCATTTAAAATTCAATGTTAAAACAGTTTAAAACAAATTACAGTCACAGGAAGAGGGTGTCATAGGTGTCAAAGGCCAGGGACATCTCCTGCTTGTGGGGGCCCCATAGGCGTCCGGTTAGCTACGGTGAGAGCAGGATGCTGGGATAGATGGCCCTTTGGTCTGATCCAGCAGCCAGGCTCTTCTTAGGTTCTTGAGATAGAGTTAAATATAAGCCTTATTCTATGTACTTTTTCCTGCTGATGCTCTTCAAGCTACTTTCAAAGCATCACGGTTCATAGTTCTGCTGGAATTAAACACCTCCCAGCACAAGTATCTGTTCTCATAGAACTGGTTAATTTGCTTTCTTTCCCTGTCTTCGTCTGGGTGGCAAAAAAGTTGCTTAGGAGGGTAAATGTGAATTTACCACCAGGGTGTTTCATCTTGTCTCCTCCGCCTCCTCTCCCTCATGCTGGTCACACAAACTCAAACTCTTGATTTCCCCATTCCTAGAGTGAGCACTTGATTCAGATTGCTGCGTTGGCAACTTTGACTGAGTACTTACAGATTGAGAGACCTTTCCTCTCTCTCTTCCTTTGCCCTATTTTACTGTTATTGTTTCTTCGGTAATAAAGGGAAATTGAGTTCTCCAGGCTGTTTTTGTTCAGGGAGGTGAGGTCATCAGTGGAGAAGTTGAAATCCCAGCTTGGTTTAAACTCTTCTCATAGGTGCATTTTATAAATCATTCCTCATTCAATTGCCCTGTAGGATTGAGGTTACGCACAGCATCCTGGACTGGGCTCAAACCCACTAGATTCTTTTTCAGACCTCAGCAAGCCCCTTTGTATAATCATGTGTAACATGGGGCGAAACTGTTCCAATGGATGGATGCCATTTTCAACTTCAATCATTGTGAGTTTAAATATGAAATTGGAATTGATTTAGGGCTAAGACAAAACTACTCACTATTTTGGGGGTATGTTTTTGGCACTGCTTAGGGAATATTAAATAATTTTCGACAGTGACTGTGAAATGTTTGCCTATTCATTTTCATTGCCATCTCGTGCTGTCCCTCAGCTGAGTTTATTTGCCCTCAAGGATATCTTGTTCATTCTGTGGTCCTTGATTGATTGAGAGCTCCCATGTAAATATTCCAGGAGGCATTGCTGTCACTCTCAGTTGACTTTTCATCAGTGATGTCATGATGTGGTCAAATCTGATGGACTTTGTGGAGTAGTGATGTCATACCATTTGCTATGTGATTGCTGATTGGTTGGGGATTACCTTTGGCCCTAATTAAGAAAAAGAGAAGAAATGACTTGGTGCTGAAGTAGTAGCTGATAGAGGAAGCGGCATCAAATGTGTTATTAAAATTCTTGTAGAGGGGGTAGAGGAGGGAGATTTGGCCCAGCCTTAGAGTTGATGCATTGTCACCCTCTAAGGATTTGATCTCAGATTTTAATTTAAGGTGGTAGTTGGGCTGGGTTTGTTGTATTGATGTGATGGAATGTGGTGTTTTTTAATTCATTTGCAGTACTTCTAAAATTGCATGTGATTGAAGTATTAATGGCAGACAGAAAAGCTTTTTAACGTGAAAGGATTCAAGTGAGCTTTGGCCGACAGAACCAGCAGGACAACCAGTTTACTTTGGGAGCACTGACTGAGCAACATTGTTCATTGGCTCTTAACAGAACTGGTGTTTTAATTCCAAGGAGTATCTTTTTCTTATGTTCCCTGTTGTTTCCGTCCTGTGTTCCATGAGCTAGTCCTACGGCCATTGCAAATGAGTGGATGCCAGCAGTGGCATTGGGTAACAGAAGAAGAGAGAATAGTTGATGTCCGGTTCAGAGTGGGAACCACGAGTCGGAGACGAGGGTGCAAGGAACTCTTGCTTTATTAACGTAATGGATACATCAGAGGCTGAGCGCCTCATAGAAAAGATCCTATGCTAACTCACTGCAAGTCCCTAACTACCCTCTAGACATGCTCTGCAACCTGTGATGAAAGTTGACTCAGCGCCCCATTCACAGCGCGGCAGTCTTAAATAGGAGAGGTCTTGGAGCGTAACCTCTCACTCCTTCGCACACACGCCCTCTGCCCTGTCCGCTTCTCCCTACGTAGTGAGCATGGTGAAGGGAGGGGGCGAGTCTCCATGAGCTCATCTGACAAAACAGGGTTCTCATCTGCAGGCGGGGAAGCAGAGGGCTGGGAAGTGTCGGGTGTCTCTAGGATACTGCTTGGCACAGGAGGAGTTACTGCTTTTTCGGAATCCTCCCCTAACGGCTCCGTGGGGGTGCTTAATGGCTGAGCGCTGTCTCATTGAGGGGCAGGGCCATCCATGGGAACTGGCGGGGCGGCTAGCTCTCTCTCTCTCTCAAGGTCTGGGCTAGACTCAACAACAGCTGGATCGTCCATGCCCGCTGATGGCTGAGGCGCCTGCAACTCATGCCTTCTCCCTCCTCAGGAGGGAGGCTGGGCTCAACACCCTTGGGCTCAACAGTTGACCTGATGCTGTGGATGGTGCAAATCTCAAGCTTGACCTGTCTTCCAGAATGGTAGATGCTCAAAACATCTTTTCCCCACAGTTGGCCTTCAGCTGGCAAACTGGGAGGTGCTGCGGGCAGATTCAATCTGTGTGCCATTGCTGAGCTCTGGCCAAAGAAGGGAACTGTAAGGAGATCAACCAAGGAAGCCTCTTCGCATTAGTAAGCCAGAGTGGATCAGGTGCTGCTTCCTGACACCTACGAAAGCGTCCAGCTCGTGGTTCCTTGCCAGCCTGAACAACTCGGGGACCTGCTTTTGTTGGCTACAGATGACCTTGGCTTTACGTGTCTCATTTCACCCTGTCCCCGATGGAGCAGGAACCAGGCCTCGCCATTTGTCTTTTAACAGATGCTACAGGTCAAATTTCCATAACTATGAATCTCTTTGGACAAAAATAAAAAACTCTTCAAGGTTCTGGTTGTTTCTTGGCTCGGCACCAAGGTGCAGTCTCACCATGGAGCCCAAGCCCAGTGTGATCTGGCAAAGTTGCTCTGCCACAGGAAATGTGCACGAGTGGCATTGGTGCAGAGTCTGTGCCTGCTCTGTGGCGGGGAGAGGGGAAAAGATGGTGAGTTTAGACCTTGTGACAAAGATTTCTGAGCTGTGTCTTGCAATTCCCATAGCACTGATTGTGTGTGTGTGTGGTTTCAAGGTAAGGATTGCCACCATATTGCGCTCCAGATGGTTTGTAGTCCCTGGGCTCCTATGGGAGGAAGGGCGAGATACAAATTAAACGAAGGGATCTAATGAATGAACCCTCGTCACCCCTGGCCATTGGCAATGCTGGCTGGAGTCCGACAACACCTGGGGGGGGCACCATAAAGTTAGGGTCCTCCAGCTGGCTAGGCTTGACTACCTTTACCTGTGATGCTCTGACTGACTTCTTCCGTCACAGACTGATACACTTAGGGAAGCTTATCTGCCCCTCCTCCTTCCTCCCTTTCCACTCTTCTCTTCTTCGACTCTCTGAGAGAGAGGAGACAGTCTCTGCTCTCTCCCTCCTGAGCCATGAAGACAATACCCACATCTGCGCATTGCGCCTCCAACTGAGTTAGAACTAGGCATGCCTTTCCTATCTACTATGTATTTCTATAAAGTAGCTTTTCTTATTTTACTAAGTCGTAAGTCTCAGTGATCCTAACGCAGGGTAAAAGCCTGCCACTTAGGTAACCGCACACACTGGCACACACGCATCTCAGACCGTTGACGATCTCTGCATACACAAATTTACATAATAGATAAGGCAGAGATGTTGGGCTGCCCCTTCACTTTAAGAACCTCTGATGGGAATCCTGAGCATCAATGAACCCTTGTTCAGCATGTTTTCCTTGGCGGCTTCAGCGTTTTGTTACCTCATGCAACAGAGGACAGAAAGTTTATATCTGTAGGAGCATGGGTGTCAGATTAGGCTGGGGATTAATGCCATGATGTAATGACCATCTCCTTTTCCTTCCATCAATATTTGCCCTGCAGGGTGAGTATATTAGAATATAAACTTCAAGAAGAGTATCTTTTTCCTTGCCTTCTGCAACTGTTTGGCTCTCAGTGCTTGTCATGTTAACACAGTTGGTCTAAGGCTTGCCATCTAAGTAGTTTCAGGCTCGGCCTGTCAGTCTCCCCGTAGAAGAGCTTTCTGGGCTTGTCATAATAATTGGACGTGATTGTAGGTGCTCTTTAGAGGTGGCCCATTTGATCTTCAGCCTGCAACAGTTCCTCCCTAGCATTCTGAAGTCTTGTGGAATGTATCCCTAGCTGTGGGATAGCGTTCCTTCTTTCTCCTCACACTTTTTTATTTATTTTCTCAGCAGGCAAGTCTAGTGAGAATGAAGGGGGTGGGTTAGAGACGTTGGGAGATTTCATCCAAATGTCCAACACGTGCCCTTCTCAGGGCCGATTAGAGGGAAACAGCATACTGGTTTTGTACAGTTTTTAATGATCCGAAGTTCATTCATTGCGTGTGAATATCCATGCAACAACTGAATCGGACTAGGCTGCCGTAGATGATCCACTATACAGTTATTGCAAAGATACATGTGAAGGTGTGCATATCATTTAGCAGAACCAATTTAATAATCAGCAGCAACATCCTTACACACACACACACAATATGTAGATTGTTAACATGTAGGACTGAAGAACTCACCTCTATTCGTTGCTTTCTTTAGCTTTTACGCAGGGGTTACAACTAGGAAAATGTAAATGCCTGAGGAGGACCAGTGGGGATGAGTGTGGGTAGCTGTCCTGCCCAGAGCCCGTCAGTGGAAACGGAGGCGAGACTAGTAATAATTCCTGTTTTATTAGAGTAACTCTTACATCAAAGGCAGTGCTTTTCATAGAGCTAACTAGTCTGTCTCACTGCTGATGCTAACTATGTTAACTAAGCATGCTCTGCAGCGTATGGAGAAATTTGACAGCACCCGAATCGGGGGCACCGCCTTAAGTAGGGAAGGTCTTCGCTCGTAACCTCTGACTCCTTCCAAGGTCCACCTTCTGACCGACCCTCTTCTAACGGGGCAACGGGGCGCGCGCTTCCACTGGCTTCTCTGACAGTACAGGTTCGATAGGTGCCGGCTTGGCTTCAGGAGGCGGGGAAGCATTTGAAGTGCCAGGCGGAGAGTCCTCGGGGGGGGCGGGGGTGGAGCTGGCGCGCCTGCCAAGTCATCCCCCAACGGCTCTGTTGGGGTGTCTGTAGGTGGAGCGAGGTCTGCTTCGGCGGGAGAAGTGTCCGTGGGCACTGGCAGACTGTCAACTACACCCCCTCCCTCACTGTCCACGAAAGCCTCATCTACCTCTGATTCCTCTCCCCGCTCCAACTGGGGAAGCTGAGGCTCGACCAGCTCCCCTCCCTGACCCTCCTGGGGAAGCTGGGCCTCAACAGTAGCTCTGCCTCCTTTCGGCCACCATGTCCAACTCATAGAAGGAGGCTATCTGAAACAGGGACCCTTATAATTTTGGAGGGACCCTGATCTTCCAGGGTCCTAAGAAGCATGGGGAACCACCGTGAGTAGCAGAGTCTCCCCACTTCAGATAGTCGCCTTCCACTAGTTGGTAGGCAACTGAAACAGTGAGGGAAGGTTGGTGGTGGAATAAGCTGGGTTCTCACATCACTGATGATTTTCCTGCTCAAGCCTTTTGCAAAGGGTCCACTTCAGCTCTTGCTCCAGGTTGTAGCTCTTCCTTGTGGCTCTTTCTTCAGTCCATGGGATGTTTGGAGTGGAGGGCAATCTCTGCTAATTTTGGAAACCAGTGCATGTGATGTTCACATCAGCTCCTTTGTTCTTGCCTAAGGTAAATTCCTTCTTGTGCAGGACATGGGAATTAGCACTGCTGTCTTTTGGGCAGAATCTGAAACACAGGAGGTTACATACAGATGGGCACAAACGTAGGAGGGCACTAAAATTCTACATGTACAGAGGACAGAATCAGAGAACAGAAATGCGCTTTGTTTCCTGAACCCTTGAAACAGAAGACTCTTTCAAATGAAGGACTGTCCTATGTAAAAGTAGGAGGACATATGACCACTCTACCTCTTGGCAGTCAGAAGTAGGGCCCATCTGCTGACCAGAAGGAGGAGGTGACACCCAGGGCTCCTTCTGGGAGGAAGGGCAGGATATAAATTTAATAAACAAACAAATATAAGAGTTTGCTGGATCAGGGCAATGGCCCATCTAGTCCAGCATTCTGTCCTCACAGTGGCCAGGCAGATGCCCATGGGAAGCCTGCCAAGCAGGACCTAAGTGCAAGGGCACTCTCCCCTCCTGCAGTTTCCAGCAACTGGTATTCAGAAGCATGTTGCCTCCACCCATGGAGGTAGAGCATATAGCCATCATGGCTAGTAGCCATTGATCGCCTTATTCTCCATGTATGTCTTAACCCTCTTTTAAAGCCATCCAAGTTGGTGGCCGTCACTGCCTCTTGTGGAAGCAAATTCCATAGTTTAACCAGAGCTAGGAAAAGTTACTTTTTTTGAACTACAACTCCCATCAGCCCCAGCCAGCATGGCCACTGGATTGGGCTGATGGGAGTTGTAGTTCAAAAAAAGAAACTTTTCCAAGCTCTGAGTTTAACTGTGTGCTGTGTCCCAGTTGCCCTCTGTACATGTTGAAGAATGAAATGGGGAATTTCTCAAAGATGTCAGCTGTAGACTCCATTCCAGCCTCTTGCATGACTTTTCAAAGCTGTGTTAATCTTTATTTTTACAAAATTCTGTTCGTCTTAAGTATAATGCATTCAGTTATGCCACCCATTTAAATGGGATCCAAAACTTAAGAAAGAAGTAAAATACCATTATAAATTGAATACCTGATATAGTTATTCCATGTTTATCCATGAAGCTATTCAACCAGGGGTGTGTTGCTTTTTGTTGTTGTTATGTGCCTCCAAGTCAGTTTCGACTTATGGCGACCCTATGAATTAGTGGTCTCCAATAGCATCTATTGTGAACCACCCTTGTAAGTTCAGGTCTGTGGCTTCCTCTATGGAATCAATCCATCTCTTGTTTGCCCTTCCTCTTTTTCTACTCCCTTCTGTTTTTCTCAGCACTATTATCTTTTCTAATGAATCATGTCTTCTCATTATGTGTCCAGAGTATGGTAACCTCAGTTTCATCATTTTAGCTTCTAATTATAGTTCTGGTTTAATTTGTTCTAACACCCAATTATTGGTCTTTTTCACAGTCCATAGTATGTGCAAAGCTCTCCTCCAACACCACATTTCAAATGAGTTGCTTATTATTTATTAATTAATTAAATTTATATCCTGCCCTTCCTCCCAGAAGGAGCCCAGGGTGGCAAAGACTATAGCATAAAAGTGATTATTTAGTTTTTGTGGATCCTTCTAGCATAGAAAATGTGTGTTACGTAATAATGCAAGCCTACAGTCCAATGGTAAAGTTTTAAAATATGTCAAAAGGGTGACTCTGCTACTGGTAAAACCAATGCTTCTTCTGCTTCTGCTCACAAGATGTAACATAGCTGGGGTCTTACAAAGGAAGGTAGAAATCAGCTGCTTATCTGTGTATTGCCTACAGATGAGATTCTCAGAAATGGTTATTACACTTGAGTAGAACAATTACTCATGGGTAGAGCTACTAAGAAGAAAACAGGGGTTGTATTCCACTAACTGTTTGTCATAGCAGATCCTTTGAAAGTAATGGACATGACTAACTTAGGTCCATTAATTTAAGTGGGTCTACTGTGAGTAAAAGGTAGTTGAATACAGCTCCATGTATTTACATCCATTATTCTTATAAGAGTCAGGACAATGCTTATAGAAATATGGATAAATCCATTTTGTCATTTAAACTAGCGGGGGACATGGAATTTTAGCTGTGTATCCAAAATACTTCTCTTTGGAAAAGTAACAAGTCCAAGGATAATCTTTTGTATGGAATAGGATGAATTCTTTCTAAAGCAATAAAATAATAACAAATCAGAAGGTCTGTAATGACATTCCAGAAAATGCATGGTTAATGGGGCTTCTAGATTTCTGGTACAGATGTTGAACTTATGCTGATTTATTCTCAATGATCTGATCAACATATAATTTTGAACATGAACACATAATACAGCATAAGTTGAGTTGCAAGAAGCAAAAGATTTCAGAACATATTTTTATCAACAAGATAAAAACTTTTCAACCACTTAAAAGAGATTCCTTGTGAATAATATCTGAACAGACTAATTTATCTGGCAAATTCGGGGTTCTGCAGAACCCCACATAAGAAACTCTTGGCACACTGGCAAGCCTTGAACAATATGCCAGTGTTATATACAGTGTGTTTGATATTATAGGCTAAATTGTTGAATTCAAAGGAATGTTAGTGTTTTATTGTTGGATTGAGATGTCTGCTGATCCTATCTGCTCTTAACCTGGACTCTAAAATGACCTGTTTGGGGAAACCCCTATTGTGTAGATCTTGAAAGATTGATCAGTCTGAGATGTCTAAACTTGATTAATGTGCAGTTTCTCTTTAAACATAAAAACTGTCCATACAGCAGATTATTCTTCAGACACTTAAGATGATTACTCAGACAATGTAATAATGACTTTCTATCTGTGAGTTTAGTATGCCCTTTCTCACAAAGAGCAGCGTTATGGTTGTAACTCAAACAAAAATGAAATCTTCCATAGGTTCATATGACATGAATATTGTTATTGACAGAATTGATCCAGCCAAAAAATCCATCAACCTGAGATATCTTGGAGAATAAAATGAAAATATCATCTATGTATTATCCGTAATATCTGAAATATTTCTTAGAGGGATTTTGCACAGAGTTTAAAATAATGATATTCTGAAGCTCAGTCATATGCAGATTGCCAGTACTGAGCTCTGCCAGACTACTCATAGTGACCCCTTTTATTTGAAAGAAAAACTCAGTGTCAAATAAAAAATAGTTATTTTCTAAAACAATATCCAACAGATCCAATTAAAAATGAGTAGGTGGATTAGCTGACGGATGAGAAACCAAACTGTATGCAATGATGGACCTTGCTGCCTCACATGGTGTGGAGATATATAGGAAGGTGTGTGTGTGTGTTATATGTCTTCACATCGATTACTACTTATGGTGACCCTATGAATCAGCGACCTCCAAGAGCGACCTCTTGTAAGTTCAGGTCTGTGGCTACCTTTATGGAATCAATCCATCTCTTGTTTGGCCTTCCTCTTTTTCTACCCCCTTCTGTTTTTCCCCCTCCTCTTCGGATGCACACCTTAACATGGTGAGGGGGTTTGAGAGTGTTGAAGAAGCTAAGAGCAATGCAGTCAGGAGTCTAGACCACGAGGCTGGACTCCTAGCAGGGGCACCCAAGGCAGAATGGTCCAAGCTGAAACACCAGACTAAGATGCATCCAGAGGAAGGCAATGGTAAACCACCTCTGAATACCTCTTACCATGAAAACCCAATGAACAGAGTATCCAAAATGCAACACAAGATAGTGCTGGAAGATGAGACCCCCAGGTCAGAAGGCACTCACCAAGCTACTGGGGAAGAACAAAGGATAAGTACGAGTAGTGCTGTGACTAATGACGCATCTGGGTCAAAGCCGAAAGGAAGCCCAGAGGCTGATGCGCACAGATGCGAAAGGAGAGTCCAGAGTTGTACGACGCACACAACAGGAACATGGAATGTGAGAAGCATGAACCAGGGAAAGTTAGAAATTGTCAAGCAAGAAATGGAACTCTGTAAACCGCCCAGAGAGCTTTGGCTATGGGGCAGTATACAAGTGCAATAAATAAATAAACATTACAATACTTGGTGTGAGCGAACTAAAATGGACGGGAATGGGACATTTCCAATCAGGCAACTACAAAATATTTTATGCAGGAAATGAGAAATTAAGAAGTAATGGGGTTGCTTTAATAGTGAGAAGTGATGTAGCAAGAGCAATTAGGAGCTACAACGCAAGGTCTGAGCAAGTGATATCAATGAGATTAAATGCGAAACTTATCAACATAACCATCATCCAAGTCTATGCTCTGACGGCAAATGCAGAAGAAGAGGAATTGGAGAGATTTTACACAGAAGTACAGGAAGAAATTGATCACACACCAAAACAAGATGTGCTGAAAATCATGGGGGATTGGAATGCAAAAGGAGGGAACAGAGAAGAATTAGGAATTGTGGGGAAATGGGGCCTAGGAGACAGAAATGAAGCAGGAGAAAGACTTATTGAATTCTGTGAAGCCAATAATTTGTTTCTTGCGAACACATTTTATGAACAACCGAAAGGAAGACTGTACACGTGGACATCACCAAATGGTCAATATAGGAATCAAATTGATTATATAATTGGTAGCAGAAGATGGAGAAGTTCCATACTTTCTGCAAAAACAAGACCAGGAGCAGACTGCGGTACAGATCATGAACTGGTAATATCAAAAATCAGAGTAAAGCTAAAGAAGACCAACAAAGCAATCATAATGCCAAAATACAATTTAAATAACATCCCAGAAGCATATAAAGATCAAATAAGGAACAGGTTTGAGGCTTTAAACTTAGTTGACAGAGAACCAGAAGAACTATGGAATGAAGTCAGAGGCGTTATCAGAGAAGAATGCAAGAAGACAATACCTCTAGTTAAAAAGAGAGAAAGACCTCAATGGATGACTGAAGAAACTCTTCAAATGGTTAAAGAGAGAAGGAAAGCAAAAGCAAAAGGAGATAGAAACACAGTCAGAACCCTAAATGCAACAATACAGGTACGTAGGGACAAAGAGAACTATTACAATAGTTACTGTATAGAAATAGAAGAGGACAACAAAAAGGGTAGAACAAGAGCCCTGTTCCAAAAGATTAGAGAAATGAAAGGGAAATTTAAACCAAGAGTAGGGATGTTGAATAATCAACAGGGGAACACACTGACTGACCGAGATGAAATAAAAGGGAGATGGAAGCAATACACTGAAGAACTCTATAAAAGAGATGCCAGGATGACAGATTCATTCACGGAGAAACCATATGATGAAGAACCAGAAATTTTAGAATGCGAGGTGAAAGCTGCTCTTAAACTACTTGGAAGGAACAAATCACCGGGAATAGATGGCATACCAATAGAGTTGCTACAAGCTACTGAGACTGAATCAGTCCAAATTTTGACTAAAATCTGTCAAGAAATATGGAAAACTAAACAATGGCCCACAGACTGGAAGCGTTCCATATACATCCCAATTCCAAAGAAAGGGGATCCCAGGGAATGCAGTAATTATCGAACTGTTGCCTTAATATCCCATGCAAGTAAAGTAATGCTCAAGATTCTACAACAAAGGCTCTTACCATATATGGAGCAAGAAATGCTAGACGTCCAAGCTGGATTTAGAAAGGGAAGAGGTACCAGAGATCATATTGACCAAGGAATCTCAGAAGAAAATCACCCTGTGCTTTATAGATTACAGCAAAGCCTTTGACTGTGTAGATCATGAAAAACTATGGAATTCTTTAAAAGCAATGGGGGTGCCACAGCATCTGATTGTTCTGATGCGCAACCTATACTCTGGAGAAGAGGCTACTGTAAGGACAGAATATGGAGAAACCGATTGGTTCCCCATTGGAAAAGGTGTGAGACAGGGGTGTATTTTATCACCTTATTTATTTAATCTGTGCACAGAACATATCATACGGAAAGCAGGATTGGACCAAGATGAAGGAGGTGTGAAAATTGGAGGGAGAAATATCAATAATTTAAGATATGCAGACGATACCATACTATTAGCAGAAACCAGTAATGATTTGAAACTAATGCTGATGAAAGTTAAAGAGGAAAGCACAAAAGCAGGACTACAGCTGAACGTCAAGAAGACTAAAGTAATTACAACAGCAGATTTGTGTAACTTTACAGTTGACAATGAGGACATTGAACTTGTCAAGGATTATCAATACCTTGGCACAATCATTAACCAAAATGGAGACAATAGTCGAGAAATCAGAAGAAAGCTAGGACTGGGGAGAGCAGCTGTGAGAGAACTAGAAAAGGTCCTCAAATGTAAAGATGTATCACTGAACACGAAAGTCAGGATCATTCAGACTATGGTATTTCCGATCTCTATGTACGGATGTGAAAGTTGGACAGTGAAAAAGGCAGATAAGAGAAAAATCAACTCATTTGAAATGTGGTGTTGGATAAGAGCTTTGCAGATACCATGGACTGCAAAAAAGACAAATAAGTGGGTGTTAGAACAAATGAAACCAGAACTATCACTATCACTATGGACACATAATGAGAAGACATGATTCATTAGAAAAGATAATAATGCTGGGAAAAACAGAAGGGAGTAAAAAAAGAGGAAGGCCAAACAAGAGATGGATTGATTCCATCAAGGAAGCCACAGACCTGAACTTACAAGATCTGAACAGGGTGGTTCATGACATGCTCTTGGAAGTCACTGATTCATAGGGTCCCCATAAGTCATAGTCGACTTAGAGGCACATAACAACAACTGTTTTTCCCAATGTCTTCTCATTATGTGTCCAAAGAATGATGATCTCAGTTTCATCAGTTCAGCTTCTAGTGATAGTTTTGATTTCATTTGTTCTAATACCCAATTATTTATCTTTTTCGTAGTCCATGGTATCCTCAAAACTCTCCTCCAACACCACATTTCAAATGAGTTGATTATAGGAAGTTGACATTCAACATCATAAGACTTGCATGATTATTAGTCTCTCTACCTCTTATATAAATGCGTGGTATCTCTAATAGAAGAGGCTAGTTGTGTAATTTTCATTGGGTTTGGGGTCCCTGTGGATTTTGTTTGTTGCTCTTCTGTAAAAGTAGGGCATGTGGCCACTCTTCCTCTTGGCAGTCGGAAGTAGGAACTGGAAGAGTTCATGTGATGTTTTAAAGTGTTTTTAGCGTTTCTGTTTGCCACCCTGGGCTCCTGCTGGGAGGAAGGGCGGGATATAAATCAAATAATAAATAAATATATATAAGTGTGAATGTCAAGTGTCTAACCCTTAGTACCGCAGAGAATCTAGTGCTCCTCCCGTTTGAAGAATCTCAAACCTCCTGAATAGAAGCACCTTGCATTTGTTTGTATTTTGTTGCTTCCTTTCCCCACCAGCTGCCTGACAATTCACTTTCTCTCTGCCATTTCAGGTAACTTCGAAGTGGGCGTTCACATTGCAGACGTGAGCTATTTTGTGCTGGAAGAAACGGTGCTGGATGAAACGGCTAGCAAGAGGGCCACAAGCGTCTACCTTGTGCAGAAGGTGAAATTAAGATTAATGTCCCTCAGCAAAACCCAAACAGATAATGCCCTTCTGATTGTTGTCTTCAAGTCCTAACAGATAATGTTCTTTTGCCAAGATGCTGGGTGGAAATTGGACACATGTGACATTAACTCGTTTGCTCTATTGTTATCACGCTTGTAAGAAAGATGATAGGATGCACTGCCATTGCTCCCAAATGAGGAAGTTCCATAGAACGGTCATAGTTAATAGCCGTTGGCAGGTCTGTATCCTCCATGGATTGTTTAAATCCTATTTAAATTATCATTGCTAAAGTTCCCCGCCCCTCTGGTGGCTTTTTTATTTATTTATTTATTTATTTATTTATTCATTTATCCCAGTTATTTATTAGTCGCTTCTCTGGGCCCAGCCCTCCACACAGTGATGTACAGAGAGAAATAAAAGCAATGGAACTTTCAGGCAGAATATGAAGTGTTAAGGCAAATATAGAGAAAGTGTATAGTGTTAAGGCAAATACAATTTGCTTAAGGTAATAGTAACAAGGTAAGTTTTTAAGCACTTCTGGAATGTCAGAAGTGAAGGGGCCAAGCCACATGGTAACTGGAAGAGAGTCCCACAACTGTGGGACCACCACTGATAAGGACTGTGTTGTGTGCTTGCCGACCTAATTGATTTCATTAGTAGCCACACAAGCGAGACCTTAGGCACAGATCTTAGATTATGGGTAGGGTCCTACAGGTGCAAGCAGTCCTTTAGGTAACTCTGTCCCAAACCATTTGTCGCCTAAATGGTTATTACCAGCACTTTGAAATTGGGCCCAAAAGTACACTGGTAGCCGGTGCAATTGGTGCAGAATTTGACAATGAGGTCTGTATATTAAGTATGCATTGTATAAAGTAGTGTTAGTCTTTCGGGTGCCACAAGACTTCTTGTTGTGTTTAATCCAACATGGGTACCCATCTGAATAGGCAAGTTTTGCTTCTTGCTGATTTTATCCTTTATTCTTCTTATTAATTGCGCTATTAGTAAATTTGGCTCTTTATAGAATAAGGGCCCATCTGCACTGTACTTAAAGCATCATCATGCCACTTTAAACAGTCATGGCTTCCCCAAAGTATCCTGGGAAGTGTAGTTTGTTAAGGGTGCTGAGTGTTGTTAGGAGATGCAAATTCCCTTAGCAGAACTACAATTCCCAGAGTTCCCTTGGAAGAGGGACTAATTGTTAAACCACTCTGGGAAATGTATCTCTGTGAAGGGAATAGGGATCTCCTAACAACTGTCAGAAAACTACAGTTCCCAGGATTCTTTGGGGAAAGCCATGGCTGTTTAAAAGTGGTACAATACTGCTTTAAATATATGGTGCAGGGGGGCCCTAACATAAGCAATAAAAAAGGTGTCTACCTGCATGGAGCTTACAGTCTGCATTTAGGAAAGAAGAAGACAAAGGAGGAACAACAATGTAATGGAATCCTTCAATTCAGAGCTCCAGCACCAGCTTATGCATTGTTTTTCTTGTCCAAAACAGCGTTTGGGCATCAGCTAGGAGAGCTTGTCAGGTGAAGAAACACAATTATCAGCCATGCTTCTTCTCAGGGAAAGGGCACCCAAGCTGAGTGCTTAGCCCAAAGGGCACCAGTAGAAAATAGGAAATACCCTTTCAGCAGTAGGCAATTGTTTGTTTTTAAGTGGGGAAATGTGTATCCTGCAATGCAAGTCTTCTTTATTCTGACCCCTTAATATGTATATAGGGGGGGATAAGATGGGTAACCAAGCCCTGGAGAAACCTAGGCTTGACTTTGGTAGTGTTGCTGCGCCAGGTTAATGTTGCAGTGGCGATGGTGGTGGCGGCGGTGGCAGTGGGGAAATCTCCTTGCAAAGAAAGCAAATAGATATAACATAACTAATTCTCTTGAACTTGCCTGTCTGGGAGAGAAGGAGGAGTTGTGCAAAAGGGTAATGGTTTGTTTTGAGAAAGTGCAAGGCTTAGCGATGAGTGTATCAGGTTCTACAAAGCAGGCAAACCTAAACATTTTTCTCCCTTCTGGCATGTCCCTGCGTGTTGTTTTAGTTGTGAAGTAGTTTGAGTGGGGAAGGTCAGCCATAAATCCCTATAATATTTTACTGGTCCGCTTTCATACTGGAGATCAAAGATGGGAACTGGAAGCCAGTCTTCATGTTGAATCCAAGGGCCTTGAGACGTTCACTTCTGACACCAGCAGGTTGTCAGGGTGTTGATATTTTGATAACGTCAAGCTGAATAATAAAGAGTTGATCGAAGTCTGAATTCATGGAAGTGTTGATACAAAAAGAAAAAGGAAAGGAAACTCTTGAGCAGAAACTCTTGGCTCATAAACAAATTGCCTGTTTCCTTTGAGTGTCTTTCAGTGTATGAGGCCACCCCGTGATTAAGCCTGTGTGTCTGCTCCCTGCCTTGAGGGCGCAAGGCCATGGAAGCCATCAGCCTGTTAGCATGGCTCCACCCTATTGACAGGCCACTGGTGGAGGGCCTGCTCTTGGATGTCTGAATGAGCCTCAAACTGAGTGAGAGAGGGCAGGTCGCCAAGTTGAATGATGGGAACAAGATTGTCGGTGGGACTGGGTGTAAATGCTTGATTTTATTTTCCATGAAAAATGTTTTGTTCCTTGGCCTCGTTGACTTACTTCAGGCTTCCCCACCGTGATCCTCACTGATGGTGGATCTGCACTGGCTGGACTGTATTTGACCATCTCTCTCTCTCTCTCTCTCTCTCTCTCTCTGATGAGTCTGGGCAGAGGGGGCCAGAGTTCAGATCCTCACTCAACTTGCGAAGCTCACTGGCTGGCTTTTGAAGAGTTGTATCTCAGCAGAGCCTACCTAACAGGAATCCTGTGACATGCACGGGGAGTGACAACAATTACCAGAGCCAGCTAGGTCAGGGCAAGACAAGGCAAAGCAAAGCAGATCAGGACCCTGGGCAGCTCCCAATGGGCTCTGCTGCCTGAGCTGTGAAAGGTAGTGTCTCAGCAAAGGATCAGAGCCACCTAAAAGCTGGCAGCTCCTTTCCATTGGCTCTGCCCCCTGGGAGAACTGTCTGCAATCCTTAAAGGGCCCATAGCTGATTGTGTAGTTGAACCTGCATGGTTATAGATCAAGAGGAGTTACACCAAAGTAATCCACGGAGGAGGATGAGAGAGCCACATCCTCAATCTGGGGTGGTGTGGTGTGGAGTGGTGAGGGCTTCTCCCTGAGTGGGGTGCCCTGTGAGTCTTCCAAGTTAGAGTACTCCTCCAGGTGTCACTGGGACCTGGATGTAGGAAGCATGGCTACAGGGTGGTTCTGAGAATGAGGTTAGGTGAAGCTTTATTTTGTAGAATGTCCCAAACCCTTGGAAAAGGGTCAGAAAAACAATGGATGAAGCACACACTAGCGACCCTTAGCCAAAGTTTTGGCTGGTCAGTTCAAATCCTAGATGTGAAATTGACACACCTCATTTTTTAGGTTACCTTCCCAAAGTCCTTCTGTCTCCAAAACTCCTTGTCTGTTCATCCCCACACCACACCACACCACCTGCCAAGAGCTGGTAGCCCTTCTTGACCTTATTTATTTATTTTATTTATTTAATTCAGCTTTTATACCGCCCATAGCAAGCTCTCTGGGCGGTGTACATCTTCTTTTTTTACAATAATTTTTATTCAAATTTTCATAAAACAGACAAAACAAAATAAAAAAACATAACACAATAAAAATAAAAATAAAAAATTTGACTTCCAATTTGTCACAGATCAGCTATAAATATATAATATATATCAAACCTGTCTCTTGAAATATACGAAATTCACTTTTCTCCATAGGCTATCTTAATTAATCGTCAAATCCCATTATCATCATTTCATTTTTATCTTTCAACAAAAAGTCTAAGAGAGGCTTCCATTCCTTAAGAAATGTATCTGTCGATTTTTCTCTAAGTAAACATGTCAATTTATCCATCTCTACTAAGTCCATTAATTTCAATAGCCATTCTTCCGTTGTTGGTGTTGATTCCATTTTCCACTTTTGTGCATATAATAATCTTGCTGCCGTAATCATATATAATATTATTCTTCCATATTTCTTTTCTATTTGTTTATCCATAAAACCCAATAAAAAAAAATTCTGGTTTTGACTGAATATTTATCTTTAGAATTTTTTGCATCATCCTACCTATCTGTGCCCAAAATGATTTTGCCTGTTTACACAACCACCACATATGATAAAATGATCCTTCTTGTTGTTTACATTTCCAACAAACATTAGAAACGTTACTATACATTTTTGACAACTTTTCTGGAGTCATATACCAACGATACATCATTTTATAGAAATTTTCTTTAAGATTATAGCATAATGTAAATCTCAAGCCTTTTTTCCACATATTTTCCCATTGATCCATTTGTATATTATAACCAAAAAATTTTGCCCACTTTACCATACATTCTTTTACTTGTTCTTCTTCCATATCCATTTTCAGCAAGAGTTTATACATTTTCGCAATTATATTTTCATCATTTGTACACAAACCTATTTCAAAATCAGATTTACTTATTTCAAACCCATACATTTTCTTGTCCATTTTATATCTCTCTAACAATTGTAAATAGGCAAACCATTGAGAACTATATCCTTCCTTTATCAGTTGTTCTCTCTCTTTCATTATATATTCTCCATATACATTTTCTAAAAGTTCTTGATAAGTTAACCATTTCTCTTTTCCAGCCATTTCTCTTCTATAAAATGCTTCTTGACTTGAGACACATAATGGTATTTTCGAGTAAAACCTTGGTTTATATCTATTCCATATTTTCAACAAAGGACGTCTTATAAAATGATTATTAAAATCCACATTAACTTTTACTTTATCATACCATAAATATCCATGCCATCCCCATTTCAGGTTATGGCTCTCCAAATCCAATAGTCTTTTATTCCTCAATAAAAACCATTCCTTTATCCAGACTAAACAACAGGCAGCATAATAAAGTCTCAAATTTGGTAATCCCAGCCCTCCTCTTTCTTTGGCGTCTTGTAATAATTTAAATTTAACTCTTGGTTTTTTTCCCTGCCAAACAAATTTAGAAATATCTTTTTGCCATTGTTTAAAAGGTAAATCAGAGGATATGACAGGTATTGTTTGAAACAAAAACATCATTCTCGGCAATACATTCATTTTTATCACGGATAATCTGCCCATTAATGACAATTGTAATTTATCCCATTTTAGCAAGTCTTTCTTAATCTCTGTCCATAGTTTTTCATAATTATTATGAAACAACTTTGAATTTTTATTTGTCATAATAATACCTGAATATTTCAACTTTTCCTCTATTTTAAAATCTGTCTTGTCCATCAACTTTTTTTGTTCCCTTGAAGATAAATTTTTCACCAACATCTTTGTTTTTTTATTGTTGATCTTAAATCCTGCTAACGGTCCAAATTCTTTTAATTTGTCCATCAAAACATTAATTCCTTCCAAAGGGTTTTCTAATACAATTATCAAATCATCAGCAAATGCTCTCAATTTATATTCCTCTTTTTTATCTTTATTCCCGAAATCCTTTTATCTTGCCTTATATCTCTAAGCAGCACTTCCAAGACCAAGATAAATAAAAGAGGAGATAATGGACATCCCTGTCTTGTACCCTTTTGTATTTCACATGAGTCCGTTAACCCCCCATTAACAATTATCTGTGCCTTCTGAGATGTATAAATAGATCTGATCCATTTTATAAAATTATCTCCAAAATCCATTTGTTCCAAGACCTTAAACAGAAATTTCCAATTCAAATTGTCAAATGCTTTCTCAGCATCTAAAAAGATCAAAGCTGCTTGTTTATCATTTCGTTGTTCTAAGTATTCCAACACATTCAAAACATTCCTGACATTGTCACGTAATTGTCTTTTAGGTAGAAACCCCGCTTGATCTTCCTGAATAAATTGTTGCAATATTATTTTCATTCTTTCTGCCAAAATCATTGTAAAAATTTTATAGTCAATATTCAATAAAGATATCGGCCAGTAATTTTTTGTTTTGGTTAGGTCCTGCTCCTCTTTAGGTATTAATGTTATATTGGCATTTTTCCAACTGTCCGGTATCTTCCCCTCTTGCAAAATAGAATTCATTGTATACTGTAAAGGTAATAAGAGTTCCTCCTCCAAACATTTATAATACACTGCTGATAGGTGGGTTTGCAAACCATGGTTAAGGCTGTAATGACATACACACTTAACTTGGAAATAAACTGCCTTTGAACTCTGTGAAACTTGCTTGCAACATTCATAGGATTTGGCTGCCTCTCTACCTCCCTGCTTACAAAGTGCCAAATTAGCTTTACTGGTCTTTCTCTTCAAACACTTTGGATCTCGTAACGGTTTTGACACCTCAGCTCTGTACTATGGAAATCAATGCCTTCCTCTAACCATTTCTACTCCTCTGGTAACTGTCATCTTGTCTCCATCCGAAAATCTTCCACATGTTCAGAAGCCAGTGTTTGGCATTCCTTGAGATCCTCTTGTTTTGTGCAGTTGCTAGATTTATGAATTTTTAATAGGCTAATTAGGGTGTGTAGTATCTGTTTCCAAAGTGGCCCTCCGTGCTGAGTATTGATATAAAACAGGAAAATGTGGCTTTAGTGTTCATTATTTTAATCTCTTTTTGCAGAGTATATGAATATTTTAGCAGGATATACTTTTTATTATGTGCTTGCAATATTGATAATGTCTTGGCTGTAAAGAAGCCAATTCATGGTTTCTGTTGTAAGATTTAAGAGTTGAAACATTCCGATAACAATGTTCTGGTTCATAGATACACAAACTCTCACCATGGATGTGGTGTGTTTGGTTTGTTACACTGTTTCTTGTTAGCCTGGAAATGTGTGTTGAGCTAGAATTGTTTTGCTCCAAATAAGAAAAAGAGAGAATTTAAGTGAATTGTGCATAATCTTGTCATGAGTATCAAAAAAAGGGTTCCTTAAGTGGACAGTGCAGATGATGAGACCTTGGGGTTGTAGTGGACAGCACGATGAAAATGTCGACCCAGTGTGCGGCAGCTGTGAAAAAGGCAAATTCCATGCTAGCGATAATTAGGAAAGGTATTGAAAATAAAACAGCCGATATCATAATGCCGTTGTATAAATCTATGGTGCGGCCGCATTTGGAATACTGTGTACAGTTCTGGTCGCCTCATCTCAAAAAGGATATTATAGAGTTGGAAAAGGTTCAGAAGAGGGCAACCAGAATGATCAAGGGGATGGAGCGACTCCCTTACGAGGAAAGGTTGCAGCATTTGGGGCTTTTTAGTTTAGAGAAAAGGCGGGTCAGAGGAGACATGATAGAAGTGTATAAAATTATGCATGGCATTGAGAAAGTGGATAGAGAAAAGTTCTTCTCCCTCTCTCATAATACTAGAACTCGTGGACATTCAAGGAAGCTGAATGTTGGAGGATTCAGGACAGACAAAAGGAAGTACTTCTTTACTCAGCGCATAGTTAAACTATGGAATTTGCTCCCACAAGATGCAGTGATGGCCACCAGCTTGGATGGCTTTAAAAGAAGATTAGACAAATTCATGGAGGACAGGGCTATCAATGGCTACTAGCCGTGATGGCTGTGCTGTGCCACCCTAGTCAGAGGCAGCATGCTTCTGAAAACCAGTTGCCGGAAGCCTCAGGAGGGGAGAGTGTTCTTGCACTCGGGTCCTGCTTGCGGGCTTCCCCCAGGCACCTGGTTGGCCACTGTGAGAACAGGATGCTGGACTAGATGGGCCACTGGCCTGATCCAGTAGGCTCTTCTTATGTTCTTATGTTCTTATGTCCATCCGGTCCTGGCGCCTTTCCTAATTTAATTTTACTTATAGCTTCAGATATTTCTCTTGACGTAATAGGGCCATTAATAGCTTGTCTCTGAAAATCTGTAATTTTAGGCAAATTCTGTTTAGATATATACTCTTCTATTTTTTCAGAGGGAATTTCCTGACACTTGTACAAAGTTGAATAATATTGATGAAAAACCCTTTGGATTTTTACATTATCTGTCAACATCTCATCTCCTTCTTGTATCTTTAAAATAAGATTTTTTTGTCGTTCTTTTCTTAATTTATATGCTAACCATTTCCCCGGTTTATTTGCAAATTCAAAAGTCCTTTGTTTAGCAAAATTTAATTTCCTTTCAATTTCTCTAACTGTCAACATTGACACTTGTTTCTGTAACATTTTAATTTGATTTACAATAGAAACTTTAGTTGGATTCTTTTTCAATTCTTCCTCTTTTTGTTTTATTTCTTCCAAGATTAATTGCATTTTCTGTTGTTTCTTCTTTTTTAATTCAGAGTTACATTTAATAAAATATCCCCTCATAAATGCTTTACTTGTATCCCAAACAATATTTTCATCTGTTCCTTTATGTAAGGAACTCTTTTAATTTCTTCTTACATTCTTGCACTATTTTATCATTCTGTAATAAAGAGTCATTTAGTCTCCATCTAAATCCAAGATTTTTTTTTTTTTTAAAGTCAAGATCACTGGATTGTGATCCGAAAAGGTTTTTGGTAATATATCCATTTTGGAAATGTCTTTCACTAGGCTTTTAGACATCCAAATCATATCTATCCTCGTGAATGTTTTATGTCTTTCTGAAAAATAAGTAAATTCATTTGCATTGTCATTTATATGTCTCCAAGCATCCACCAATTCTAGATTTTCCATCAATTCAAAACAAATCTTCGGTAATTTACCCTGTGTCTCTTTAATATTTTTCTCAGAAAGTCTGTCCATTTTTGGTAAAATTTCTCCATTCCAACCACCCATAACACACCAATGATCATATGAAAACTCTGACAATTTTTCCATAAGTCCTGTGTAAAACCTTGTTTTATCTTCATTGGGGGCATAAATGCCCACTATCAAAATTTTTGTACCCTGTAAAGTAATTTCAACCCCCACAAATCTACCACTATCGTCCAATAATATCAATTTAGGAAACAATTGTGGGTTAATATAAAGAACAACACCATTTTTTTTTTGATCCAGCCGAAATAAATTCTTCACCCAAATTTTTACAAATCAAATGTTTGGAATCTTTCTTCTTGATATGAGTTTCTTGTAAACAAATTATATCCAATTTTAATTTTTTCAAATAATGAAACACTTTCTTTCTCTTCTGTGACGTATTGGCTCCATTTATGTTCCAAGTTAGATATTTGTAATCCATCTTTAAGCATGTATTTTAAAAAGTACCTGATGCTTCCTTTAATCCATCATTTTCCTTTCCCTCCTCTGCATGTTCCTGTTGACTTTGTTTACCAGGAATTACATCCATGTCTTTGAGTTTATCTTCTTCCATGTCTTTTGAAGCTTTTCTCAAAAAGTCCCTTGCTTTTTGAACAGTATTCAATCGATATTTTTGTTGTCTGAATGTAAAAATCACTCCTTCTGGAACATCCCACCTAAATTGAATTTTACATTGTTTAAGTTTTTCTGTAAAGAAAGCATATTCTTTTCTCTTGCGTAAAAGTCTAATAGGGATTTCTTTCATCACCAGTATTTCCTTGCCATCGATTTTAAAGATATTATTGAAGTGTTGTTGTAATACCATATCTCTGGTCCTCTTTTTTACAAAATGCACAAGCACATCTCTTGGGATTTTTTTCATTGTTGCATATCTTGAATTAATTCTATAAACTTTATCTATTTCAAATTCCATCAGATCTTCATTCCAATCCAAAAATTTTACCAGAGCATTAACCATTTTATCTCTGATATCTTCACCTGTTTCTTCAGGAATTGCACGAAATCTCAAACAATATTCTTTATCTCTCAATTCCATCACAGCGATATAGTCCAAATTTTTTTTCAATTCCATATTTAATATATCTGTTCTATTCTCCAAGGTTTGCACCTTTCCTTTAACATTTTTTACCTCCTGTGTTACTTGCCCAATTGTGCCTTTAATCTCATCCACTTCTATTTTGATATGATCTTTTATATCTTTCAATTCCATCTTCATTTTGCCAAATTCATCTTTAATTTCCTGTCTATCCTGTTTCATCTCTTGTTTGAGATCTTGTTTAAGATCATTAATCCCATCCATTATTTTCTGGAACATGTCTGGGGAGACAGCTCCTTCCTGTGCATCAGTTGAACCTCTTCGCTCCAGGGCCTTAGCTGCTTTCCTAGTTGTCATTCTTGAAAAAAAAACCTTTAGTTTCTGCTATTAACCAATGTTCCCAAACCTAGAGGCAGTCTGTTTCTTTTTTTCCCCCCAACAACAAAAGAGTTAATATTCCAGGCCTGTTAATATGATCTAGCCAGCACAGTTCTTATCTCCTACACGTCCAGGAATGTAAAACAAGTTTGGTTCACAGCACCCAGCCGTCAGTAACATACACGAACAGCAGATTCGTCCAAAGAGAATAGTCCAAAAAAAAAGAAAAAAAATAGTTCCAGATATATTTCCTTCAAATAATCAAATCATCTTATCGGATAAGTTGCCTCTCATCCGTTTTAATCTTTATAATTCCAATTTTAAGCCAGCTTTTTGTCATTAAGCTATAAATTAAGTTCTTTAAATTTTCTTTCTTCTTTAATTTTGTATAAAAGGAAAAAAGTGTGACTCACCCAGGTTTCTCAATTGCTGATTCATAAACAAGTCTCTTTTACTGTAGTAATTTAAACCAAATGATAAGATTTAGACAGAAGGAGGCTCGCTCGTTATAGAACATTTTTAAGGAAAAAAAAGTATCGCTTTTTTTCAGCACAGCTTGCTGGAAGTTCTGACTTCGTCTTCCGCTGCTAGATAAGCCTTCTTATCTCAGGAGATTCCTGATCAATTCCAGCTATCTACAGCTCAACGAAGTTCCATGGATAATCTCTTCGGTTCACCTTTGTCTTGGAGAACATTTACGCCAGTCAAGAATTCCTCTTGACTGGTTTTTAACTGAAAAAAGCTTCCTCTGAGACAGAGCTCACTCAGAGGGAACCACCAGCAGAGCACTCCTTCCGGGAAGTCTCTGGGCAGTGTACATCAATAAAAAACACTTTGGATATAATATAAAAACCACTTAATCATCAAATTACAAAAGATATATCAACTGTCTGTTAAAACATTACATACAAAATACAAATACAAGAATACGAATATATTAAATATTAAAATATTAAAATGCCCAATGAGGGATGTGTTCCCCCCCCCCAAAAAAAAACACCACCACCACAATTGACTTTTCACTTCCCTCGCAGAAGCAGCATTGGGTGTCAGTTTTATATGGATTATCTTTCCTGCTCAACAGAATGGGTGAAAACATTCCATGCACTCACAGCACCTTGGCTTGTGGCAAAATGGGCGATATACACAGGCTGCATCCAGTTGTAAAAAGAGTCTAGCTGCTGGATCAAACCAGGGGGCTCATCCAGTCCAGCAATCCTGTTGTCATGATGGCCAACTAGATGCCTCCATGGGAGGCCCACAAGGAGGACCTGAGCAGAACAGCCTTCTCCCTGCTTGCGGTTTCCAGTGACTGGCATTCATAGGCATTCCGCCTCTTGCAGTAGAAGTAGAGCATTATTTCTTATTTTTTTTATTTGTATATACAACATATCAGTGTCAGGACAGTGATTTGATAGCAGATATAAGCATAGCTGTAGTTTTAGTTTCAGCCTGCACCTTCATTAGGAGAACCAGATGGTAAGATGTAGTGAGAATTCTGAGGGACGGACTAAATTCTGAAGAATGCGCAGTCTCTATAGGGGGTCTTCATGGGGGCAAGGGGATTCAGAAACAGTTTGGGGTGGTCAAGGGCTATCAAGCATTCAGCCGGTGTTCGTCTGTTTGTCTGCTGCTTCAGTTTCTGGTGAAGGCAAAAATGAATATTTTGAAATAAAATACTTGCTGATCACTGATAGGATGCATCCTCCCTCAGTCCAGAGTCTCAATGACCACAGTACTCTTTGTTTGTTTAATTTATATGTAGATTTTTGGTCCTGAATCACTTGCGGGTATATAAAAAAAAATGAAAAGCTGGAGGTTTTTTTTACTCATATGATGTAAAATGTCTTTATTGCTGGACAAAGACTAAAAAACCGGACATTTTTTACGTCTAATGGTTGAGAGAAGAGTGTGTGACACAAGGTTTAACTGATAATATCAATCAATACTCCAACTCAAACAGAGAGCAAACCCAGCCATACGTGTGACAGATTGGAGGAATGGGGTTGTGAGACTGGCTTTCATGCATTGAACCAGCCTTAGAGGTGGGGGAGATATGGAGAGCCTCAATAGTAGAACATATTGATTAGTCATCTAAAGCACTATTCTTCAATCTTACGTCCCCACATGTTGCTGGACTCCAACTCCCATCCTCCTTGACCTTTGGCTAAGCTGGCTATGGATGATGGGAGTTGTAGTCCAGCAACATGTGGGGACTCAAGGTTGAAGAACAGTGATCTAAAGGGCTGCTGAGTCCCACATGTACCTGCCCAAATGTTGAGATCATCTTCAGAGGCCCCGATAAGGGCCGTAGTTCAGTGAAGGATCATAGTTCAGTGGTAGAAGGTCCCAGGTTCAATCCCTAGCATGTCCAGGTAGGGCAGGACTGGGGAGTGGTCCTAATCTAAAATCCTGGAGGCTGACCTTTGCCCATCAGTAGAGGCTGAGAAGTGGTAGAGTGGCTCCCACTCTCTTTTGGCTTCAGATAGCCTGGCACTTCTTGGGTTCCAAGAAATGCCACCTTCTCTCATCTGCCCCTTGCCCCATCAGAATGACAGAGATAGGTCCCCATTCAGATTAAGAATGTAAGAAGAGCTTGCTGGATCAGGCCATTGGCCCTTCTAGTCCAGCATCCCTTTCTCACAGTGGCCAACTGGATGCCCGTGGGAAGCCCGCAAGCAGGACTTGAGCGCAAGAGCACTTTCCCCGACTGCAATTTCCAGCAATACTGCCTCTGACATGTAGAGGGAAAGCACAGCCATCATCATCATCATCATCATCATCATCATCATCATCATTTTATTATTATAATTAATTTATACCCTGCCTTTCGGCCAAAGTCCCTCAAGGCGGCTTACAAAAACACAAATATAAAAATACAATATAAAATACATCAATAAAACAATACAATTTACAAAATACAATTTACAAAAGTTAAATAACTGCTCTTAGGCTAACAATGTAAGATGTGCGACACATGAGGGAAAAGGGACAGGGAAGAACAAGGGGAAAAGCACGCTCAGGCACCGGTTCTTAAATTACAGTTCTTATCATGACCAGCTGGAATGGAAGCAGGTAGCCTGATCGCATGGTGGCTACTGGAGAGGGCAAGGGCAGCTAGTTGCTCAGCAGAGGCGATGAAACGGCTCACGGATGGATCTACTTGTTCCCTGTGTTGATATTTTTGCTCCATAGACACAAGACACATATCATGTCTAGTAGCCATCGATAGCTTTATTCTCCACGAATCTGTCTGAATTAATAGCTTTTAAAGCCATCCAGGTTGGTGGCCGTCAGTTCCTCCTATGGGAGCAAGTTCCATAGATTAACTATGCACTGCATGAAGAGGTTGCCCCATTCTGTAATCCAAACCCCATATCAAGCTCTCTGTGCATTGATGTCGCCTGCAGACTTTCTTCTTAGCACGCACCCTACCTTTCTAGGCATGGGAAGACAGCCTTCTCTTTTGGGACATCCCACCCTTGGAGTTCCTTCCCCGAAATGGATTGCCTGGTGCCTGCATTGTTTTATTTTTGGTGCCAGGCAAAGACCTTCTTATTTGTGCTTTTAAAATGTTTTATTGTTTAAATGCTTCTTGAATTTTCTGTTTTGTCGTTATTTTATGACACTGTTTTTATTATTACAAACCACCCTAGAAACTTTCAAGAAACAAGGTGGCACCCACATCTTCCATTTTTGTTTAATCCCTATATTGTGCTGCTTTTGCTTGGGATTGACTTGATTTGTTTTGATAATTATATGTAAACTTTTGTTTTTAATTGCATGATTTATATTGCTTGGACCTTATGGTGAAGGATGGGGAAGAAGTCTTATAAAATAAACAAATATGATGATAGATGGACCAAAGGTCTGATTTAGTTCAAGACAGAATCCTGTATTCCTTATGTAAACCTGAAAAAGCAGCACCGATGATAGGAATGGATAGCCATGGGTGTGTTCTCCCTTTGGGCACTTTTCTCTCCTCCATCCTGGGGGCTGTTAGTGTTCCAGCAGCAGCTGAGAAGGACTCTTTATAACCTCCACATTTACAGAAATTGCTGCCAGGTTGATGCAGTTGCCTCTGTGCAAAGGCCGGTTCATACAGATTACATTCTTACTTAAGGAGTGCCCCAGGACTGTTGGGAAGAGGGTAGGAGTTTGCGTGGCATGCTATGGGTCCCAACCTAGATGCTAATGAACTTTATTCATTTGTGTATTTAAAATATTCAATATCCTGCCCTTCTGCAGTTTAAATCAACACTTCCAGGATGGTTTGAAATGTGTAGTCCGATCAAGCAAAGGAAGATATAGAACGTCTGAAATGATTGCTGGAATAGCAGAACAACCTACCAATATCTCAGTAATGTTAAACAGATCTAAAAACAGTTTTAAAAGCCTTAACAGACAAAAAAAAAGTCTGTGCATGATGTTGGAAAGACCTAGGTTTCAGCCCCAAGCAAGCCTGTGGGAGAATATTCTGCAGATGGAGTGCCACCACCAACAAGGCCCTTTCCCCAATCTCCGCCCATCTTGCCTCTAAAGGTAGAGGAACACATTAATATTGGTATATACCGAATCAGACCATTGGTCTGTCGAGCTGAGTACTGTCTATGCTGACCAGCAATGGCCAGGGCTTCAGGGAGGGAGTCTTTCCCACCCGGCCTAGGGATGCAGAGGATTGAACCAGGATTTTCTGTGTGCAAGTAGAAGCTCCATCACCAAGCTATGACCCTTATCTGTGGCACCTCTGAGACTGATCTCAACATTTGGGCAAATTCATGTGGCCCTTAAGAGAAGTAATTAGTAGCTGATGTCCCATCTTGACAGCTGGGGATTCCCTCTTCCGCGCTGCGCAATCGTGACTCTTGGCCATTGAGAATTGCTCTCTAACTGCCCTCTTTGCTGCACTTCAGTTGGCCATTTTGTCAACCTCTTGCTTTTTGCTCAGTGCTGTTCCCTGAGATTATAGTGTCTCAACAATGATTGCTCCATCTTTGATTGGCAGCAGCCTTTTCTAACATCCCGCAAAGGGCACTGCCCTTATCCAAACGGATAACCTCACATTAAGCAGGCTGAAGCATGGCCAGCCTCATGAACGATCCCTGTGAATTATGGGCTGGCTCCTATTGTCAACGTGCTCCCTCGCCACTGGAATAACACAGCTGGCAGCCTTTGGTGTTGAGAGAAACAGCTCTTATCAGACATGTCACCCTCCTGACCTTGCAGTTCAGTTGGCCCTTCTGATTCATATGGAAAGTGATTTTCATTCCTGGTCGTAGACTCAACAGCTGGGCCTGCTATTCCAAACTCTGCCAGGCAATTAGAGCGGATTTATGAGCAGCGATTGGGTGCCAAGCCACAAATGTGATTAAATATTTTAAGAGCTTTCCTGTGAAAGCTCGGCACGTAGACTGAAAACACTTGCTTTCTGAAGCTTGTACGGAATCCTAGAATTCTTTTTTTTTAAGGGCTTTCTCTTAACCTCTTTGCTCACTTTGTTTAGTAACAGCAGTGACTTTAGCTGCAGGATTTTACATCACTTGGTATAAATGCAATTACCTAGAACGGTGCAGGGAGCCTCCGCAGCTGGAAATGCAGCTATTGCCTACACTTATCTAGAAAACTCCTGACTGATAAAAGGATTTATATATCACATCAAAAATAACAGTTGCATAGAATCATAGAATAGTAGAGTTGGAAGGGGCCTATAAGGCTGTCAAGTCCAACCCCCTGCTCAGTGCAGGAATCCAAATCAAAGCATTCCTGACAGATGGCTGTCCAGGTGCCTCTTGAAGGCCTCCAGTGTCGGAGAGCCCACTACCTCTCTAGGTCATTGGTTCCATTGTTGTATGGCTCTAATAGTTAGGAAGTTTTTCCTGATGTCCAGTCGAAATCTGGCTTCCTGCAACTTGAGCCCATTATTCCGTGTCCTGCACTCTGGGACGATCGAGAAGAGATCCTGGCCCTCCTCTGTGTTGGCAACCTTTCATGTACTTGAAGAGTGCTATCATATCTCCCCTCAGTCTTCTCTTCTCCAGGCTAAACATGTCCAATTCTTTCAGTCTCTCCTCATGGGGCTTTGTTTCCAGTCCCCTGATCATCCTTTTTGCTCTCCTCTGAACCTGTTCCAGTTTGTCTGCATCCTTCTTGAAATGGGGAGACCAGAACTGGACGCAGTATTCAAGATGAGGCCTAACCAGTGCTGAATAGAGGGGAACTAATACTTCACGTGATTTGGAAACTATACTTCTGTTAATGCAGCCTAATATAGCATTTGCCTTTTTTGTAGCCACATCGCACTGTTGGCTCATATTCAGCTTGTGATCAACGACAATACCAAGATCCTTCTCACGTGTAATATTGCTGAGCCAAGTATGCCACATCTTATAACTGTGCATTTGTGCATCTATAAATGGAAATAATAAATAGGAGAGGGGGGAGGGACAGGTGGAGATGATTGAATGAATGTGCACAAAGGCTATTGCGTGTACTTTAAACCTGCAGGGGGGATGCAGTAGGTTCATAGGGTGCAGGGCGCTTGGAAGAGGAATCCGAAAGAAGAGAGCAAAGGGTTGCCAAACAGTGTCTTTGGTGCATGCTCCTTTCCATTTGTTCAATTTTCAATTACTAACACGTTGTTTGTTCATGGCTTTGGTGCGTCATTTGCATTCATGAGTTATCCCTGTCATGTCAGATAATAAGTTTGCACAACAGGATCTGTAAATCTATTATACCCTGAAGGGTTTTCAGAAGGCTCTGGAAACATTATCTTTTTATATTAGCCTTCCAAATGCAAGATTGTTTGATTGTTTCATTGGCTAGAATGGGGAAGGGCTGTTAGGTATAGCATCTTCTTTGCATGCCCCAGCATCTGCAGGTAGGGCTAGGAAAGATTTCCTGCTTGAAACCCTGGAAAGCCACTGCCAGTCAGTGTAGCCAGTACCAAGCTAGATGGACCAATGACCTGACTGATCAGCTTCCAATATTCCTGTGTTATGTGTCTTCAAGTTGATTTCGAATTATGGCGATCCTATGAATCAGCACCTCCAATAGCATCTGTCGTGAACCACTGTGTTCATATCTTGTAAGTTCAGGTCTGTGGCTTCCTTTATGGAATCAATCCATCTCTTGTTTGGCCTTCCTCTTTTTCTACTCCCTGGTGTTTTTCCCAGCATTATGGTCTTTTCTAGTGAATCATGTCTTCTCATTATGTGTCCAAAGTATGATAAGCTCCATTTCATCATTTTAGCTTCTAGTGATAGTTCTGGTTTCATTTGTTCTAACACCCAATTATTTGTTTTTTTCACGGTCCATGGTATCCACAAAGCTCTCCTCCAACACCACATTTCAAATGAGTTGTGTTCCTATGTTCGTATGTAGAATATTATCACACTCCAGCAGGTGCCCTTAGGGGTGGGACAGTCCAGGGTGGTCAAAGCCTCCTACCCAAAATACAAGGAGCGCTGAGAGGAGGAGACAGCAGTGTCCAAAACAAGCCAAGGTCAACCACCAGGGTAACAGTCCAAGGCAAGGTCAAGCAATAGCCCAAGGTCAATACCAAAAGGAATCCAGGCAAGGTATAGCATAGCAAAGAGGAGAGATGAGGCTCAAGGAGCCAGAGACCAGACCAGGCAAAGTACAGCACAGCATGGCGATAAGGTTGAAGAGCCAGAGACCTTTGTTGATTCCAGCAATGTGAAGGCTCAAGAGGGAGGCCATATATACCTTGGCCTCCTAGACCAGACCCTAACCACAGCTGATGGTGATGAAGGTGTTTCAGGGATTGTTTGCTGTCAAGCAGACTCCTTGCTCTCATTTGTCTGGTGACGTCAGGTGTAGAGCTTGGCAGAAATAGCCTGGCAGGCCTAATTAGGGCCGCAGGCTGGAGGTTCCCCACCACAACTCCAAGGTCTCTGTTAGAAACCGGAAGCAACATTGAGTGAAGGGCCATGATCAGTAGAGCTGGATGGCCCTGGCCATTTGGAAAATTCCACCTTAAAGAACATAGGGACTATTTTGCTGGATCCAACCAAGATTCATCTAGTCCAGCACACTCTGTCTCCTACGGTACCTGGCAAGTTGCCTCTGGAAGGATGAGGTTGTAAAGATGGTAGCCAGCAGTTGTTACTCAGAGGCACCTTGGCCCTGTATTGAGCTGGCTTGGCTAACTGTAAATTACAATGCTGTCCTCCATGAATTCTGTCCTTTTGTAAAAAAAGGTGGCCATTACAATGTTCCCTGGCAATCAGTGTCCCAAGTTAATTATGCACGAGAGTGCTTCCTGTTTTTTGTCACAAGAAGAGCCTCCTGGATCAGGCCAGTGGCCCACCTAGTCGAGCATCCTGTTCTCACAGTGGCCAACCAGATACCCCAGTGGGAAGCCCACAAGCAGGACCTGAGTGCAAGAGCACTCTCACCTCCTGCAGTTTTTTTAGCAACTGTTACCTGGAGACATCCAACGAAGCTGAATGTTGAAAGATTCAGCAGAGACAAAAGGAAGCAGTTCTTCACACTGCACATTGTGTGTTTGTGTGTTTGCTTGATTGATTGATTTATATCCCACCCTTCCTCCCAGTAGGAGCCCAGGGCAGCAAACAAAAGCACTAAAAACACTCTAAAACATCATGAAAACAGACTTCTAAATATATTAAAACAACCATTAAAAACATATTAAAACGAAATATTAAAAAATTTAATCTGTTTTATTATGCTGTACACCGCCCTGGGAGCTTATTGCTATAGGGCGGTCTAAAAATGTAATAAAATAAAATAAATAAATATCTTTTAAAACATTTTTTTAAAAGCTTTAAAATATATATTAAAAAGCAGCTACGGCGCAGATGCAGACTGCGATAAGGTCTGTACTTAAGTTGAAAGAGGAAGGCTAAATAGTTAAACTATGGAGTCTGCTACTAGAGGATGTACTGATGTTCACCTGTTTGGATAGCTTTAGAAGAGGGTTTGATTCATTCATGGAGGAGCATATGAATGGCTACTACTCACAGTGGGCACGTCCACAGTCCAAAGGCTGTATGGCAGTTGCTGGGGTTCATGGTCAGGCTCCGCTTGCGGGCTTCTCATAGGCGTTTGCTAGTCACTTTGAGAACAGGATGCTGGACTAGGTGAGCCTTTGATCTGATCCAGCAGCCACGTCCACATGTTCTAGCCGTTCCTTCTTTCTCCCTTAGTATTGGGGTATTCATGGAAAGGGAATTGGTTTCTGGTGTCAACTGGGAAGCTAGAAGCCTTTTGCAGGGAAAGTGGATATGTTTTCATATGTGATGCTTTTGTCTGCCAGGTGATTCCCATGCTTCCCAAGTTGCTCTGTGAGGAGCTGTGCAGTCTCAATCCCATGACAGACAGACTCACCTTCTCCGTCATATGGAAGCTGTCTCCTCAAGGCAAGGTAAGCCTGACTGTCTTTGCGGGGCTTAGGTGTAAATTGTTGGGGGTAAAGCACCAACACTCGTCAGGAGATTTGGGGCAAGGTTGTTGTGCATATGCAGAGTAATGCAGCGGTCTGATCCATGTGTGCTAGTGTGTATATTTACTTAAGAAGCATGCTTTTACCCTGCATTTAAATCACTGAGACTTAAGACTTAGTAAAATAAGAAAAAGCTACTTTATTTATAGAAATACATAGTAGATAGGAAGGGAACACCTAGTTCTAGCTAACTAACTAAGTTGGAGGCGCAATGCCCATACGTGGGTATTGCACTGGTGATTCAGGAGAGAGAACAAGGACAAAGATGTCTCCTCTCTCCTCAGACAGCAGAAGAAGAAGATGAAGGAGGGGCAGGTCAGCTTCCCTGAGTGTATCAGTTTACAACGGAAGGAGGTTAGGTAGAGAAGAGCACAGGCAAAGGGAGGCAAGCCTAGCCAGCTGGAGGACCCTAACTCTATGTTCCTTCTGGAATACACACAAAAGAACCCAAACAGGAGTTGCTCTTGCCCCACTTCCAACAAAGGTATCAGCAGTATGTTGACAATACCCAGTTCTATTTCTCTATAACATCTGAATTGGGAAAGGCCATGCAAACCCTGGACCGCTGCTTGGACTCGGTGGTGGGCTGGATGAGGGCCAGTAAACAGAGTCTGAATGTTAGCAAGATGGAGGTGCTGTGGGTCGGTGATTCCTGAGTTTGGATAATGGTCAGTTACCTGCTTTGGATGGGGTGTACTCCCTCTGAAAGAGCAGGTCCATAGTCTGGGGGTGCTTCTGGATCCATCTTTGTCGCTAGAGGCCCAGGTGACCTCCGTGGCTAGGAGTGCCTTTTACCACCTTCGGCTGGTAAGACAACTGCAGCTGTTTCTGGACTGGGATAGCCTGACCACTGTTGTCCATGCACTGGTAACCTCCAGGCTGAATGTCTGTAATGCGCTCTCTGTGGGGCTGCCTTTGACATTGGTCCGGAAGCTGCAGCTGGTGCAAAATGCGGTGGCATGACTGCTCACTGGGGCAGGGTATTGCCAACATGTTACCCCGCTGCTGAAAGAATTGCACTGGTTGTCCATTAGCTGCTGGGCCAAGTTCAAGGTTCTGGTTTGGTGTACAAAGTTCTATGCAGCTTGGGACCAGGATACCTGGAAGATAATCTTACCCCTTATATACCCAGTCGATCACTGCGCTCTGCAGGTGAGGTTCCAACAATGGCCAACCAGCTGCCTCCAGGAAGCAGGGCTTTGATGAAGTCTACAAGCAGCCCCCCCCCCCAAGCAACTAGTATTCAATTCCTAGGCTATGGTCTGAAGGCACATGAGGCCAGCTCCCTGCTGAAGCCTTGGGTTTCTATCATGAAAAGAAAGGCAGCCTATGAATGTAATAAATGAATAAATAATAAATAAAGATATATTGCAGGGTCCAGATATATTTCAGCCTGAGGGCCATGTTCCCTTCTGGGCAACCTTCTGGGGGCCACTTGCCATTGGGGCAGGGCGGAGTCAGAGGCGAAAGGAGCAATGAATGTAGATTTCACCTTTATACGGCCAGTTTCTGCACACACACACTCACCTGTCTCTTATCCTGCATCCAGGCAAGCAAGAAACAGTTAGAATTCAAGCGCACATTTCAGCCAGGCAAAGCACTTGGAGTACAAAGCAGGGCCGCTGAGGGGTATGGCCTGGGAAGGATTCTGAGGGCCATATAGAGAGACCCGGAAGGCCAAATTTGGCCCTCAGGCCTGAGGTTCCCCACCCCGATATATTACCTCTCAATATGGAGAGTGTTCAGCCGTTGATGAATCGTATTCTCCATCCCTCCATGCCAAGTATCTCTGTTGCTTTCAATCCCTCTATATCAGCTGTCCCCAATGTGGTGCCCTCCAGATGTCTTTTGAGCTACAACTCCCATCAGCCCTACCCAGCACAGCTGAAGGCTGCTCTATATCACAGCTATTCAGCCAGTTCACCTGGCCTGTGTCCAGATCTCTGCAGCTTTCACGGTGGGGTGGAAGCAACGTTCATGCACCTTTTTACTGCCTCTTGTCCAGAGGCTGTGCTCTAAGGTGCCCTTGGCTCTGGAGTACTGCTTTTGACGGGAAGTCTTTGTCCGTCCCCGTGCCCAGGCAGTAACACTTTTAATGTAGATTTGCCTGGATTTATGGAATTAGCTCATGTACAGATCGGCAGTGTTAATGCTCCTAATAGCTGTTGAGATGTTTTGCACTGAGCTATAACAGTGTGGGCCAAGATTAACGAGGACCTTGGCTTAATGCAGCTGTTACTGACAACCCAGGATTAGAAGGGTGAGGAGAAGATGGAGGTAATGGCTTAAGAGCTGCTTAATGTGTCGTGCTAAGAGGACACACATCTCCGTTCATGGAGAGTTGATATGGATGCAAGCAATTAGGGCTTGTCTCCAGCAACACAATTCTTCATTTTTCCTTTGCAGCAGCTTGCAGGAGGGGGCCTGAGGAGAAAAGTGCCTTGCCGTGCTATCTAGAGCAAAAGATACGAACTGTGTATTCCTCATTAGCAAGCTAATTATTTGTCTCCCACTGGCTTCGCTTCTTTTTCCTGCTGATGGCCTAACATTTAAGAAGGCAGCAGAAAATTTCCACTGGAGTATGAGCTGCTTTTTGACTCTCTTTTCTCTGCCCGCCTGCCTGCTCTTTCTTCGCTTCCTTACTGTCTCCTCCTCTGTGCCCAGTGCTCATTAAGTATATACGAGAGAGAGATCATGATCTTGGGTCGTAAGCCTAGGAGAAGTTTCTGCTTCAGACTGTGAGAAGCCATGCTAGTGAGGAATGACACGGTACTGAGAATGATGGGCTTGGTACAAAGCGCCTCCTAATAATCTTATTAAAGTGCCTGCCACTTATTTTGGCAAGGTGAGTAACATGCACTTGAGCTTTGTACCAGCTGTCATGAGCTCCTCCCTGCTTAGGAAGGCAAGGCCTTGTATTGTGTTTCCCCTTTCCCTAAAGTGAGATTAATTTGGCCATGAGGCAGGGTCTTCCCTGTTGTGGCACCCATCCTTTTGGCACTCCCTGCCCAGGGAGATCCGTGTAGCCACTTTCTTTTTCTCCTGCAGCTATCGGGTAACCTATTCTTACACAAAAGCTTTCCCAGCCTACCTGCTGCTGGCTGTAGCTCTCTGTTAACAAATCATCATCTTAAAACTGTTTCTCCTACTGTGATTTGTATTTGTTGTTGTTATATGCCTTCAAGTCGATTACGACTTACGGCAACCCTATGAATCAGCGATCTCCAATAGCATCTGTTATAAACCAGATCTTGTAGGTAATGTGTATTGTTTTGGATGACTTTGAAAGGGGATTAGGCAAATTCATGGAGGCGCTTATCAATGGCAAGTGTCCATAGTAGCTCTGTGAACCTTCAGGTGAAGTGTATCTCTGAATACTGAGGGTTACATAGTGGGGTAGGACAGCTGCATTCATGAGGGCTCCCTGAAAGCATTTGGCAGGCCACCATTGGGAGCAGAATGAGGGCCCGTCAGCCTGATGCAGCAGAGCTGCTCTTGCCAGCAAGAACAGAAATGGGAGGATGCCATTTCCTCCTCCTGTTTAACACTGAGCCCCGGGCTGCATTTTGTAGAACGTAGAAGCTGCAGGTTCCATGTGCAAAGGCAGATCCAACAACACAAAGGCAAAGATGAAGGGAGGAGAGGATGGGGTACAAGGAGGAATCACAAACTGCAGGAAATGTTATGCCAGATACAGATTCTGAACATAAGAAGAGCCGGCCTGCAAGATCAGGCCAGTGGCCCATCTAGTCCAGCATCCTGTTCTCACAGTGGCCAGCCAGATTCCTCTTCTGGGAATCCCGCAAGCAGAGCCTGAGCGTGACAGAACTCTCCCCACTTGTGTTCTCTAGCAACTGGTATTCAGAAGCAGAATATGGCCATCACAGCTAGTACAGTAGGGCCCCGCTTTTCGGCACCCTGCTAATACTGCAGCTCCAGCGGGGCTGTCACCTGTAGCGCGGGGAGCTCCAGCCGCCGTGCTCTAGCTGACAGTGATCAGCTGTAGCATGCGAGCTCCCTGCGCTACAGCTGATAGTGCACTACAGCTGATTGCCGTCAGCTGGAGCGTGGCAGCTGGAATACGGTAGGGCCCCACTTTCCAGCAGTTTTTGCTTTTCAGCGGGGGCCTGGAACGTAACCTGCCATATGAATAGGGCCTTGCCGTAGACATTGGTAAGCCTTATCCTTTTTTTTTTTTCAATAATTTTTATTCAGATTTTCATAAAACATACAAGACGAAATCATAAAACATTCAAAGACAAAAAACAAACTCAAAAATAGTTAAACAAAAAAAAAAAAAGAAAAAAAAAAGAAAAATAAAAAATAAAGAGTAAAATATTGACTTCCCATTTGTCAAAGATCAAATCAGTTATAAGTCTATAATATATAACAATCCTGTCTCTTAAGTCATATTATAAAATCACTTTCCTCCAGTAGTTATCTTACTTAATCATCAAATCTCATAAACATTACTTTATTCTTTCCACAAAAAGTCAAAGAGAGGTTTCAATTCTTTAAGAAATATATCTATCAATTTTTTTTTCCAGATAAGCATATCGATTAATCCATCTCATTACTAATAATGATAATCTTATTGTCATAACCATAGTCAAAATAAACATTTCAATTAATCCATCACATCAGAATCTGTTAGGTTCAGTAATTTCAGTAGCCATTATTCTATTATCCCTATTAGTTCCATTTTCCATCTTCCATCTTCAGTAGTCTTGTTAAGTCCAGTAATTTCAGTATCCAATCTTCCATTATCAGTATTCCATAATAATCTTGCTGTCAAAGCCATAGTCATATAGTAAGAGTCTGATGGGAATTACCTCTATCCCAAATATTTTCTTGCCATCCATTCTGAATAGGTTGCTGAAATACTGCTGTAAAATCATATCTCTGTTCTTTTTTTCAAAATACACTGGGTCATCTCTTGAAAGTTTTTCCATTGTCACATGGCTGCAGTTAATTCCATAGATTTTCTCTATATTGGGCTCCATCACATCATTCCAGTCCAGAAGATTATCCATGCCATTGATAACTTTATCTCTAGAATCTTCATTAATTTCTTCAGAGATAACATTGAGTTCCAAACAATAGATTTTATTTCTAAAGTCCATAGACTCCAAATCTTGTTCCTGTTCCACGTTTGTTCCAATCTCCGGGATCTCCTCTCTCACAGGGACCCCTGTTCCAGTCTCCAGAGTCTCCTCTCTCACAGGGACCCCTGTTCCAGTCTCCAGGGTCTCCTCTCTCACAAGGACCCCTATGTCTTTAATCTCCTGTGTCTCCAAACAATAGATTTTGTTTCTAAAGTCCATAGACTCCAAATCTTTTTCCTGTTCCACGTTTGTTCCAATCTCCGGGGTCTCCTCTCTCACAGGGACCCCTTCCAGGGTCACCTCTCTCACAGGGACCCCTATATCTTTAATCTCCTGCTTCATTTTACTCAATTCAATTTTCAGCTCCTTACAACCCTGTCGCAGGTTTTGTTTCGTTATCTCAATCTCATCCATTATTTTCTGAAACATAGTTATTTCCAGATTCTCAGCCACTTTCTTAATTGCCATTTTAAAAGAAAAATATAGGAAAACCACTTCTTATTTCAGCAACAATTGGGTTAATACTCCAAACTTGGTGACATCACAGTATAAACAGAGCAGACAGCCTTATCTCTCCATGCTTAAGTAAACAAAATGCAGTTCCCAGGATCGAAACAATTAATGGCGGTCGTCAGGAAACAGATTCGTCAAAATAAAATAGACCAAAAAGAGAGTAGTCTCAGACAATATAATATTCTTCAAAATAAAAATCTGGAATAGAAATCCCTCTTCTGTGTATATCTTTAGAATGCAAATCCAGGACAGCTTTTTGCAACAAAAACAGAGATAAGCTATTAATTAGTGAGTAGCAGAGAGAAGTTATGGCTCCCCAGTGAGATGTCAAAAACCGATCAATCTGGCAAATCTCTTTTAAACAGCAACAATTTAAGTCAAGTAAAAGAAAAATATAGAAAGAAGGGTGCTTGCCTGTTAGTGCGTTCTCTCTTAGAAGATAAGATGAACGTTCGCTTTATCAGATAGAGCTTGTTGTTGAAAATCCGTCCCACCTTCATCGGCTGGACCTCGTCCCATAAATTAATGAGATCTGGTCGTCCCAACAAAAATAGGCTTTGAGGTTAATCTCTTCGTTTCTCCCTACCCGGGAGAAGTTTAATCAGTCAAAAAAAAAAAAAATCTGACTGATATATCTGAATAAGCTTCTTTTGAGGCAGGAGCCCGTCTCAAAAGCAGGCACAGGCTAAGTCACCCTTCCCGGAAGTCCGGTAAGCCTTATCCTTCATGAATTTGTCTAATATGCTAATGGCTGTGACTACATCTTGTGGGTCTCTGGATTCCATCCCCATGGATGGGTTGATAGAGCATTTGATTTGGATGTGGAAGATTCCAGTTTCTAAACACAGCTATGAAGCTCACCAGGTGGCCTTGGACAACTTCGTTGCAACCTCACAACCTAATCTTTCTTACAGGGTGACTGTGTACATAAGCAAGGTAAGAACTGCACCCTTCACGTTTTCTGGACATGCTCCTTTACTTGAATTTCTCTTCTGTGTTAAGAACAGCTGGCATCAATTCACTTTCCTTTTTTGTCATCTCAATGTTGCAGATTCTTGATGAATGGTTTGGGCGGACTGTGATCTGTTCCTGCGCAAAACTCAGCTACGACCATGCCCAAAGCATGATTGAGAACCCTGAGAAGGTGTTTGCAGCGGAGGAACTCCCCCCTATCTCTCCCCAGCATTCAGTAGATGAAGTTCGCCGGTCAGTCCTCAACCTCCACCAAATTGCCAAGCAGCTGCGTGAGCAGCGATTCACGGACGGGGCTCTCCGCTTAGATCAGGTCAGCTTACCCTGCCTTATTGTGAGGGTGATTAAGCAATGGCAAGTTCACATAACCGTCTTGAAAACAAAGCCTGCAGAAAAGCTCTCAGAAGGGAGGGGACAGATCTGAGCCTAATAATTTGCTCACTGAATGGGACAAGTATGGGAAAGTCTGCTCTCTCGGTCAGGGGTAGCCAATGTGATGCCCTCCAGAAGTTGTTGAATTCTAACTCCCATTAGTCCCAGCCAGCATGGCAAATGGTCAGGGATGATGGGAGTTGTAGTCCAACATCATCTGGAGGGCTACTGCTGCTCTAGCTGACCCTTAAGGCAAGCCTCTCTCTCTTTCAGCCTCTGCAATACATGGATAAAAGTGCTGACCTACATTATGGAGGTGGTTATCAGGTTTACCACCCGATAATGTATTTGAAGCGCTTTAAACACTGCCTTCAAAGCATTATCTGAATGCTAAATATTGCTGTTAGATGTACTAAGTTTATCTCTCACAGTTAAGGAAACAATTTAGGCAAATGGGGTGCACAAGGAGAAATTGCTGTCAGTGTACTACATAAATCTGCTGCCTGTAGATCAGAAAGATGGTAGCGGAGGGCCTTAGACAGCCTGTTTGCAATTCAGACCACCTTTTGCTGTGGGGCAGAGAGGAGGGGCTGCTGGATGAATGGCCCCAGATGACCCAAGCAAACTATCCGAGTTAAACTCTGCAAAACCGAAGCAAGGACTTTTGTGCTGTCTTCAGCATGTTGAAGTGGCAGCTCATCTGGTTATTGCGGCTAAATATGCCTGCACCATCCTGTCATCTTTCTATAAAGGGCAAAATCTGTATAACTTCCCAGATAAATAGGGGTTGCGCTGCATTGAGAACCTGGATGACAGAAAATCTATAGGGCTGGCTCATCTCTTGGATATTTATTTATTTATTTATTTATTTAAAAGCATTTCTAAGGTGATTAGTATTTAAAAATCTTCAAGTGGAATACAAGAATAAATTGTAAAAACAATAAAACCATATCGTAAAAACAGATGCAACATAAAACCAGTGAAAGCGTATTATACAAACAATTCTGTAATAACAGGGGTCCACTGTTATGGATCAGGGAAAACCATGACAATTCTCAGGTCACCACCCTGTGTTATTCTGTAGGGTGCGGTGCTATGACTAACATTTCCCCAGATGATTTAAATCAAGCAGGCTGGATCATTATCTCCACACACTCTCGTGGGCCAAGTTTGACAAGGCTGCCCGCCTGTTGATCACCTGATATCACAATGATGTCAGGTGATCTGTTTTGAAATCAAACTGTACAGTGCTTCCCAAGCATTGACAAATGACTGATTGTGCTGCATGCAGGGCTTGCACGAAGCTTGCTGTCAGCTGATTGTTGCCATTGAAAGGCTCTGTGCAAGGGGCTTTGCAGGCACCACCAATCAGCTGATGGTGTTGCCTACAAAAGCCCATTTTGTTCAAGCTCTGCCTTCACCTGCCCCACACCTGACACCATTGTGGGCAGGTGGGTGTGGCTTTGCTGAAACAGCCTGGTGGGCCTAATGGGGAGGACTGGTGGGCCTAATTAGGCCCACAGGCTTGAGGTCCTCCACCGTGATCTAAGTGACCTTACAGCTCATAACAACATAGTAAGATGCTGTGGGCTGAGTCAGACCACTGGTTCATCTAACTCAGTATTGTTTACACAGACTGGCAGCAGCTCTCCAGGGTTTCAGGCAGGGATCTCTCGCAGCCCTACCTGGACATGCCAGGGATTGAGCCTGAGACCTTCTGCGTATAATGCAGATGCTCTACTGCTGGGATATGGCAAAGTCTGGGCGAAAGCATTGATCCCCTCCCTACCTTCTGATTAAATGTACTTGGAAAAGCAGTAATGGGCTATTGTTTAAAATATTGCAGCAGTGGGAGGAGCTTCCTTCTCTCCCACCCCCTCCGTTTTGGGTATGGAAAAAGGCTACACCTCTTCTGCCAGACTGCCCGGCAAAGCGGACTCATCTGTTATCATCCCTGGCAATGCACGTGGGCCAGTTCCCCTCCTGTTCCAGGCCTTTTTATCACTGGCTCTTTCTTTGACTTCTCAAGTGCTGATCCAGTGCAAAATCTCAGAGCTGTTTTGGCTGATAAAGACTGAGTTCCCCCCTGAGCAACTTGACATGTGAAAATCCAGACTTAGGGCAGTTGCACTTGAGGGAAGGGCTATTTGTCTGTTTGGCAAGCAGATCTGACTGCCATCATCAATCTGCATGAAAGGTTTTTGTCATTACGACGCAGATAAGCATCTTATCAGGGCAGGTCATCTCCATCTTGCCTTCAGTTCCTTTTGATGCTTCATGAACTGCTTCTCTGACTGGGCACACTCAGGTTTCTGTTTTGCCTCCCGTTGGAACCGCTGCCCAGGTTTTGTGCATGTGCACAGAATTGCAACTGGTTGTGTTTAAGAGACTGTTGTGGGAAGGAATAAAAAAGTGTTGGTTTTGTCATTAGTGTGTTTGTTCAAGTTGAGTGAGTGTTTTCGTGTTGACAGTTTAGTGTGTCCTTAGCTAGCATTGTGCCTTTCAGATTAATTACCTTCAGATCCCTCTTAGTAGCTGTTTTGCTGATCTCCCAGGATTTTGATGACTGGGGTATCAAGTTGTGTGTCTCGTGTTTTTACACAAACTGATGGCCTTTTGCCATTCAGCGATGTTGTGGTGATGCTTCTTTGAGAGTAATAACTGTTCTTACTGGATCTCTGGTTCTCCCAGATCCTAATGCTCTCCTCTTTGGGCTGCAATCCTAATCAAAGTTACCTGAGAATATACCCCATCAAACTCAGTGGGGCTTACATCTCAGTAGACATCTATAGGATTGTATTGGAAATCTTTGTTTCCCATCAAGTCTGTTTCTTTATTCTCCCCTTTTCTGCCCCTCCTTTCTCCTCTTAAAAAAACAAAATCACCTGGAGGCACTATTCTAAGATTCAGTGGAGTTATGAGCTCCCAAACATTTGTAGGCATTCAAGGAAAGGCATTTCCTGCTCCGCTGGACCTTCCTGTGACACCTTAAAATTCTAGCCTGTGGTTCCGAATTGTGTTATACACACACACACACACACAGAGAGAGAGAGAGAGAGAGAGAGAGAGAGAGAGAGAGAGAGAGAGAGAGAGAGAGAGAGACCTCCTTGCCCTGACTGGGTAGGATGGAGCTTAGTGAGCACTGGCACACTTTCCCTTGGCATTGCCAACAATGGACGAGCGTCTCTTGTGCAAACTAGTCATGCCACTGAACTGAGGCTGTGATGAATAAGAAAAGCGTTGCTGGATCAGATCAGCATCCTATTCTCCTGGTGGCCAGCTAGAATCTTCTGGGAAGCCCCGCAAGCTACACCTGAGTGCAACAACACTCTTCCCACTTGTAATTCTCAGCATATTGACTCTGATAGTGGAGGTGGAATATAGTCATCATGGCTAGTAGCCACTGATAGCCTTATCCTCCAAGAATTTGCCATGATAGGAGCAATGGTTCAAATCAGAAACAACATCAGCCTTAGAGCTGCATCAGTTGTTGTAGGAAGCTCCATCCACAAGATGTGCAAATTGTGCACACTTCTGAGTGGTGATGCTTCTTTAGAGCATCCATAGCGTTGGGTGGAGACAGGGAGAACGTGTGGGCTTCAGATATGGAGATGGATCACACTCAATTAAGAAGTCCTGTTAACTGGTTGCAGATGACACTCGCACATCTGGTTGGTGGCACTTCCTGTAACGTTGGAAGCCTGTCTTGGTGTGTGAGTGAGAAGCTCACTTTCCCCAGACAGAACACATAAAGATGCAAGAGACAAGGTGGTGTTCTGGATGCATGTAGGGAGATGGCTTCTTTGTTCCCCCCCTGCAATTCTTCTGGGGAAGGGCCGGTTCTGGAGAAGAGTTCAGTTCCCCTAGGGAAGGAAGAAGGTTCATCGCTCAGTGGCAGAGCATCTGCCTTGCATGCAGAAGGTCCCTACTGGCATCTACTGGAACAGACTCCTGTCTGGAACCCTGGAGAGCTACTGCCAGTCAGCGTAGAGTAGACAATACTGAGCTAGCTGATCTGGCTTCAGTGTAAGGCACCTTCCTATGTTCCCAGTGCTTTGCCTTCATTGTGGCTGAAACTCTGGGCCTTTGTTGTTTCCCTTAAGTTATGGCGCTGAATTGTCTGAAAGGCGCTTGCAGCTGACCTGTCCGCTCAAGGTTGATTTAACAGGGAACGCCTTGTTTAGTGTTGGGAGTCGATCAAGGTCCCACTCTGGAAAGCAAAGAGCACATGCAGGGGAGAGAATGAGTGACGGCAAAAGACCAAGGCCTGGGAGTTCTCAGAGGTGCTGGGTTCCCCTTGGAGGCCAGACAGGACAAGCCGCCTCCTCATTTGCACTGCCCTTGAACTGCACTGTGATATGGAAGGGTTTCATTGGCTCTTGCCTTCCTGCCCTGCCTGTGGGCTTCCCAGAAGCACTTGGGGGACAGAGAGAGGCCTTGTGTCCTGGTCCAGCTCTTCTGATGTGCCTTTTCCTCCCTGCCAAGCATTTGGGTATGATTGCACGTGTCCTTTGAGAATCTGGGTTGGCCTCTCCTCTCGAACGCTGCGTTTTAACCATCGTAACAGCAGCTGAGCGAGCTCTTCACGCCCTGAAGCCTCAAAGCCGCCTCTTGGGACTGGGAGGCCAGTGAACCATTTTGAAGTGAGCCGTGGTAGAAAGATAAGCTGGGCGGGAATGGAGCTGTGCAGCAGTTTCATTAAAATGAGGAGGCAAAGTGATCATGCTTTATAGGCAATCTCCCCTCCTGATCTGCTTTATGGTTTTGAACACTGGGACTGTGTCAGTTTGTTCAGTGACTTAGTTTCATAGAATAGTAGAGTTGGAAGGGGCCTGTAAGGCCATCAAGTCCAACCCCTTGTATGTGAAAACACCAGGGGTGGAAAGGAGGGGTTTTTGAGGAAGTAGGATTCCCACCCCCGTACCCACTAAATTGCTTTTGTATTCTTTTTAAAATGTAATTAGGGGTCATTCACTATTATTTATTTATTTATTTATTTATTATATTTGTGTCCCACCCTTCCTCCCAGAAGTACAGGGTGGCAAACAAAAACACTAAAAGCACTTTAACACATCTATGTGTGTGTGTGTGTGTATTCTCCTCTAGGATCCTCCTCTAGGATGCACACTTTAATGTGGTGAGGGGGTTTGAGAGTGTCGAAGAAGCTGAGAGCAATGCCGTCAGAAGTCTAGACCAAGAGGCTAGACTCCTAGCAGGGGAACCCAAGGTAGAATGGTCAAAGCTGAGACACCAGACGAAGGTGCATCCAGACTCAGAAGAAGGCAATGGTAAACCACCTCTGAATATCTTTATGCAGGAAATGAGAAATTAAGAAGAAACAGGGTTGCTCTAATAGTGAGAAATGATGTAGCAAAAGCAATTAGGAGCTATAACACAAGGTCTGAGTGATATCAATGAGATTTAATGGGAAACCTATTAACATAACCATCATCCAAGTCTACACTCCAATGGCAAATGCAGAAGAAGAGGAATTGGAGAGATTTTATGCAAAAGTACAGGAAGAAATTGATCACACACCAAAACAAGATGCCTGATGTCTAGTCGAAATCTGGCTTCCTGCAACTTCCAGCTGGAGATGCCAGCGATTAAGCCACAGGACCTTGCGCTTCCAAGACACAGGCTCTGACACTGAGTTACACCCCTCTTCCATCTCTAGGCAGTGCAAGCGATACGGTGTTTCTCTGAAGGGGAAGGCAGTGGGGGTTCCATGGCTGTCTACCTGGCTCTATGGCACATGCATGCTATTGTTAAAAGGTCGCTCTCAGCTGATCTTAGAGATTGTCATGAGACATCCCTTGTGGAGCCCTCTTCCCGCTACCCTGGCATGCCTATATATGCCAGTTAGTAAGAAGAGCCCTGAAGCAGGATCAGGCCCATCTTGTCCTCCATCCTGGTCTCCTAGTGTCCAACCAGATGCCTGTGGGAAGCCCGCAAGTATTTCACCAGGCTAAAATGCTAAGGACTGCCTTGCCAGCTCAGACCAAAACCCACCTTGCTCAGTGACAGCGGCCAGAAAAGTCTGCATTTTGGACAGGGGCTGGTGACAATCTCAAGGCGGCAGGTCAGGGGAAGGGAGCAAGACCAGAGCAATGCATCTTGAACCGCAGGGCAAAATGGGGTCTGTGCACGTGGGCATGGTCTGCTGTGGAGTAAGAGGCAGAAGAAAGGAACCTGCCGCTTGCCGTAGGGCAGAGCAGCATGCAATGCATGCACCATTGTACATTTCCATTGTGTGTGTATGGGGGGAAGAGGCTTGGGAAATGTTCAGTGTCATGACATCAAAGTATGCATTACATAGAAGAGGAGGAGAATAAAACATGGGGCAACATGTGGCTCACAGATAGTTTCAGTCTCTGAAGCTGCTGCAGGGGGATTAAAGGTGGACAGATCAGTCGATTTCCGGCTCACATAAGTTTTGGGCATGTGCATTTCTAAGTCCATTCATCTTGTTTCTGCCTTACTCTGCAATTTTTTTAAAAAAGCAAATTGCACAAAAAATTGTATCTGAATGCATATTTTTCTAAATGTAAGGATTTCTAAAATGTATCCCATCTTTAAACAGCATTTTAAAAAACTTATTTGTGATAGTTCCCTCCCACCAACCCCAAGCTCAGACTTGTACAGGTACTTCAAAAGTATGGAGAAGTGCCGGATGTGAAGGATAATTTCATTCCGGTTTGCCCAGCAATCACATTCCTTAAGCAGATTCCTAGGAAGATGGCGTTGGTTTTCAGGTGAAAGCACTTGGCAGGCTGCCCTTTGAGGGACTCCTCTCAGAGTGAGAGTCTGCACATGCCAGCCTGTGGGGTTTGTGGGGAGGTCAATGGCAAGATGAGGTGTGAATTCTTTTTCAGGGAAGAACTTTGCCACCCCCTGCGCCCTCCTCTTGGACACAGAGATAAGGCTTGAAAGCCATGGTTTTTTCCAGCTTTGTTTTGTCACCCTGATCTGGGTCGGGCCTTGAGGAGGCTCTTGTCATTTTTCTTCCAAGTATTAATTACAGCTGGCTACATGGCCTGTCTTTCGGTTTTTGTCACCCTGAGTCACTGCTTCTTGATTGATGTGAACAGAGGCCGCCTGAAGTGGCAACGTGAGGCTTGGGTGTCAAAGGCTGCATTGTTTCACCTGCCAGTAAAAGGCTGGGTGGAAGTTCGCCGTCTTGTAATGAGACATGTGGCTTGGAGAAGGAAGACAAGGATTAAAACCTTTCTAATTGCACACCCAGAAAATTCTTTTTTGATTGTTATTATTAAAAATGCTCTTGACCTCCGTTATTGCCTCGATTGCAGCAATGAAGTCTCTATGGCTCTTTAAGAGAAGGAAGAAGCAAAAGATCCATGACCCCAAGAAGCTTCTAGTTTATATTTGACACTGGAGAAAGGAAAGGACGAGTGGACAGATAAGGGGAATAAAACTGGAACAGGTTCAGAGGAGGGCAACAAGGATGATCAGGGGACTGGAAACAAAGCCTTATGAGGAGAGACTGAAAGAACTGGGCATGTTTAGCCTGGAGAAGAGAAGACAGAGGGGAGATATGATAGCACTCTTCAAGTACATGGAAGGTTGTCACACAGAGGAGTGCCGGGATCTCTTCTAGATCGTCCCAGAGTGCAGGACACGGAATAATGGGCTCAAGTTGCAGGAAGCCAGATTTTGACTGAACATCAGGAAAAACTTCCTGTTAGAGCCATATGACAATGGAACCAATGACCTAGAGAGGTAGTGGGCTCACTGACACTGGAGGCATTCAAGAGGCAGCTGGACAGCCATCTGTCGGGAATGCTTTGATTTAGATTCCTGCATTGAGCAGGGGGTTGGACTTGATGGCCTTATAGGCCCCTTCCAACTCTACTATTCTGTGATTCTATGAAATGAAGAATGTGAGCAAAACTTTTTCCATAAGCAAGAGACATGGGTTCAGCTTTGACCATAACTATGGTCTTGAACAAATCAGTCTCCATCCGACTAAATTAAACCTGCCTGTTGAAAGGTAACAAGATTAACCTTGTTTGTGAGGACAAATACAATAATAATGATTAAAAAAGTAGAAGTGCTGCATATGAAAGGCATTTCCTAACATTCTTACAAACTTTCCAGCATAAGATGACCTGGGGGCCGCCTCAGGCCCCTTCCGCCCCAATGCAAGTGTGGCTCCCCTACCACATTTCCCACAAATTGAGCCATCTTCAGGACCCAGGGTTGCTAACGGGCTGGTGGAATGTCAGGGATTTGATAGGCAAGGGTGTCCAGCGGTCTCTGACTGAGAAGGAAGAGTTGTGATGAGGTGGCAATGGGTGAAAATAATGTTGAAGTGGACTCCCCCCCCCCACTGAAAATTATAGTGTCTGCTGGGTGGGAGTTTGACATCCCCACCCCTCACTCTGGCATGACCCGCAGACTGAGCTCCTTGTTAAACGAATGGCCACCATTCATTCTTATAGGGCAGAGGTGGGGAATCTCAGGCCAGGGGCCAGTTGTGGCCCTCCTGGCCTCTCTGTGCGGCCCTTAGGTCTCTGCTCAGACCACACACATCCCACACTCCACCCTGGCCCCGCTTGGCACATTCCTCTAGTGATTTTAGCTGGCTGCAGTGTGTCCTTGAACATGATAATACCCCTTGCATGCCTGGATGGAGAGGGGTGTGTGTCTGGCCACTCCCATTTTGGCCACACCCACTGCTGGTATGCGGCCCCCGGAAGGTTACGCATGAGGAAATGTGGCCCTTGGGCTGAAATAGGTTCCCCACCACTGGTACATGGAAAAGTTATACTGCTCTTGTTGTGTAGTGATTAGCGTGTCAGACTAGGAACTGGGAGACCAGGGTTCAAATTCTGACTCAGTCATGAAGCTTAGCTTGACCTACCTTGACAGGTATGAAATGGGGAGGGGAAGAACGATGTTTGCCACCTTGAGCTCCTTGGAGGAAAGATGGGGTGTAAATGTGCCAGCAGCAATAGTGATAATAGTACATAAAGCGTTGCAATGGGAGAAAAACCAGCCCACCGCAGTGCACGACAGCCAGTGTGGAACAGAGGAGAGGCCTCTCAGACCAGACTGTGCCTGTGTGGTGGGGTCCATTTGTATTTTCTGCCTCAGGCACCAACTTCCCTCAGGCTATACCTTTTTACCTATGCCTGGTTGTCCCAAACAAGTGCTAAAAACCTGTTTGTGGATTTCGTCACCTCAGACTGCAGATGTGCTTGCACACATGTGCATGGGGGAAGTTTCATAGGATGGTATGCTTCTCTATATTAAACCATGCCCATAGAAAACAAGCTTATCGGAGGGAGGGTTGTCTCTCTCTCATGCTAGCTTTCTGAGTAAAGGGATTCTTCTTTTTTTGGTACGGAGGGGGGTTTCATCATGCAAGCTGCCCCCACATTCTGAAGTGGACCAGCCACAGATTGCCTCCAGTACGTGCTGTTTGTAAGAACGAGACCTTAGTCTTTATTTAACCTTTGAGGCAAACTAAGGCAAAGTTTGGGAACCCTGGTCTGAACAACTCATAGTGCTACCTTTAACCTCATCATAATGTGTGGGTGGGTGTGTTTTAAATGATCGCCTGCAAAGATAACTTGTTGGTCATTGTCCCTGTAGTAACGCAGGGTTTGCATCCAACAGCTAAAGTGCAGCTCCGCAAGAGAGATCTTGGGGTGTGAGGCACCCCCTAGTGACTGCCAAGTGGCACTGCAGCTTTGCTCTCCCTGGCTTTGCTGTCAGAGGGCTGTTCTTCCCCTCTCCTATCCTGTGTGTGGTGTGGGCAGCAGCGCACACACGTATGAAAGGAACCAAAGTTGGGGGCCGTGCACAGAAACCTTTGCACTTCTCATTTTTAAAGACAGTATATTTGTTCTGTGGCTTGGATTAAAAGGGAGAAGGTATTCCTTTTATAGCCAAAGTCCTTCTCACGATTGCAAGTGGAGCTTGGATGAGAGCTCAGATCAGTGTCAGGCACCATCACTAAAACCTTTTACGCAGCTGGTTAAAAACCAGGCTGCTGCAAAAGGCGTTAACCTGATTGCTCCCCCCTCCTCAGTTTATCTTTGGTGTCTTAGTTTTGATGCCTATTTTAAATTTTGTTATGGGGGCTTGGCTTTGATGTTTGTTGTTGTTATGTGCCTCCAAGTCAACTATGACTTATGGCAACCCTATGAATCAGTGACCTCCAAAAGCATCTGTCATGAACCACCCTGTTCAGATCTTGTAAGTTTAGGTCTGTGGCTTCCTTTATACAATCAATCCATCTCTTGTTTGGCCTTCCTCTTTTTCTACTCCCTTCTGTTTTTCCCTGCATTATAGTCTTTTCTAGTGAATCAGGTCTTCCCATGATGTGTCCAAAGTAGGATAACCTCAGTTTCATCATTTTAGGTTCTAACAATAGTTCTGATTTAATTTGTTCTGGTTTAATTTGTTCTAACACCCAATTATTTTTCTTTTTCGTCGTCCATCGTATCTGCAAAGCTCTCCTCCAACACCACATTTCAAATGAGTTGATATTTCTCTTACCTGCTTTTTTCACTGTCCAACTTTCACATCCATACATAGAGATCGGAAATACCATGGTCTGAATGATTTGTTAATATTTGTTATTGATTAATATTTGTTATTCTTGTGATGATATTATTATTAGGATGATGATGATGTAGTATTAGTAGTAGTAACATAAGAAGAGCCTGCTGGATCAGGCCAGTGGCCCACCTAGTCCAGCATCCTGTTCTCACAGTGGCCAGCCAGATGTTCCCATGGGAAGCCCACAAGCAGGACCTGAGCGCAACAGCACAGCACACTCTACTCCTGCAGTTTCCAGCAACTGGTATTCAGAAGCATCCTGCCTCTGACTGGGGAGGCAGAGCACAGCCATCATGGCTGGTAGCCACGGATAGCCTTGTCCTCCATGAATCTGTTTAATCCTCTTTGAAATACATCCAAGTCGACGGCCATCAGTGAAGAAGTACTTTCTTTTACGTGTCCTGAATCTTCTGACATTTAGCTTCATTGGATCCCCTTGAGTTCTAGCGTTATGAGAGAGGGAGAAAAAGTTTTCTCCATCCACTTTCTCCATGCCATGCATAATTGTATACACGTCTACCATGTCGCCTTTGACACACCTTTCTCTAAACTAAAACTAAACTGCTGCAACCTTTCCTCATAGGGAAATTGCTCCATCCCCTTGATCAGTTTGGCTGTGGATTGTAAGCTATGTCGAGTATCTTTGTAAACTAAGTGGGGTATACATTTTTAAAAGAAATATTATTATTAATTAATTCTCTCTCTTTATACTACCTTTCACTAAAACAGGGTTTCCTAAACTTCTGTGAGCAGGTCTTCTTTCTGATTAGGAAGGAGACTGCAGAAACTAATGAAGATACAGATGGATAATTCCCACTCTTTTGGGTTGTTAACCTGAAAATGTGAGCTTGTCTATCCCTGCATATAAAAATTCTAGGCTAATTTAAAGGTGACACCCTGAAAAAGTAAGAATGAACCCTCCTCTTGTGCGTTTCTGCAGTCTTCTTCCTGATTATAAAATAGTCCAGTGTCATGTCTCATGCATCAGGAGCAGTTGAATGATCCAGCCATTGTTGATCTGGAAACACAACAGCTTTGGCCTCCTCTCCATGAAGGCTGCATGGAAGGAAACAAAACCAGGGCAGTGGATCACACAGAGGTGCACTGGGCAGTTGCCTCTGTTGGTGGGGTTAATATGCTTTTGGGGGCTGCTAATTATGTAATTAATTTTTCGCAGCACTCTGATGCTTCTTTTGAAGTGCATGGTTTGGGAATCCCTACATTAAAACAGAGCCTTAAATTAATCAAACAAAATCAATGAAGTAGGACAAAAATATACCAAAAAGGAAAAGCAGCAGCCTTTCAAAGCGAGACCAGATTATACGAAATGCTTCCTGAAAAAGGAATTGCCTTGCAGGGAGGGTTTTTTGGAAGGAAACCCAACTTTAGATCTCAGGATGGGGGTGGGGTCCTCCAGAATGGGAAAAGCCCTTCCTCATACATCGGCTGACCGAAACTCTGAAGGTGGCATCACATGGGAACAGCAGGCCTTCCCCGCAAACAAGAGGCTCAGGTGGGCAGAGAGCCTCTCCCCCAAGTCGAGAGGGCATAAACTGTTCAGAGCTTTAAGGGTGCCTTCTCCGCTCTCCACGTCACCTCTGAGTTGAGAAAGTGAGCCACATGTTGGGCAGCCATCAAACCACAGCAGCAGGCAACCTGTGGGACTTCAGGCCATTCCAAGGATCCTGACAGAGGTGTGGCTTTTAAAAAACTTGGACTTAACTTCGAAGATCGGGCCAGGTGCTGCAAAGCTATGCTAGAATTTGGGCGGGCAAGAGAGGTGAATGGTTGGGGGGGGAGGGCAGGGGAGGCTGCGGGGAGCAAGATAGGAATTGGTAGAGCACCTGCCTTGCATGTATAAAGTCCCAGGTTCAGTCCTCGGCCTCTCCAGGTAAGACTGGGAGAGACCCCGCCTGAAATCCTGGAGAGACGCTGCCAGTCAGTGTAGACAGTACTGAGCTGGGTGGACCAGTGGTCTGCCTCGGCGCAAGGCAGCAGGGAGCCCTGATCGGCTCTCCTCCTCCTCCTCCTCTTGCATGTGGCTGCGGCCTTTCCCACTGCAAAGGAGTGAATTGATTCTCTGAGCCCTTTGAAAGCTCCATGTCAGTGATGGATGGAGGCATCTTTCTGTGACTTCAAAGGCAAAGCCTCTGCTGGGGAATGCATGCTGGAGGGAGCTGAAAAGTCACATTGGAAAGGGGGGAGGATTCATGGTGTGCCCTGGCTATCAAATTGGGACTCCCTGGAGACTTCTCCTGCTGGGGCTGTGGAAAGGCGGGAACAATGCCCCATGGCAAATGAAGTTTCGCTGAATGCCCACTTTCCCTCCCCCCCGTTTGGTTTCTCAATGGCCTTGGGCACATCACTTAATGTCGAGCAGGCAACTGGGCTAGATTTGCATGCCTCCAGAAGCTCAAAGAGCCCCTCCTTCTCTCTTTCCCTCTCTCCCCAAATAATGGAGATTTTAAACATGTCGAGAGTTTCGTCAGTCTCGTCTCCCAGCACCCATAGCTAATCCTGTTAAAGGTGACCTCTGGGGCTGGGGTTTTCATTGTTGCCGCAGGTTTTGTCCAGCGCTTGAGTGACGATCCACATTGGGGTGTAGTCATGCATCCCCTAATTTAATCACCCACTTTGGTCCTCTGCGCCTATCCCAGAGACTACCGGGCCCCACACAGACTTATTCTGGATATTTTGAGAAAGCAGAGAAAGGTTTGCAGGAGCACGGAGGGCTAATTAATGGGAGGCATTTCTTGCCCTGCTGTTAATGTCGGACTGTCCTGCTGCTTCTTCTCATTATGTGAATTTTGCCTCGAATGCTTTTCCAGGGCAAGAGCCGGGACTGGGGTTAAAAGAAAACACCGCAGATGGAAAATCTGCTGCGAGAGCTGTTCATCCCCTCCTTAAAAAAGAAGAAAGTCTTTTGGATAAATCATTTGTTTTGAGAGCTTGAGTGTCCATTAAATGTGGTATTCGCTTCTGCTCCTTAAAGCCTACTTCTGAAAGGGAACGTGGCCAGTTGGAGACTGCCTTTGCTCTACCAGGTCTCCCAGACATGTGAAACCAGCCAGTAGAAAGGCGTGGGTCTCTTGGGAACAGCGAGAGTTCAGAGATGAGCTCCTGTGGAGAATCCTCTCTCTCCCCCCCCCCCCATTCCATATAGGATTATTTTTAGACTTCTCTCAGTGAAGCATCTCCCTGCCTTAACACCTGACACAACTTCCTGGTTTGGTTTCATGTTCCACCCCATAATGGGATTTGGGGTTCTTGTTAATCATTTCAACGTTATGCACACTTAGCACGCTTTGCTGCTGCTCGTTCTCACAACAGCCCTGAGAGGTAGGCCACTAATATTCCCCGTTCACAGACAGGATACAGAGGCTGAGGTACAGTGAGTTGTCTCAGTATTGTCCCAGGAAATGCAAAGCTCTGCAGGGTCTGGTTGGAGCAGCCACATTTTGGGAAGCCCCTATGAGACATGGAAGAGATTATCTCCATGCCGTTCCAGAATTTGCTGTGGTGCTTCCCCTGGACGATGCAAAGCAGGCATGAGATACAGGAAAAGGCTTTGGCTGGAGTTTGACCTCAGGGCTGTCTTAGTCTGACGGGCAAACTGTTGCCCCACGCGGGACCGCCTAATAAATATCCTCTCCTTTGGCTGCGGCTTGGCGCGAGGCTGCCGGTTTTCCATCTGAACTTCCCACTACCCTTCTTTGTTGTGGTTGAGAGTGGTTAGGTTGAAGGAAGAGTGACGTCAAAGTTCCTAGATTTGCAAGTTGCTTTAAAAGCACCGTTTACATTGGAGGCCTTTATTAATAATAATAAAAAAATAGGGGGAGAAAAAGGAAGAGAAAAGGTTTGGCAAAAAAAAATTGCGATCCTGCTTGTGAACCGTGACCACAGCCTCTGATCAGGGAGAAAAAAAACACCATGCTGAATCTCCAGTGAAGTAGCGCAGTCAAAGAGAAGGTTATAAATGGGGCTCTTTGTACTCCAAGCTGAAATAAATAAAAAATGTGCTCCAGGGAAACCCAGATCCCGTCCTATGAAAAGCTGAATTCGGGGACCCAGATTGATTACGCAAATGAATAACATTTGGACAGGCTCATGAGCCAGCAGAAGAAACTGGCTCATGAGTCTGTCCAAATGTTATTCAGCAGGACAGTCATGGGGAAGACAAAAAGGCATCAAAGCCCTCTCCAGTTGGAAGCTCTGCTCAACCATCATACCCCCCCCCGTATTTTAACTCTGCTTTCACAGCCATAGGGACTAGAAAAACTGCTTTAAAAGGGGAAAATGGCAGAAACGTACAGCAGGTTGAATTTTGCACCCAAAACCAAGTTCTGAGTTCCGATGGTACGCTCACAGAATCTCAGGCTGTACACACAGAGCTATGCATTTGGGTGTACAGACAAAATGTGCCTGCCTAGTTTCCCATTGCACTTGTGTTTTTGTAAAAGGAGGGGTGCCAGCCCCGCTGTGCGGCTGTAACTCAGCCATGTTCGTGTTTTCCATTTGTGCGGGAAAAGATGCTCCATTGGAATGTCTTTAGGAAAGATACACTTATATTTCTGTCAAGTGTGGAAAGTTATCGTGGGCGTGAGAGCCAAGGTTACTGTGACAAAGCTTTTTATCTTGGGGGAGAGTTTGTACATTCTTTACTGAAGGGGCACAGGCCAATGAAAAATAGGCTTGGGGCAGGAGTGTTTTTAATTTAAAGATATAGCAAGTCAGCAGCACAAAAATGATCATCATCCAGATAGGGTTGGATGAAGCTGCGTTAGAGGGACAAATCAGACGAGTGATCCATTTGGCCCTGTGGTGCTTGCTCTGGCTGGAAGCAGCTCTCTGAGGTCTTGGGCAGAGAGAGGTCTTTCCTAGTCTCCCTACTCAAGTTTCATTTTAACTGGAGACGCCAGGGAACATAGGAAGCCGCCTTCCGCCATGGGAAGCAGGCCTTTGATCCCTCTAGCTCAGCTCTGTCTACAGCAGGGGTGGGGAATTGTTTGTGGCTGGCAGGCCAGATCTTCATCTCCCCATCCCTAATGAGCTAAATTTGGCAGATGGGTGAAGCGGCTGACCGTAAGTCACCAGACGTAATAGTGACGGCAGGTGATGCTGCACTTTAAAGCCCGGATTGTTGGGCCTTCAAAGCTCAGTGTGGGACTGCTTGAAAGCCCTTTGCAAGTAGTCCCACACTGCTCTTTGAACCTCTGTTTTTCAGAGGTTCAAAGAGCAGTGCGGGACAGGAGAAGTCTGTTCCATTGAAACCCATCATCCAATCAGCTGATGGGCACGTGGGAGCACACCTAGCTCCAGCAAGGGATATATGATGTCTGGGGAAGGATGGGTGGGCGTGGCTTCCTGCAAATGGCCTCACCAGCCAAATGGGAAGACCTGGCAGGCCAAGTTTGGCCTTCAAGCCAGAGGTCTCCCACCCTGTGGTCTCGAGTGACTGCCAGTAGCTCTCCAGGGTTTTAGACATTCCCAGCCCTGCCTGAAGATGCCAGGGATTGAACCTGGGACCTTCTGCATGCAGAGAACATGTTCTTCCACTGAGCTGCGGCCCCTGCTCCTATGAGCATATGAAGTTGCATTATCCAGTGTCTGACCATTGGTCTCTCTAGTCTAACACTGCCCATTCTTCCTGGAACAAAGCAGCTCTCCAAACTCTCAGCAAGGGTCATTCCTAGCCATGTCACCTGAGCTTCTGAACTGAGGGCCTCTCTCCCCGAGTTGGACAGCATCCCAGAGCCTCACCTTGGTTGGCTTCAAGCAGGAGTGACTTGTCGCCTTCCAAGCAGATGCTTTCAAAGTCCCACTAAGCATCTGATGTGTTCTAAAGTCCACCCTCCAGCTGCTTGGTTTGATCAGCAATTTTTCTCCCTGAATCCACCCCACCTTCTAATCTGTTCCCCATTAAGCAAAACAGAGGCCCAATTGACCTGCTGAGCCCCTCTGTCTAGCACAGTGGAAGCTGGTGGCTCCGATGTCGGTGGAATCTGCTCTGGGTTTTAGCCCAAACTTTCAAAGAGATGGCCAAGGTGCTTTCGGTCTCTTTTTTTCTTCCGGTTGCCCTAGTTTCAGCTAAAAATGCTGTTGTGCCCTTTCTAGCTCCAGCAAAGATTGGCTTGATGGCGGTGGAGGTGATAGCACAGCTGGAGCAGATTGTCAGTGCGCTCACTGCTGGGCCTCTGTGTTGCTCCATGGGCCTAGCAGAAGCAACATAAACTGTGCAAATATATCAGGAGTGGGGAACCCTTTTAGCCCAAGGGCCACATTCACTTGTGGACAGTCTTCCAGGGGCCACATTCCAGGGGTGGGCAGGTCCAAAGGGGAAGGTAGGTGGAGCAATGAGTACCACACTGGCTGATGCTCATTGGGGCCGGTGGAGCAAGAGGCAGGGATACCAACGGTATCCAGGCAATTGAGAGTCGTCGTCACAGTTCAAGGTCACATTCCAATCAGGCAAAAGCACTCAAGGCGGGGTGTGGAACAAGGCTGATGAGGGATGTTGCCTGGGGAAAGTCCCATGGGCTGGACAGGGAGGCCTGAAGTTCCCCACCACAGATACACATGTGGACACACACATATACGCCACTGCATAGTTCAACACAGGATGCAGGATTCTGCAGTCGGGTTGCTTTAGTGTAGAATGTGCCTGGTCCTGGGGCACAGAGAGGAGGCAGGTGCCCTGGTGTGGACTCCACATGAAAAGAAGGAAAATTCTGCGCCCAGGCAATCCAGACTCTCAATTCTGCAACCTGTATAATTTTTACTATTTGATCTAAGTTGCATTGTTACCCTTTTATATATATATATAATTCTGATGTAGGCATTTTTTGTTTTATTGCATAATTTAACCGGGGAGGGTCAAAGGATACAGACATCCCAGCCTCAGCTACTGAAAACCCTTATTCAGCCACCTCTCTGGCCTCCTGAGGTTTTCTACAGACATGCTAGGCCTCCATGCTTTCAAGCATGTCTTTGCAACCCTAACCTCGGCTTTTCAGTAGCCACTCATCTAGTGCATCAGTGGCAAGTAGGAATTTCTCTCTGGCAAACAGGAAAGATGTACGTTGGTCATTCTTTTATTTCTGTCAGTGTGTTGAAGATTACTGTCAGTGGACAGGAAGGTTATTAACAGTTGAGGGCTAGTAACTTTTGTGCACTAACTTCAACCTGCATCGGTTATGTTCATTTAAAGACAAGCTCTCCCCCATGCCAGCTCCACTCAGCTCCTGTGTCTCTCTGACATTTTCCTGATAACGCAGAGCTGAAGGCATTCATCACCCTCAAGAAATCCCAACTAGTCTTTTTGGCAGCTCTTATTTATCCCCCCCCCCGCTGCCTTCCTCTGACATGTTAATTTATTGATGAGCCTCCTTCAGTAGGTGAGGCTCTGTTCTCAGTCTTCCCAAGCTCCTGTTCCCACTGACTCTCCCCTGCACCCGCTTCTAGCATGAAGAACGTCCCTTTTGTGCCAAGTGCCAATGAGCTGGAAAAGGCGATTTGTTAGGCGCAGAGGCTGCGGCAAGGCGCTTTCCATCTCTGAAGAATGCAGCTGGGTGATGGATTGGTTCTCTCTCCTGCTGCAAGTTGAACCTGGTGGCAAGCTGATGGAGTATAATGATGGCAGACATATATCCCCAAAATGACTTGCTGTGACAGGATCCAACGGCGGCTCCGCTCGCTGTCTTTTCTGCAGGAGGCGCTTGCAATCCCTAAGCATGGCAGCAGTGAACTTTGCCTTTGTGATCTAAGTGACTTTCCCCTACAGCTTTTGTTGGAGCAAATAAGGGGGGGGGGATGTTGGACAGCTGGACCACTGCCTGTTCATTGCTGTCATTCATTAAGGTCTGTGACTGGGGAACAGAGTACAGGAACATTTAGAAATGGCCCCCTATTGAGCCAGGCCATTGACTACCCGAGCCCTGGGCTATCAACTCTCCAAGACAGCCTTCCTCAATCTGGTTGTGCTGGCTGGCTGGGGTGATGGGAGTTGTAGTCCAAAACAGCTGGAAGGCATCAGGATAGGAAAGGTTGCTCCAAGGCCTTGAGCAGCGAGAGGCCTTGTTGAGATCATTTTAATTCAGAGATGCCAGGGATTGGGTCTGTGACCAACATGCAATGCAGGCGCTTCTCCCACTGAGGCCCTCTTAGGATTTGGATTTTAGCGATCTCTGCGCAAGTCCCAGAGCACAACATTGGGAGGATGCACACTGTCAGCCACAGTCCTCATCTGTATAATGGGAATGCTTATTTATTTATTTAATATTCTACCCTTCCTCCCAAAGGAACCCAGAGCGGCAAAGAAAAGAATAAAAAACATTTAAAACTGTTTAAAACTTCTAAAACAAATTTAAGAACCAATGTAACCAGATCATGTGACTAGTTTTCAGCAAGCATCTAAAAGAGTACCAGTGATGGTGCCTGCCTAATATCAATAGGCAGGGGGTTCCAAATGATTTACCTCGCAAGTCAGCATCTGGAAACTCCTTAAAGGGATAGATTTTTAGCATTCTCCTAAAACTATACAGTGCATATGAAACATGCAGGTATGCTTCCCAGAGAGCCAGAATTGATTGTGGCTTCATTTCAGGCATGCCACTTGTTTTGGTGGTGGGGGGTGTCACATGAATGTTGCCCAGCCAACATTCTGACTCTGGGCAAAGCCTGTTAAAACAAAATACAATGGGCCTGCATTTGGACTTGAGACTTCAGTGGGTCTTGAACTGATGACCTAAGGGATCTTAGGAGTGGGATTTAGCCTGAGTGCCACCACCCAGCTCTGGCCAAAGTGGGGCAGGAGGAGGAGAGGGAAGCCAGCAATTGAAGTCTCATTTAGCAAGAAGCCAGAGTGGGTCAGGCAATGTTCCCCGAGTGCTTTTTTTTTAAAAAATAAAACAACCCAAAAATGTCTGGGTCAGGCAGACAAGGGACTAGTTGTCATTGAGGATGTTCTGGGCTGTGCCACTTCAGATGGCAGGTGGGGGACTCAAATGATCAAATGCACCTATAATCCCTGCACAAATAAAACAAATATGCTGGGGAACAGTCTAGTACAGAACACTACTCCCTGACATCTAGGTTTTTATGTGCAGGGATTTTTAAAATTGAATTTAATATTTATTTATCTTTGCTTTGGATAAATACTTGATCATGTGAGCTTCTCCTTACCATTTGAAGTGGTACACCCCAAGAATGGTTTATTACCTCTGTGAGAACTAGGGCAGTTTTCCAGGGGGCAGGCGGAGGCAGGGAATTAGATGAGCGGTGCACCCTAGGGGCACCTGTGACTCCTGATGCAAAATCTGCCTGGAAGGCCCATGAGGGTTGCTGATGAATCCCAGTGGTGCCCAGTCAAGCCACAGCTGATTGGCCTGCAATAGATGAGACTGAGGCATCAGGCATATGGATTCAGGCCTGATGCAGCATCCCAGTGGCAGCTGTTGTACACTTACACAGTCCCAGGCCCCTTGCTCTAACTGCCTCGCCCCCAGCTTAATTTTTTCACCTGGATTGTATATGGGGGTTTGCAACTGCCCCATGTACACACACAGCCAGGGTTGGAAAGAGTTGCAGATTTGCACCTGTGCAGAGATGTTCTCCCTTTGGACTCCTTAGCTTAGCAGCTGCGCATTTGGCAGTCTTAATTTGGGTCAGGAAAGCGCCATGCTGTGTTGATTTCCATTTGCTGTCTTGCAGGGAAGTGAGAATTGGCTCCGCATCTAATGAGCCCGTGTGCCATGCTGGCAGCGCAAAGGGCCCACTGGTGGAAAAGCAACTTAATAAAGCCTTTGCTCTTTAATAGGCTGTTAATTTTAGTTATAAGTTTTCCCTTGGGTCCAGGAGCCAGAGCTGTCTACAAACAAAGGCAGCCTCTCAGTGATGTTCCACTTGTTTACAAAGGACAGATCTGCTCTCTATACTCCAAAATGTCCAGAAGGGTTGAGGGCAACCTCTGGCTCATTCCAGGAGTCCTTTTGTGACATGGAACACCTCCACCGCACCTCATCAGGCTAGATCAGAATAACACCCTCTTCACTGCAAGCTGGGAGCAGAGTGCTGAGAGACTGTCTAGCCCTTAAGAGTTTTTTCTCTGTAGGGCCTAGTGGGTCTCCCTGGGGAGGTAACGGTGCACCGGGCTGCACCACTTCAGGCCGTTGTAACTGAATGCTCCCCCATCAAGAAAAGGCAAGAGTCTCCCTACACACAATGCTAACATGTCAGGCTGTCCTTCTCCTTCACATGGTAGTTTTTGTGTGTGCAGAGAATCTTCTTTTGTCTGAACAAGGGAAGTTGGAGAATTTTATTTGGTCTGTATATATAAGCAAACTGATCCCATTTACACCTTTCAGACTAATACAGTAGGGCCCCACTCATACGGCGGGTTATGTTCCGGACCCCTCTGTAAAGTGGAACCCATTTAATAGAATGGCGCGCAATGCCCGAAAACCGCCCTAAAAGCAGAACAGGTGCCGTATGAGTGGGGCTTTAGTCTAATTGCATCTAATTGAGACCGCTGCATTAGTGAATCTCTGTAAAGCGAATCGCTGTAAAGCGGGGCCCTCCTGTATGTAAATCAGGGCACAGTTCTCCTTGGGGTTGTGCACTTCTGTGAATTTTGTGATGCAGTTCTCAACTCAAAAAGATGCATACAAAAATGTGTACGCTAGTACTGCCCAAGTGGCCAGAGGAGAGCATGTGCGCGTGCCTGCGTGTGTGAGTGCATACGCACACCACTTTTATCAAAAAGCTCCCTGCATTTAATAGACTAGCTCATGAGGGAAAGGGCTACTATGCTAAATTTTCATGTCTGATATGCTAGTTTACTCCATGCTAAAAGTAGTCTCTCTCTCTCTCTCACACGCACACACACTGCTGCTGCTACTCAGGGAGGTGTCATAGCTCAGTGGCAGAGCACATCCTTTGCATGCAGAAAGTCCCATATTCAGTCCCTGACATCTCTCATATGTCTGTGTGGGGGGGAGCTGGAAAAGACCCCCTGCCGGAGCGAAGAGCTGCTGCCAGCCAGTGTGGACCATGCAGAGCTAGACAGAACAGTGATCTGCCATGGTAGAAGGCAGCTTTCTATGTACTCATGTGTGGCCTGAAACTGTCCAGCCCGATCCTGCTCAGGGACTGGCTGAGCGCATTATTTGGGATGTAATTTATTCCGAGTTTCTTTCCTGGACTTTTTTTTTTTCTTAATAATGTTATTTGTTTTTTACTTTAATTTTTGTAAATTGTGTTGCATTCATTGATGTATTTGTATACTTGTGTTTATTTTTCTTTGTAAGCCGCCTTGAGGGTCTTTGGCCGAAAGGCGGAGTATAAATAAATTTATAATTACAATAATAATATAAAGAAAGACTTTTTTTCTGAGACTGACGGGCTGGTGAGTCTGGGTGCCTCCCTCCCAGGCACCCCGCTGTCCCCTTTCCTGGGAGCACGCAGCCTGGCTCACTTGCCTGATTCCTCAGTTGGAGCCTTTTCTCCACGGATGCCTCCCTACACCTCAACCGCTCTCTGCTTCTAGGGACAGAGGGATCTGCCTTGCACCAGATCAGAGCAACGGTCCATCCAGCTCAGCATTGCCTACACTGACTGGCAGCGGCCCTCCCAGCCCTGCCCAGAGGTGCTGCTGGGGATGGGACCTGGGACCTCCTTCAGGCAAAGGAGATGCTCTGCCCCCGAGCTGCAGCCCCTTCTCCCTGCATAGCACAGGGGTGGTCTGCACTGCTAGGGCAGGCCTGAGGAACGTGTAGCCCTCTCGATGTCGCTGGACTCCAGCTGGCAGCATGACCAGTGGCCAGGGATGGTGGCAGCTGTAGCCGAACAACATCTGGAGGGCTGCAGGTTTCCCAGCTGTGGCTAAGGGTGGTAAGGGAAGGGAGAGAGGGTGCCTGGTTCTTTCTTTAGACCAGGGCTTGTCTGGATGGCTGCGTCCTCACCCTGTCTCACTCCAGCCTCTTTCCGGCTGTGGGATCCTAAATAAGACATCATGTACATTTGTGAGTGTTGTGTAAAGAACGTGCTGCTTGTTCGAATCTCCGCAGTTCTTTAAAACAAACTCTGTGCAGAGCTGCATTGGCTCCCTTTTGTTTCCCCCTCCTTTAAATGAACTGGCCTTTGGCAACACAGGAATCGACCCACCATTCCTAAATCCTTTCTTGGATTTCCAGCAAAGAATCTCTTTTTCCAGGTCATGCTGTAGCCCCCTGCTGGACACAGGGCCAAACTGCAAACCCTTCCAACTGGCTCTCTGTCTCCCCCCCCCCCCCCCGGCCCCAGTCTCCCAAACGCCCTGGAGGGCTGCTGCAGAACCTTTCGGAGAAAGAGGCTCCTGGGAACTCCGGCCGCTGATGGAGAATCCCCCCTTGCGTTTGTGTCTGAGGGGGACAGGATGCCCCCTCCCTCCTCCTCCTCCGCTGCTGCTGGGATGGATGTGTGGGTGGTGGGTTTGGAGATTTTTGGGTATGTGAAGGGCAGTGGGGGGGCGGGGGAAGAGCTGTCATGACCCACACCATTTCAGAGGAACCGCAAACACTTTAGAGCAACAAAGGAGTGGAAAAAGCCAGTGCTTTTTCTGCAAGGCATGTGACTCTGCCTTCCCTGAGGTTTGGAGCCCAGCGCTATGTTCCAGGCCTCAGCGGTTGCATGTCAGCCTTGGTGAGGTTACTTTCTCCCATCGCCCTTTCATGGGGTTGCTGCCGTGGCTGAGAACATCGCCTAAATGTGGTTTTTTAAACATCCTTCTCTATCCCCCCATCCCTCTCTCCTCCTTGCTGCAGCTGAAACTCTCGTTTACTTTGGACAAGGAGAGCGGGATGCCACAAGGCTGTTACATCTATCAGTACCGGGACAGCAACAAGTAAGGCCTGCAGAGTTGTGTGCTCATATTGGGGTGCCTGTGTCTGTGTTTGTGCAAGAGGAACAATGTTATGAGGCAGATGTGGGACCCCTCACTCCTGCTCACTGGCAGGGGGAATCAGAACCACTTGGCCACTAAGTGACTCTCTGGCTTTTGGACTAGGCTCGAAGCCAAAGGTATTCTGACTTTCCTGTTTCTTCGTGCCTCACCCTTTGTCTCAGAAGCTCAGGGTGCCAGTTTAGCCTGACAGCCACAACCCTGTGAGGTAGGCTAGGGTGGTGACAGTTTTGTTGCTGTGTGTGTTTGTGTGCTTAATTTAGTTTAAAGCAGCAGAGTAACAGCGGATGTTGAAATGCGAGTGTGTGCCAGCGTGTGCGTGCGTTTGCCTAAGAAAACAGGCTTTTACCCTGCATCAGCATCACTGAGACTTGAGACTTAGTAAAATAAGAAAAGCTACTTTATTTATAGAAATACATTGTAGATAGAAAGGCAAACCTAGTTCTAACTAACTAAGTTGGAGGCGTAATGCCCAGGTGTGGGAGTCAGCCCCATGCTTGGAGAGAGAGCAGAGACAAAGGGATGTCTCCTCTTTCCCGGACAGCCGGAGGACAAAGGAGTGGAAAGGGCGGAAGGAGGAGGGGCAGGTAAGCTTCCCTAAAGATGTCACAGTCTAGCAACAGAAGGAAGTCAGTCAGAACATCACAGGTAAAAGGTAAACAAGCCTATCGATCTGGAGGACCCTGTTGGGTCCAAACCCAACACGCAAGCTGTCACTGTCTACTCAGCTCACATACACCTGGGAAGGTGCGGAGTTGAGAGCAAAAGCCTAAAGCCAGAGACCAGGAAATAGCACACGCACACACACTATTACCTTTGCAAAGGGGTGTGAGGCGTCCTTCCCCGGCTCTCCCTGTCAGGTTCCTACCTGCTCGTGGTTACTGCCTGTCTCTAGGCACCACCAGGGACTCCACCAGTCCGGACCGCTCTCTCTTATGGTTTCACTCCCCGCTCTAGCACAGATCTCAACAGATCCCCCTGCTAGGCAACCACCAGTAACGTCCCAATACTAGTATTCCCAGAGACTCTGAATACTGGTATTGTTATTCTCTTCACTGCTGCCACCATTTGTTACAGTTCCCCTTCAGCCTTGGTCATTACCTTACCCTCCCTTCTGGTCTGTGAAACCCCAGTCAAGGATCAGGCCTTTGGTAAACTAAATTAAGTATTTATTAAAGATAACAAAGCTAACAAGATTAACAAGATTTCTTCTTAAAGCACATAAGCATATGGTTTTACTCAATACTAATCCAAACTCCACCTCCCTCCTACTCCACTCTCTCCTGTCAAACAACTCTCTAAACCCCACCAAGCAACCCACTCAGTTCTCTTCTCCCCCCCGATTCCACTCTCACTCTTCCTTTTATACGTTCAGCCATTTTAAACACTCAGCCAATCATCTAGCATTCTACTGCCCATTCACTCCCCCTCCTCTTTCACTACTTACCATATATCTTCTAAACAACCAACACTTACCATATATACATTAATATAGGAACATCACATTCCCCCCCCCCCCTTAAAACAACGGCAGAGTATTATTCCTGTTCCAGGATTTATACGTCACGTTAACAAATAAAAGTCTCTATGGGGAAAATGTCTTTCTTTATTCCTCCGTCTGGTCACGTCACTGCAGTCCCAGCCACTTGCCTGGAAAGTCCATCGGCCAGTACATTGTCCTTGCCTTTTATGAACTGGAAGTCCACTTGATAGTCCTGTAGGGCCCAGGACCACCTCTGCAGCATAGTGTTATGGTTTTTCATAGTCTGCAACCATAACAAGGCCCAATGATCCGTAGTCACTGTGAATCTTCGTCCCCACACGTATGGGCGCAACTTGTTCAGTCCCCACACGACCGCTAGGCACTCCTTCTGGACCGACGAATAGTTTTTCTCCCTCGGCGTCAGCTTGCGACTCAGGTACGCCACTGGATGTCTGGTGCCTTCTCTCTCCTGCAGCAAGACGACTCCGAGCGCCAGGTCCGACGCATCTGTAGCCACGATGAATGGTTTCTCATAGTCTGGTGCTATTAATATGGGTCCTTAGCACAAGGCTTGCTTCAGTAGATCAAAAGCCTTCTGACATTCATCCGTCCATACCACACGCTCAGAACACTTCTTCTTTGTTAATTCATGCAAGGGGGTTGCTATTTCCCCAAAATTTCTCACAAACTTCCTATAAAATCCAGCCACACCCAGAAATGCCCTTACTTGTTTTTTGGTTAAGGGGATCGGCCACGCTTGTATTGCTTCCACCTTGCTCCATAAGGGGGTGATTTTCCCACTCCCCACCTTATGTCCTAAATAGATCACTTCCTTTAGTCCAAACTGGCATTTCTTAGCTTTTATTGTGAGGCCTGCTTTTCTTAAGGCCTCCAATACTGTTGTCAGGTGTTGGACATGCTCAGGCACCGACTTGCTGAAAATGGCCACGTCATCGATATAGGCCACTGCAAAATCTGACATGCCTCGCAACACAGTATTGATTAGCCTCTGAAATGAACTTGGTGAGTTCCTTAGTCCCATGGGTAAGGTCACAAACTCATATAACCCATCTGGTGTACTGAAGGCAGTTTTGGCTCTGGATTGCTCATCTAGTTCCATTTGCCAAAATCCTTTACAGAGATCTAGTGTAGAGATAATGGTTGCTGCCCCCAATAACTCTAACATAGCGTCTACCCTAGGCATAGGATACGCATCTGGGACAGTAATTTTATTGATTAGCCGATAATCAATGCAAAACCTTGTCGTTCCATCTTTTTTCGGAACCAGGACAATACTTGAGGCCCAGGGACTGATGGATTCCCTGATCACTCCTAATTGCAGCATATCTTCCACCTCCTTTTTGATCTCATTCAAAACTTTCCCATTCACACGGTACGGCATAGATCTAATTGGGGCATGATCTCCAGTATCAATGGAATGTATAACTATACTGGTTCGGCCAGGTTTGTTGCTAAAGAGATTCCTATAGGTTTTCAAAACTCTCAGAATCTCTTCTTTTGCTTCCTCCTTCACCTCCTCTGACCATTCCACTTGATCTACCCCTCCTTTGTCTTTGCTTTCCTGTACCAAATCTGGAAGTTCAGGCCCACTTCCCTCAGGGAATAAGGTAACTTGCAACACCTGTACATCCCTGGTATGGTAAGGCTTCAACATATCTACATGAACCACTTTGCTTTTGTTTAATTGGTCTGTGGTGATTACATACGTCACTGTGTCAAGCCTTTCTCTGATGGTATATGGTCCTTCCCAGTTAGCCTGTAATTTGTCATGTTTCCTGGGTATGAACGCCATAACCATATCTCCCACATTATACACACGTTCCCTGGCTGTTCTGTCATACCAGTAACATTGCTTCTGCTGAGCTTGACTCAAATTCTCTTTCACCACTTCCATCATTTGTTTCACTGGTTCACATTCACCCTTTCTCTCAGCAGGCATCCACAGTCTATATAAAATCCCATTCTCACACACAACTTGATTCCTCAGTTTGTCAGTGAAAGGAATCTGTTGGGTCAGAGCTTGTTCCCTTATCTGCTTCAAACTTATATCTTTTTGCAGCTCTTCCCTGAATTGATCTGCCTCATCATTATCAGAGACCACTTGATATAGTTTGTCTCCTTCAGCAGGCCTGCTAGTGGTTGCTATGGTGACCTGAGGCTGGTTAACAGATTCCACCCTGTTTGTTTCAGCCCCCCTTAATATGGCTTCTTCCAAGTTGCTGTCTGGTCACTACATAGATCTTTCCTTGGGCGCCCATTACATCTCTTCCCAGTATTACTGGTTCTTGTTGCTGGGCATTAATGCCTACTTTATATCGGCCCTCTCGGCCTCTCCAAGTCATTTCCACCAGGGCCACAGGCAAACTTTCTGGTTGACCCCTCACTCCTTGGATAGTCACAGTTTCCTGAGGTAATGTTACCTCAGATTTTATTAAATCTGGCCTCAGTAATGTCTGAGCGGCACCAGTATCAAGCAATGCCCAATAATTTGCCCCTTGTACACTCACTTCCTCTCTCAGACTTGAATCAAGGTCTGTTACTTCTGTCCAGTTTATCTGGCAGAACTGAACCTTTTTCACTGTTTCTAAAGCCTTGGGCTCTGTTTTCACTGCCCTTGTCTGAGCAGGATTACTAATTGGGTTGGCAACCTCACATTGAAAACGTAGGTGCCCCGGTCTACCACATTTGTAGCATAATTTCTCCTCACTTTTAGGGTACACAGATCCACTCTGGGGTGTCCTGTGCCCTTCAGATTTTACTGGAGGACTCACTCGCTGTGGTACCACATCCCTTCTGCCAGCGTTATATGGTCTGGGTTTAAAATCTCTTGATGTTTTCCCCACCCAGCCAGTTCTGTTGGAGGCGAAGTGATCCGCCATCTCTGCGGCCTCCTGCACCGATGTAGGGGAACGGTCTTTGACCAGGAGCCTTATTTCTGGTGGTAACTGATGGTATAATTGATCCAATATCATGAGGTTTTTCACCTCCTCCACAGACTGAGCTTTTGCACTTGTCAGCTATTTCCCAAATATGTCCATCAGTTTTGCCCCCAGCTCCACAAAAGACCTCCCTGTCTGTATCTGGCAATTTCTGAAAAGCTTTCTAAAATAATCAGGCCCCAGTCTGAATCTTTTAAACACTGCTTCTTTGAATTCAGCATAGGTGACGGGCCTGTCTGAGGGGAAATATTGGTATACCTCAGCCAATTCCCCTTTAATCAGGTTTGATAAATACTGCATGTATTTATCTTCAGGTAGCCCCCACAACTGAGCTGCTTTTTCAAAGGTGCTGAGGTAAATTTGAGGATCTTGACCAGGCTCATAGACAGCAAAGTCCTTTGGAGTAATTTTTATTTTTGCTCCATCTCTGTCCTTTCTTGTTTCATCAGAATGAAACTTCTCTCTTTCAAATTTTAACTTTTCTACTTGTAATTCGGCATCCACTGCTCGTTGCTTCTCCCTCTCCTCAAACCCCATTCTCAACTTCTCAGTTTCCAACTCCCTCTGTTTGTCTTTTTCCTCAGCCTCAAAGACCCGCTGTTTGTCTTTTTCCTCAGCCTCCATCCTCATTCTCTCAGTTTCCATCCTCAACTTCTCTCTCAAGTACTCTATATAAGCGGGATTGCTTAAATATCCTTCTGGGGTCTCTTCTCTGACAGGTTGTTTTTGCTGGGCAGTTGCAAATCCTATAAGTGCTACCCTCAATTCATCTACCCCTTTACCCTCGTGAGGTAAATTGAATGTTACGCACTTCTCCACCAGCTCCTCTCTTTTCATTTTTATATATTCAGCCATGGTGTTTGAGTTCACTCACTCTTTGCCACACACTCTTTGCCAGTCACTCTCACAAGTAATCTTGTTTTGTTATTTCTGTTTGCCACACCACTGGTAGGGATTCTCTAGTATTCGTATCTCACTGCTACAGCCAACACCTGTGACGTAGTCTCCTTTGTTCGGATCTGGATTCTCTGTTGTTCGTATCCCACCGCTACTGCCACCACGTGTGAGGCGTCCTTCCCTGGCTCTCCCTGTCAGGTTCCTACCTGCTCGTGGTTACTGCCTGTCTCTAGGCACCACCAGGGACTCCACCAGTCCGGACCGCTCTCTCTTATGGTTTCTCTCCCCGCTCTAGCACAAATCTCAACAGATCCCCCTGCTAGGCAACCACCAGTAACGTCCCAATACTAGTATTCCCAGAGACTCTGAATACTGGTATTGTTATTCTCTTCACCGCTGCCACCATTTGTTACAGTTCCCCTTCAGCCTTGGTCATTACCTTACCCTCCCTTCTGGTCTGTGAAACCCCAGTCAAGGATCAGGCCTTTGGTAAACTAAATTAAGTATTTATTAAAGATAACAAAGCTAACAAGATTAACAAGATTTCTTCTTAAAGCACATAAGCATATGGTTTTACTCAATACTAATCCGAACTCCACCTCCCTCCTTCTCCACTCTCTCCTGTCAAACAACTCTCTAAACCCCACCAAGCAACCCACTCAGTTCTCTTCTCCCCCCCTGATTCCACTCTCACTCTTCCTTTTATACGTTCAGCCATTTTAAACACTCAGCCAATCATCTAGCATTCTACTGCCCATTCACTCCCCCTCCTCTTTCACTACTTACCATATATCTTCTAAACAACCAACACTTACCATATATACATTAATATAGGAACATCACAAGGGGTCCCAAGACCTGCAAGCAAGTTGCCTTTCAGAAGTGGGAACCCCGTTTATTGAAATGAAGCAGCTTATATTGTTTCCCCAATGGTTACAGAAATGGGGAGCAGACGTCACAAAGTAACAGAAAAATATTACTAGACAAAGTAATATCTTAGATATGAAAAGGGGTGCTTAAGGATAACAAAAGCCAGGAACATTTTGCCTTCTTTGAGACAGAGGCTTGCATAGTTTCTACGACCTTGAGATGAGCACTCAGAGTCAGGAGAACGAAAGGTAGATAGCAGCAAGGAAGGTTCAGTTACAAGGGGGATCATTAAACTAAGAATAACAGGTTTCATCTTCTACATGGTAAGGGTCTGCATATCAAGGTCTATAACTGTAAATGAAGTATAGGCATTCTTTTGTGATACAGCTAGAAACACTATACGAAACATAAAAATATAGATATGCAAAGAGAAATAGGAGGAGGGCACATATCCAGTTTAATCAGGCTTTTATTCACTCAGCCGCTGGAATGTTTAGGGACAGGTCACCAGGAAATAAACTGACATCTTCTTTATACTAAATCCATATTATTTCCAAACCTAACAACCCTAGCCCTATCTCCCTTCTGGAGCTTAAACAAAAGAACAAAACAGGAGTTGCTCTTGCCCCACTTTCAACAAGTTTGACCTCCCCATGAGCTGCATAGCTGAGCATGTATTTGAGCATTTTTGATCTGCCGCATCTGGAGCTCAGGCCTGTGCATACCCTCCGAGGCAAACAAGTATGGAGCCCACCCAGGGTTCAGTAGATGATTGGTCTTCAACCGGTGAGTCAGGCCAACTACTGGGATCCAAGATGGTTTCCAGCAGTAGCCCTCCCACCGTACAAATATATGGTTTTTTTAAAAAGGGTCCCCAAATACATGTTTGGATAAAAGGTGAATCCCAGGTCTGAATACAATGAAGACTGCAGTAATGAATTGTCTGCCTCTGATGTTTGCCTAGAACTACAAAAAACTGGAGTCACGCTCCTTGCAGACAGGCCCCAGCACATGTAGGGTTAGCAGTGCTTGAAGAAGTCTGGTATCTGGAGGGAGTTGGGAGTCAAGCGGTGGCACCTGGCAGGTAAGGGGGGCAGAGCCAAGTGATAGAAAGGTACTGCCAGCCCCCCAGCCCAGGTGCAGGAGCTCAGTGGTATATATGGGCAGAGGAAACCGTCTCTTTTCAAGGCATGCAGCTCTGGCGTGTCCTTGTGAGCAAGCTGCCAGCAAGTAGTGTGATCCATGCTTGATACTGGACTTCCACAGATCATCCTAGTGCAGGGGTGGGAAACCTCAGGCCCAGGGACTGAATGTGGCTCTCCAGGGTTCTCTGTCTGGCCCTCAGGAGTCTGCCCTGGCCACACCCTTCTCTGACCCTGCTGTCCGCCCTTCTCTAGTGATTTTACCTGGCTGTAATTTGCCCTTGAAACTCTGGAATGCCCGGATGGAGGGTGAAGAGTGGTGCCTGTCTGACCACACCCACTTTGACACACCCTCCACTGGCATGTCGTCCCCAGAAAGTTGCCCACTTGGGAATGTGGTTGAAAAACATTCCCCGCCCTTGGGCTGACACAAGCAAAACGGCATCTGTTCCACAAGTGCAAAGCAAGAAGCGGAAGTGCATAACACCTAAGATTGGTAACCGGGACCAGACGGTCCGAACATATAAAACCGATTCTGGCCCGCTTGCATTGGCTGCCTGTATGTTTCCGAGCTCGATTCAAGGTGCTGGTTTTGACCTATAAAGCCTTACACGGCTTGGGACCACAATACCTGATGGAATGCCTCTCCCGATACGAACCCACCCGTACACCACGTTCAAGATAATAATAATAATAAAATAATAATAATAATATAATAAAATTTTATTTTTCAGTCGCCTATCTGGCCGAATTAACGGCCACTCTAGGCGACGTAAAACAGCATAATAAAATACAATATAAAATCACAACAACAACATTCAATAATTAAACTGCCCACTCTTAAATACAGTCAGCAGCATTAAAAACTAACCCACCCCAGAAACCCCATAGGCCTGCTTGAATAGCCAGGTCTTCAAAGATCAGCGGAAAGCCATCAAGGAGGGGGCATGGCGGAGATCTAGAGGAAGGGAATTCCAGAGGGTGGGGGCCACAATCGAAAATGACCTCTCTCTGGTCCGCACCAGCCTAGCTGTTTTAAGTGGTGGGACCGAGAGAAGGTCTTGTGTGGCTGATCTCGTCAGGTGGCATAATTGGTGATGCTGGAGGCGCTGCTTTAGATAAACTGGGCCGAAATCGTATAGGGCTTTAAAGGTTAATACCAGCACTTTGAATTGGGCCCGGTAAACAACTGGTAACCAGTGAAGATCTACTAATACTGGAGTGATGTGATCACGGCGATGGCTGTTCTTTATCAAACGTGCCGCCGCATTCTGTACCAGCTGTAGTTTCCGGACCGTTTTCAAGGGCAGCCCCACGTAGAGCGCATTACAGTAGTCTAAGCGAGAGGAGACCAGGGCATGTATCACTCGTGGGAGAAGATGGACAGGAAGGTAGGGTTGCAGCCTCCATATCAGATGGAGTTGATACCAAGCTGCCCGGCTCACTGCTGATACTTGAGCCTCCATAGACAGCTGTGAGTCAAGAATGACCCCAAGGCTGTGGACCTGGTCCTTCGGGGCAATCCAAGATCCAAGGCCCTCCTCCGGGTGCCTACTCCAAGGGAAGCTGGGAGTCTGGCAACAAAGGAGAGGGCCTTCTCAGTGGTGGCCCCCAAATTATGGAATGATTTCCGTGATGAGGTGCGCCTGGCGCCAACACTGTTACCTGTTTGGCGCCAGGTCAAGACTTTCCTCTTCTCCCAGGCATTTTAGCATGTGTTTTAAATTGTTTTTATATTGTTTTAAATTTTAAAATTGTGTTTTAAATTGTTTTTAAAATATGTGTTTTAAATTGTATATTTGTTTTAATGTTTTTGATTGCTGTAAACCGCCCAGAGAGCTTCGGCTATGGGGCGGTATACAAGTGCAATAATAAATAAATAAATAAATAAATAAATAAATAATAACACAAGAAAGAGAGCATAGTTAGCCACAGACAACACTCCCCACATCCAGAAAATGCTTTTTCATACAATTGCAGGCAAGAAACACACTCTCCCCCCCATTGCTGTTTTGCGGCCACGAGGAGATTGGAAGCATCCACTTCTGCGTTTGAATAAGCCAAGTTCTCCCTTGCATCTGAACTCACAGAACTGTGGTTTGGTTTAACTCTAGTTAGCATGAACAAGCAAAGATCAACCACAGTTTCAGGTCTGGTCTTGTTCACTTGCTGGAGTTTAATTAAGCTGCAGTACCCAAATTTAGGCATAATGGGGAACTGTGGTTTGTTTAAAAGTGGATGCTAGGAATCTCATCCATGTTGCTGTGAAAGAGAGGGATGGGGGAATGCGCAACCCCAGAGCTCATGCAGACTCATCCACATAGCAGGAAAACAAGGCCTCCAATTAAAACCTCTGAGCCTCTTAACATCCCTGGCATATCCAGGTAGGGCTGAGAGAGTCCCCCTGTCTGCAGTCCCTGGAGAGCCACTGCCAGTCAGTGTAGACAAGGGTGGGGAACCTTAGGCCCCAGGGCCCAAATGCAGCCCTCCAACCTTCTGACCCGCAAGAGTCTCTCCAGGCCATACCCTTCACTGGCCCTGTTTTGCACCCTCCTGGAGCATTTTTGCCTGGCTGGAGCGTCGCCTTGTACTCTGATCATGTCTCTTGCTTTCCTGGATGGGAGGTCAGAGAGGGGTGTGCAGGTGTGTGTAGAAACTAGCTTACTGTACAAGTTAAAATTAGCATTCATTGCTCCGCCCAATTTTGCTCCTGACCCCGCCCACCACCCGCATGTGCCTTCCCAAAAGGTTACTCAGAAGGAAATGCGGCCCGCAGGTGGACAAAGGTTCCCTGCCCGTGGAATAGGCAATACTGAGCTAGATGGCCTGACTCAGTATAAGGGAGCTGCCTACATTCTTAACCTGGCCTCATTCTACTAAATCAGAGGTACTTGAAAGAACTTCACTTTTGCCAGATCACCCTCTCCCCCCCCCAAAAAAAAAATGCTTTGAGGTTATCTTGTAAACAGCGCTACTTACTTTGTCCTTTCATAAGGTCTTAAGTATTTTTGTGAGACGGTATAGTTGCCGTAGAAAATCTGCTCCTTCCCCCAAGGAGTCTATTGGTGGGAAACTGAAACCATTGTGGCTTTTTTGCATCCCTGTCAAATTGCTTAATTGCAGCTTATTGTAACCCGCAAGCTCACATAGATTTCCAAGGTGGCTAAAAGCAAGCCTGTTCCAAATTATTCAGTTGGTGCATGCCAAGCCAAGCAGTGGTCAGTTGTAAAGAAAAATGAGCCAGCAACAATTAATTGAACTTTTAATGAATTGCATTAATCACCATCAGGCCAGCGTGAGTCATAAATAGCATTGCAAAGCAGTGTTAAAAACGGGACACCCCAGCAGGATTAAACAGCGTATGTGTGTGTGTAGGAGTGTCTGTTCATATGTATGTATTCCCGTAGTTCATGCAGCAATCTTAAGACTGGGGTGGAAATGTTTAAAATATGGACAATGAGGCCACCTACAGAAATGATGTCTGAGGTTTAGTTCACAGTCAGGTGGTAAACCTGACTGAAGGCTGCATCAATCTTGTGACGGAAATTTAGCACTCAGTCAAAATGCCCTGCCCTGCCCTCTCTGCTGCTCCAGTGAGGGGGCATTTCTGTGACTTTCTGGGGAGGGGAATTTTGGAAATGGGAAAGAAGTTACCACTTCAGAAGCCAGCATTACACAGTGGAAGCATTTGTTTGGGGGGGGGGGAGTGGCAGCCACGGAGGGGAGCACATCTGCCCTTGCCGTCATTACTAGATGCAAGTGGCAGTGACAAAGGAAGTTGAATTGGGGAGAGTGGTTTTTATATACCTTTACAGTTTCAAATCCACACCCAGTATAGGCCAAAAGTTCATTTTTTTGAACTTTCAGCCCAGCTCTACATTTAATCCCCCTTCCCTCCCCAAATACCCCAGCTTTGCTGGCAGGAACCAATGACCTATGGAGGTGGTTGGCTCTCCAAGACTGGAGGCATTCAAGAGGCAGCTGGACAGCCACCTGTCAGGGATGCTTTAACTGGGATCCCTGCCTTGAGCTCAATGCCCTTAGACGCCCCTTCCAATGCTATTCTATGATTCTAGGATATCTACTCATAGATATCTACTCATGTCAGGCAGAAGGTTTGGCTAGAATCTTCAACCTTTCTACATGCAGGGAATTGCTGTTGAATAACACACACCCCATCCTATCCCTGCCAGTGGTACAGTCCAGGCACAGGTTTCCCACTCCACTGAGCCGTCAAGAGTGCTGTGATGGCCGCTGTCTGCCGGGAGTGGCAGGGCGGAAGGCAGGGAGCCCCATAGTAGGCGGAGCCAGAGTCAATGACGGGCAGAGGAAACTCATTGTAGTCTTGTCCCCATCTTCTTCCCTGATGACACAGGCAAAACCGAGGTGAAGGGCGAAGAAGCTGCCACAGGCAGTGCCACCCCCTGAACTGGCTGTAAGGTGGGGACCGGCTGAGGGCAGACTGTGGGGCAGTTCCTCATTAGACCAGAGTTTGTGTTATTGATAGTGAGCCTTATTTGGGATGGGGATTGCACGTCTCCAATCCTACTCAAACCTGGGCTGCTTTGGCTCTTGACCAAAGCACATTCTTCACTCCTGCCCTGCTTGTGAACTCAGATGTCATTCAGTGTATTTTGGTGCAATCAAGCCAGGCCGGCGTGAAATGCTGCGCTTTCCTCATGTGCTCTGTGGACCGTGGGGGGGGGGAGGCATTTGAAACGCTGACACTTTTGATGAATATCAGACCAAGGATGCTGTGGAAAGAGAAGGGTCTCGCTAACAGCCCTGCAGACATTGCTATCTTGCTAATTAGCTTTCTTTCAAACAAAGCCAGGCCTGTTCCTCGAGGTCCTGGCTGAGAGGTGAACGACTCCCTCAAGACACAAACGTGGCGACATCCAGGAGAAATTACAGCTTCCATGACAGGGCTTTGTGGCAGATGTGAGCTGGGTGTTCAAAGGTTTAGGTAGAGAGAAAGCAGAATCGGCCTGGGGGTGGAGAGAAAGACGTTTGGGTTGCCTGCAACAAATCTTTGCTGTGCCGAGCTGAGCTTCCTGAGGGGGTCATCCCAGCAACTTCACATAGTGGGAGGTCAGGAGGAGCATTGTTAACTCGCTTTAATTTAGGCGCTGTCTTCTAACATAACATAAGAACATAAGAAGAGCCTGCTGGATCAGGCCAGTGGCCCATCTAGTCCAGCATCCTGTTCTCACAGTGGCCTACCAGGTGCCTGGGGGAAGCCCGCAAGCAGGACCCGAGTGCAAGAACACTCTCCCCTCCTGAGGCTTCCGGCAACTGGTTTTCAGAAGCATGCTGCCTCTGACTAGGGTGGCAGAGCACAGCCATCATGGCTAGTAGCCATTGATAGCCCTGTCCTCCATGAATTTGTCTAATCTTCTTTTAAAGCCATCCAAGCTGGTGGCCATTACTGCATCTTGTGGGAGCAAATTCCGTAGTTTAACTATGCGCTGAGTAAAGAAGTACTTCCTTTTGTCTGTTCTGAATATTCCAACATTCAGCTTCTTTGAATGTCCACGAGTTCTAGTATTATGAGAGAGAGAGAAGAACTTTTCTCTATCCACTTTCTCAATGCCATGCATAATTTTATACACTTCTATCATGTCTCCTCTGACCCGCCTTTTCTCTAAACTAAAAAGCCCCAAATGCTGCAACCTTTCCTCGTAAGGGAGTCGCTCCATCCCCTTGATCATTCTGGTTGCCCTCTTCTGAACCTTTTCCAACTCTATAATATCCTTTCTGAGATGAGGCGACCAGAACTGTACACAGTATTCCAAATGCGGCCGCACCATAGATTTATACAACGGCATTATGATATCGGCTGTTTTATTTTCAATACCTTTCCTAATTATTGCTAGCATGGAATTTGCCTTTTTCACAGCTGCCGCACACTGGGTCGACATTTTCATTGTGCTGTCCACCACTACCCCGAGGTCTCTCTCCTGGTCGGTCACCGCCAGTTCAGACCCATGAGCGTATATGTGAAATTCAGATTTTTTGCTCCAATATGCATAATTTTACACTTGTTTATATTGAATTGCATTTGCCATTTTTCCGCCCATTCACTCAGTTTGGAGAGATCTTTTTGGAGCTCTTCGCAATCCCTTTTTGTTTTAACAACCCTGAACAATTTAGTGTCGTCAGCAAACTTGGCCACTTCACTGCTCACTCCTAATTCTAGGTCATTAATGAACAAGTTGAAAAGTACAGGTCCCAATACCGATCCTTGAGGGACTCCACTTTCTACAGCCCTCCATTGGGAGAACTGTCCGTTTATTCCTACTCTCTGCTTTCTGCTTCTTAACCAATTCCTTATCCACAAGAGGACCTCTCCTCTTATTCCATGACTGCTAAGCTTCCTCAGAAGCCTTTGGTGAGGTACCTTGTCAAACGCTTTTTGAAAGTCTAAGTACACTATGTCCACTGGATCACCTCTATCTATATGCTTGTTGACACTCTCAAAGAATTCTAATAGGTTACTGAGACAGGACTTTCCCTTGCAGAAGCCATGCTGGCTCTGCTTCAGCAAGGCTTGTTCTTCTATGTGCTTAGCTAATCTAGCTTTAATCATACTTTCTACCAGTTTTCCAGGGACAGAAGTTAAGCTAACTGGCCTGTAATTTCCGGGATCCCCTCTGGATCCCTTTTTGAATATTGGCGTTACATTTGCCACTTTCCAGTCCTCAGGCACGGAGGAGGACCCGAGGGACAAGTTACATATTTTAGTTAGCAGATCAGCAATTTCACCTTTGAGTTCTTTGAGAACTCTCGGGTGGATGCCATCCGGGCCCGGTGATTTGTCAGTTTTTATATTGTCCATTAAGCTTAGAACTTCCTCTCTCGTTACCACTATTTGTCTTAGTTCCTCAGAATCCCTTCCTGCAAATGTTAGTTCAGGTTCAGGGATCTGCCCTATATCTTCCACTGTGAAGACAGATGCAAAGCATTCATTTAGCTTCTCTGCAATCTCCTTATCGTTCTTTAGGACACCTTTGACTCCCTTATCATCCAAGGGTCCAATTGTCTCCCTAGATGGTCTCCTGCTTTGAATGTATTTATAGAATTTTTTGTTGTTGGTTTTTATGTTCTTAGCAATGTGCTCCTCAAATTCTTTTTTAGCATCCCTTATTGTCTTCTTGCATTTCTTTTGCCAGAGTTTGTGTTCTTTTTTATTTTCTTCATTTGGACAAGACTTCCATTTTCTGAAGGAAGACTTTTTGCCTCTAAGAGCTTCCTTGACTTTGCTGGTTAACCATGCTGGCATCTTCTTGGCCCTGGCGGTACCTTTTCTGATCTGCGGTATGCACTCCAGTTGAGCTTCTAATATAGTGTTTTTAAACAACTTCCAAGCATTTTCGAGTGATGTGACCCTCTGGACTTTGTTTTTCAGCTTTCTTTTTACCAATCCCCTCATTTTTGTGAAGTTTCCTCTTTTGAAGTCAAATGTGACCGTGTTGGATTTTCGTGGCAATTGGCCAGTTACATGTATGTTTAATTTAATAGCACTGTGGTCACTGCTCCCAATCGGTTCAACAACACTTACATCTCGCACCAGGTCCCGGTCCCCACTGAGGATTAAGTCCAGGGTTGCCGTTCCTCTGGTCGGTTCCATGACCAACTGATCTAGGGAATAGTCATTTAGAATATCTAGAAACTTTGCTTCTTTGTCATGACTGGAACACATATGCAGCCAGTCTATGTCTGGGTAGTTGAAGTCACCCATTACTACCACATTTCCTAGTTTGGATGCTTCCTCAATTTCATATCTCATCTCCAGGTCTCCCTGAGCATTTTGATCAGGGGGACGATAGATCGTTCCCAGTATTAAGTCCCTCCTGGGGCACGGTATCACCACCCACAACGATTCTGTGGAGGAGTCTGCCTCTTTTGGGGTTTCGAGCTTGCTGGATTCAATGCCTTCTTTCACGTATAGAGCGACTCCGCCACCAATACGTCCTTCCCTGTCCTTCCGATATAGTTTATATCCAGGAATAACCGTATCCCACTGGTTTTCTCCATTCCACCAGGTCTCCGTTATGCTCACTATATCAATGCTGTTCTCTAAGACCAAGCACTCCAGTTCTCCCATCTTGGTTCGGAGGCTCCTAGCATTAGCGTACAGGCACTTGTAAGCAGTGTCTCTCTTCAAGTGTCTTTGGCACTTGTGGTTAGGCCTGTGGTAATTTTGCTCTTCTGAATTTATATCCTGTGCCCCTGCTCTCACAATGCCTACTTCTAGGCCTACCCCTTTTAAAATTTCATCATTTCTTTGGTTTTTATCCCAGGGGGGAGGTTTATTCCGAACCGGACCTTTCTCAGCTCCTGTCGGGTTTCCCCCCTCAGTCAGTTTAAAAGCTGCTCTGCTACCTTTTTAATTTTAAGTGCTTTCTCCACAGATAAAACTTTTCAACCAGGCTATTAACTTTACATCTTCAGCTTTGAGATCACCCCTCCACCACCCTGATACTTCTGGGGCGGGGCTTAATTTGGGAACATTCCCCCGAACACAGACACAGACAGACACACACAGAGTCACAGCTCAGCCTTGTAAATGGCAAAGTATTTATTTATTTATTTATTTATTGTATTTATATACCGCCCCATAGCCTAAGCTCTCTGGGTGGTTTACAGTAACTAAAAACATTAAAAGAAATATACAATTTAAAACACATATTTTAAAAACAATTTAAAACAGAATTTAAAATTTTTAAACAATTTTAAAACGCATGCTAAAATGCCTGGGAGAAGAGGAAAGTCTTTTTATTTATTTATTTATTTTTATCATTAATTTTTATTCAAATTTTCAAAGACAAAAAACAAAACAAAACAAAAATAATTAAACAATAAAATAAAATGTTGACTTCCGATTTGTCGCAGATCAGTTATAGGTCTACAATATATAACAATCCTGTCTGTTAAATTATATTATAAAATCACTTTCCTCCAGTAGTTATCTTAATTAATCATCAAATCTCATAAACATTACTTTATTCTTTCCACAAAAAGTCAAAGAGAGGTTTCAATTCCTTGAGAGATATATCTTTCAATTTTTCTCCAAATAAACATGTCGCTTAATCCATCTGATTCAAATCTGTTAGGCCCAATAATTTCAATAGCCATTCTTCCATTATCTGTATTAATTCCATCTTCCATTTTCAATAATCCTGTTAAGTCCAGTAATTTCAGTAGCCATTCTTCCATTATCAGTATCCCATAATAATATTGTCATAGCCATAGTCCAAATAAACATATTGATTAATCCATCTCGTCAAATCTGTTAGGTCCAATAATTTCCATAACCATTCTTCCATTATCAATATTAATTCCATCTTCTATCTTCAATAGTCCTGTTAAATCCAGTGGTTTCAGTATCCATTCATCCATTATCAGTATCCCATGATGATCTTGCTGTCATAGCCATAGTCATATAACAAGAGTCTGATGGGAATTTCCCCCATCACAAATATGTCCTTGCCATCAATTCTGAATATGTTGCTGAAATATTGTTGTAAAGTCACATCTCTGCTCTTCTTTTTTACAAAATGCACTGGCTCATCTCTTAAAAGTTTTTCCATTGTCACATATTTGTAGTTAATTCCATAAATTTTTTCTATGTCAAGCCCCATCACATCATTCCAGTCAAGAATTCTGAATATGTTGCTGAAATATTGCTGCAAAGTCATATCTCTGTTCTTCTTTTTTACAAAATGCACTGGCTCATCTCTTAAGAGTTTCTCCACTGTCACATATCTGTAGCCAACTCCATAGATTTTTTCTATGTCAAGCTCCATCACATCATTCCAGTCCAGAAAATTATCCAAGACATTGATAACTTTACCACCAAAATCTTCATTAATTTCTTCAGAGACAACGTTGAATTCCAAACAGTAAACTTTATTTCTAACATCCATAAACTCCAAATCTTTTTCCAATTTCACATTTGTTCCAATCTCCAGGTCTTGTAGCTTCCCTTTAATTTTTCTTTTCTTATCTCTAATCTCATCAAACACCTCTCTCACAGAATCTCCTATTTCTTTAAGCTCCTGCGTCATTTTGTTAAATTCAATTTTCATCTCCTGTGTACCCTGTCTCAGGGTTTGTTTCGTTATCTCAATCTCACCCATTATTTTCTGAAACATTTCTTCCATGGTCTCAATCACTTTCCTGGTTGTCATTCTTAAAACCACAGAAACAAAAATGATTTCAGCCACAATTGGGTTAATATTACAGGCTTGCTGACATCAGTGTAGACAATACAGCCTGCCTTATCTTTTATGTGTTCAGGAATACAAAACAAACTTAGTTCCCAACATCAAAACAATTAGTGGCGTCATGAACAAGCAGATTCGTCAAAATGAAATAGACTCAAAAAAAAATAATTTTTTTCCCCCTCCTCGAAATAGAAATCCTTCTTCCATTGGTATCTTTAGAATGCACCTCCAGGACAGCTTTTTGCAATAAAAACAAATATAAGCTTTTTCGATTTCTTTCCTCCTTAATTTCGTGAGTGAAAGAGAAAAGCCATAACTTACCCAAAAGTTCTTCACAGCTGATTCATTGACAAATCTCTTTTTTGCTGCAACAATTTAAACCAAGTGAAAAAAGAAAATAGAAAGAAGGATGCTTATCTGCTGTTAGAGTCCGTTTTTCTTTGAAGAAAAGATAAACATGTCGCTGTAATCAGCTAGAGCTTGATGAAAGTCCATCCGGCATTGCAGTTTGAACCTTCTCTCATAAATAAATGAAATCCAGTCCTCCCCACAAAAACAGGCTTTGTGGTTAATCTCTACGTTTCTCCCTGTCCGGGAGAAAATCTTTACCAGTCAAAAAGAACGTTTTGACTGATTTTAAAGCTGAAAAAGCTTCTTCTGAGACGAGAGCTCGACTCAGAGGCAGCACAGGCAAAGCAACCCTTCCCGGAAGTCCTCGGGAGAAGAGGAAAGTCTTGACCTGGTGCCGCAAAGATAACAGGGTTGGCGCCAGGCACACCTCATCAGGGAAATCATTCCATAATTTGGGGGCCACCACTGAGAAGGCCCTCTCCCTTGTTGCCAGACTCCCAGCTTCCCTCCGAGTAGGCACCCGGAGGAGGGCCTTGGATGTTGAGCATAGTGTATGGGTGGGTTCATATCGGGAGAGGTGTTCCATCAGGTATTGTGGTCCTAAGCCGTGTAAGGCCTTGAATCGAGCTCGGAAACATACAGGCAGCCAATGCAAGCGGGCCAGAATTGGTTTTATATGTTCGGACCGTCTGGTCCCTGTTACCAATCTGGCCGCTGCATTTTGCACAAGCTGCAGTTTACGAACCGTCTTCAAAGGCAGCCCCACGTAGAGCGCATTGCAGTAATCTAGCTTGCAGGTTACCAGAACATGGGCAACTGAAGCCAGGTTATCCGTGTCCAGATAGGGGCGCAGCTGGGCCACCAACCGAAGTTGGTAGAAGGGACTCCGTGACACTGAGGCTACCTGAGCCTCAAGTGACAGAAATGGTTCTAGGAGAACCCCCAAGCTATGAACCTGCTCCTTCAGGGGGAGTGCCACCCATCCATGACAGGTTGGACATCCACCATCTGGACAGAAGAACCACCCACTCAGTCTTGTCTGGATTGAGCCTCAGTTTATTAGCCCTCATCCAGTCCATTGTCGCAGCCAGGCACTGGTTCAGCACATTGACAGTCTCCCCTGAAGAAGATGAAAAGGAGAAATAGAGCTGTGTGTCATCAGCATACTGATGGCAATGCACTCCAAAGCTCCGGATGACCTCACCCAGTGGTTTCATGTAAACGTTGAACAGCATGGGGGACAGAACTGATCCCTGCGGAACCCCATACTGGAGAGTCCAGGGTGCCCAGCAATGTTCCCCAAGCATCACCTTCTGGAGCCGACCCGCCAAGTAGGAGCGGAACCATTGCAATGCAGTACCTCCCATTCCCAACTCAGCCAGTCTTCCCAGAAGGATACCATGGTCGATGGTATCGAAAGCCGCTGAGAGATCAAGAAGAATCAACAGAGACACTCCCCCTGTCTCTCTCCCGAGAAAGATCATCATACAGGGCGACCAAGGCTGTTTCCATGCCAAAACCAGGCCTGAGACCCAACTGAAATGGATCCAGATAATCGGTCTCATCCAAGAGTGTCTGGAGCTGGCCCGCAACCACTTGTTCCAGGACCTTGCCCAGAAATGGAACATTTGCCACCGGCCTATAGTTCTTAAGATTTTCTGGGTCCAGGGAGGGTCTATAAGAACATAAGAAGAGCCTGCTGGATCAGGCCAGTGGCCCATCTAGTCCAGCATCCTGTTCTCACAGTGGCCAACCAGGTGCCTGGGGGAAGCCCGCAAGCAGGACCCGAGTGCAAGAACACTCTCCCCTCCTGAGGCTTCCGGCAACTGGTTTTCAGAAGCATGCTGCCTCTGACTAGGGTGGCACAGCACAGCCATCATGGCTAGTAGCCATTGATAGCCCTGTCCTCCATGAATTTGTCTAATTCAGAATTTGTCTCTTCAGGAGTGGTCTCACTACCGCCTCTTTCAGGCAGCCAGGGACCTCCCCCTCTCGCAGAGAAGCATTAATCACTTCCCTGGCCCAGCCGGCTGTTCCATCCCTGCTAGCTTTTATTAGCCAAGAAGGGCAAGGATCCAGCACAGAAGTGGTTGCACGAACCTGTCCAAGCACCTTGTCAACGTCCTCAAGCTGCACCAACTGAAACTCATCCAAGAAATCGGGACAAGGCTGTGCTCTGGATACCTCGCTTGATTCACCTGCTATAACACTGGAGTCTAAGTCCTGGCGGATGCTAAAGATTTTATCCTGGAAGTGCCTAGCAAATTCATCACAGTGGGCCTCAGATGGTTCTACCATGTCCCTGGGGCCAGAGTAACACATGAAAACATCCCTGAGGATATGCAAAGCTCCTTTCTCACACATACCACTGATTAACCATGTACCCCACACAATAGCAACAATCCTTAGCCGTTTTATATACATTGTGTAGAGGTGTTATTTTTTTAAGCGGCTTATAAATTTTTCTACGTAACATAAATATTTATCACTTTTAATAGTGTTCGGATTACTGCATCTTCATAATTTCAGCAGCCCTGATGACAAACTTGTAAGGTAGGCCAGTATTATTGCATTAATGCAGCCATGGGCTGACGCTGATGCCCAGAGCATTTGTTGTTGTTATGTGCCTTCAAGTCAATTACGACTTATGACGACCCTATGAATCAGCGACCTCCAATAGCATCTGTCATGAACCTCCCTGCTCAGATCTTGTAAGTTCAGGTCTGTGGCTTCCTTTATGGAATCAATCCATTTCTTCTTTGGCCTTCCTCTTTTTCTACTTCCTTCTGTTTTTCCAAGCATTATTATCTTTTCTAGTGAACCATGTCTTCTCATGATGTGTCCAAAGTATGATAACCTCAGTTTCATCATTTTAGCTTCTAGTGATAGTTCTGGTTTCATTTGTTCTAACACCCAATTATTTGTCTTTTTCACAGTCCATAGTATGTGCAAAGCTCTCCTCCAACACCACATTTTGAATGAGTTGATTTTTCTCTTATCCGCTTTTTTTCACTGTCCAGCTTTCACATCCATACATAGAGATTGGGAATACCATGGTCTGAATGCTCCTGACTTTCGTGTTCAGTGATACATCATTGCATTTGAGGACCTTTTCTAGTTCTCTCATAGCTGTCCTCCCCATTCCTAGCCTTCTTCTGATTTCTTTTGTCTCCCTTTTGGTTAATGACTATGCCGAGGTATTCATGCTTGAGTGATGGAGCCTTTGTTTTTCACAGGGTTGATGAACTTACAGAGGGTTTTCCCTAGTCGGGTGGAGCAAAGTACTTTTGCCACCTCCCAAAGTGTTGGCCTCTGACTGCACTGGCTCCTTACAAGAGCAGTAATTCATCCTGTCCACCCTATATAGAGATAAAGCAATCTGCCTTGCTCCTGTATGCAGGTTCAGGGCATTGCAGACTGTCAGCTGGATTTTATCCAGAAGCCTAGTTGTAAAACTCCAAAGGAAAAACAGGCCTGATTGACAAAAAGAGGACCTGTTTTCAGAACAGCACTGCTGCAACCAGAGTTACCATATATATTTTTTTAAATAAATACCAGCCTGGGTTTCACTATCAGAAACTGTGTGCATGCTGTTTTTAAGGAACTTCCTGCAGATCTTTGTAGTGGGCTCATGTTTAAGATCTGGGGCTGAGCAGCAGGTCTGGCTTTTATTGCCACCCGTTACTAGAGATCCCAGTCTCTAGATAAGGGTCACTTCTCTAAGAGCAAGGGTGGGAGTCTGTGGCCCTCCAGGGATGGTTGGACTCCAACTTGCATCAACCCCAGTCAATATGGCCTGTGATCAGGGATACTGAGGGTTGTAGTCATAGAATCATAGAATAGTAGAGTTGGAAGGGGCCTATAAGGCCATCAAGTCCAACCCCCTGCTCAATGCAGGAATCCCAAGTTAAATCATACCCTACAGGTGGCTGTCCAGCTGCCTCTTGAAGGCCTCCAGTGTTGGAGAGCCCACCACCTCCCTAGGACACTGGTTCCATTGTTGTGCCACTTTAATAGCTAGGAGGTTTTTCCTGATGTTCAGTCAAAATCTGGCTTCCTGTAACTTGAGCCCATTATTCCTTGTCCTGCACTCTGGGATGATAAAGAAAAGATCCTGACCCTCCTCTGTGTTGCAACCTTTCATGTACTTGAAGAGTGCTATCATATCTCCCCTCAGTCTTATCTTCTCCGGGCTCAACATGCCCAGTTCTTTCCGTCTCTCCTCATATGGCTTGGTTTTCAGTCCCCTGATCATCCTTGTTGCCCTCCTCTGAACCTGTTCCAGTTTGTTGGCATCTTCTTTAAAGTGCAGTGTCCAGAACTGGACGCAGTACTCAAGATGAGGCCTAAGCAGTGCCAAATAGAGAACGAAGAGTTTGTGCGATTTGGAAACTATAATTCTGTTAATGCAGCCTAAAATAGCATTTGCCTTTTTTACAGCCACATCACACTGTTAGCTCATATTCAGCTAGTGCTACAACATCGGGAGAACTACAGGTTCCCCAGGCCTGATATAAGAGGGAAAACTGTCCTGGGAAAGTGACAGCTGGTGACTCCATGTCAGTGGGTAGTGGAATCCACTCTGGGTTTTAGTCTGAACTTGCAAGGAGCTGACCAAGATGCTTCAGCACTTTGGACAGCTCCTTGAAAGTTCAGGTTAAAACCCGGAGTGGATTCCACTGCTCCATTGACATGGAGCCACCACTGGCTGGGACACCAGGTTGAAGCAGATGACACAACAGACTGGGTACCCGCTCATGATTCTGCAGGGCAGCACAGCACACAGTTTCTCCAGCTTCCCTCCAAAACTGTAAGGACCAGAAATTCACGCTTAAAAAAATAATAATGAATGAGGGTTTCCAACTGGCCTGCGGATTTGCTGCTTCACCTTCGTTTGTGTGGTCTGGTATAGGTCCCTTTTGAAGAACAGCTTGGAAGCGAAGGCTTTAGTTGCTCTGTCATGTGCATGAAGTGAATAAAAGATGGTCGGTATTGGGGGAGGGCAGTGGGGGACCCCCCAAACATTAAGAGTTGGTTCCATATTGCATGAGGCTGAATGAGGGCAACACGAATGAAAATAGGATTTTGACTGTTTCTCTTTAAAAACTTGCTTTCAGATAGCAGCAGGAGGTGATCATCACCTTGAGATGGGACCTCTTGCCATACAAACACACACACACACACACACAGAGGGCCCTGCTGCTATGCCTGTTCTCTGGTCTCTGAATGCCCGTTGCTGGAAATCCCAAGTGTGGAGAGCTGCAGTTGCACTTGTGTCCTGCTTGGGGGGCTTCCCGTTGGGGCATCTGGTTGGTCCCTCTGAGAACAGAACTCTGGACTTGGTGGGGCCTCTTGCCTGTCCTGATCGAGCACCAAGGCTCTCCTTATGTTGTTATGACCTGACTTGGCCCTTCAGCATCAGTTCTGGAGGCCGCTGGCTCTGTGCTGCACCAGATGAGCTGGCAGCCCCCTCTGCAGAATGGTCCGTTTCGTCTTCCAGACAATGGGGGAAGCCTCCCCCCGAGAGCAAGCTGGGATCCAACAAACATTGAGCTCCTTTTGGCTCTTCCTCTCCTTCAAACGTAAAAAGAACAACTTAGTCTTTGACATAACACACACCTCTGGGCCCCTGCCCTTACGCCCGGCCGAGGAGAACGAGGGGCTTTGTTGCGGAGATGACTGATGAACTCCACGGAGCCTTCCCTTTGCGCCACAAGCGGCTGGCTGGGATCCACTGCCTAGGGGCACAATAAGTCAAGCAGAGGAGAGGACGCTAGAGAGAAAGAGACCTTTGGGTTATTTGCAGAAGTTGCTTCTGGCAGTTTCTCTCTTTAGAGGACGTCCCTGTTTGTAACATTTTATTCAAAGGTACTGATGCTTGTCCTCCTCCTGTCTCTCCCCTTGCCCTTATTCTTATATCTTAGGAGGCAAGACTGAACTGGTTAAGGAAGCTCTGCCCAGGCCTTTTCCCAACCCTCCTTTTTTGTAAGTCTGTGGCTGCATGCACAGCATACATCTAAAGCACATGGCTTCTTCCAAAGAAACCTGAGAACGGTAGTTTACCCCTCATAGAGCTACACTTCCCAGCATCGTTCTCAGGATTTGGGAGTGGGGAAGTTATGTGTTTTAAATGCATGGTGCGCACGCAGCCTAAAGGAATTGGATGCCGCAGTATACAGAAAAGAATGAGATGGATGTTCGCAACCCAGAGTTCCTCTAGAAGAGCATGTTGGTGGTGGTCTGCAGGCCCGGGTGCTGCCAAGTCAGACAGCTTGTCACAGGAGAGGTGAGCTGGGGAGGGATGGCAACGTGGCAGGTGAGGAAAGGAACAGCTCCCAGTCGTCTATAATGTGGCTGTTTGTTCAAGGTACCGAGTTGCTGAGATTAAGGAGGCTCGCCAGAGCTTGAGACTTTATCGCAGGAATGGGAGGATCAGGGGCTGTCCCAGATTAAGCCAGGAGTTTCCCAGCCAAGGATACCACAGGACAGAAACTGCCAACTGCTATAGAGCAAAAGCGGAGAGCCTGTGGCTGTCCAAATGTTGTAGGTTACAAGTCCCATCATCCCTGAGCATTGGACATGCTGGCTGGGGCTGATGGTAGTTGGAGGCCAGTGGTATCTGTGTGTGTGTGGGTCAACTTGAGGTCCCCAGCCCTACCTTTCAGGCCCAGGTGAAACCACATTGAGCCTTTGCCTCACCCGATGACCAATGGATTCATTGAGCTGTGGGCAACTCCTTCTGGTGGTCAGCCCTGGTGGTGCCCGAGAGCAGGGTCTGGAACAGCAGGGGCATGTCGAGAGTAAGGTCTGGCTTACCAGTGATGGTGCTCTGAGTCAGGTCTGGCTGCCAGCGTCCCTGGTGCAAGGCCCCTTGGCATCTTTCGCAGAACCTGCAGGACCTTCTAAGACCTCTCCCTAGAACAGGGAGCCTGCCAAAGATATAAGGTGGGTGAGGTTTCCCTGTTGCGTAGTTGCTGTTAATGGACAGGCTACTGCTATACTATGGTGTGGGTGTGGGTGGGTGTACATGCAGGGCTCATTGCAGTAACTCCAGGGGAGAGAAGCAAATGGCTGCCGTTGGGACCCGACAGCATCGCCATTGTTGCAAATCTTGATTTAATAGCCAGGCTCGACTGTGCCGTGCAAATGAGGCTGCCGAGGGACCAGCCCCACATTTCACAAAGATTAGCTGCTAAATTGGCCAGCAAGGAAACATTTAATAACTGCAGATCGTAATTACTCATGTCCTGCTCCTGCCGCTCGCTCAGAGGAACGGCAGCTTTGCAGACAACCAAATGGGCCTCGTGCCTACAGAAGGAGGTGAAGGAGGTGCCATGCTGTGCGCCACACACTGTGGCCTGCATTCATTAGACAGCTGGCATCTGGGTGTGTCATGAGGAAATTGGGTCTGGTGTTATGATGGAGCATCGTTTCGAAAGTGTGCTCCCGAGGAACAGCAGGCCCAGCCTCGCGGGCCATGGCTTTGTTTGTGCCTGCGTTTCCGGCATGCCCTGGATTTTGCAAGTCCCAAGTTCCAAAATGCTTATTGCATGACTTCCTCCAGTCTTCTTTAACCGTGGTGTTCTGGGCCCAGATCTTTGCTCTGATGCCCACAATTTTTTATCACATCGCCTTGTCTGAGATTCACAAATCCATTATTAGGGACGGCATTCCTTAGCACTTGAACTTGGTGCTTTGTCAGTGGGAGGTGCTGCTTCTGTTGCTTTCAATTATCAGAAAGATGGTAATTCCACAACCCCTATGAATTCCACTAATCAAGCAAATCTGCATTGCTTTGCACAGTTTTACAGAAGAAGTAGCTCATCCTCTCCAGTTTACGTATTGCTCTTGGGTTAGGAAAAAACTTGTGTTCCCATCAAAGAGTGCCAGTGTGTTCAGAGGTAGGCAGGGCAGTGGATCGAATCCATAGAAAGTCTATGAGGCACAAGGACACCACAAAATCATTTCTTTTAGAAAGAATTCTGACATGTTTCCCAACCGCTAAGTCTCAGCGATGCAATCAACACCCATTCAGCAGGTATATCTGGAGCTCTGGGCATAGTCCTGGTCACCCAACCTCAAAGAGAGTAAGATTAAATGTTTTAGGTTTTAAAGCCCATGCTGCCTTGGATTACCATCCCTGAGCTGAACAGAATCCCAGAGCCTTGGCTGGCTTCAAGCAAGAGTGGCTTGTCACCTTCCGAGCAGATTCTTTCAAAGTCCCGCTAAGGATCCAGTGTTTTCTAAAGTCCACTCACTGACTGCTTTGCTTGATCAGCGACCTTTCTCCATGAATCCACCCCACCTTCTAAGCAAGGTAGAGACTGAATTGGCCTGCTGAGCCCCTCTGACTAGCTCAGTGGAGGCCGATGGTTCTGATGTCGGTGGGGCAGTGAATACGTTCCGGGTTTTAGTCCAGACTTTCAAGGAGCTGTCAAGGTGCTGAAACACAAAGCGGATTCACTGCCCCACTGATATCGGAGCCACCAGCCTCCACTGACATATTGACTTAAGGACCCCTCTCCCTGCAAATATGAACCCACCCACCAGTGGGCATCAGGTGCCAGCTGGCACGGCTTAGCAGTAGCTGTCCTGGACATTATGCCAAGGATCAAACCTGGGACTGCCTGCCTGCAAAGCATGTGCTCTCCTACTGGGCTGCGGCCTTGGCATTGGTGGCTTTTAAGCCTTGGGACTCTCTCTCTGAAAGATGTTAATAAATCTACATCAAAGCCTCCCCACCAGAAACCAAGAAGGTATTTGGCTGATTTTATCTGTTTTGCTTGCTTGTTTGTTTGTTTGCTGATTGTTTGCTCTTGAACCTTAATTTATTTTTAATTGTTTTTGTAAGTGGTGTTATAATTATTGTTTTGTTTGCCTGCTTTTAAGTGTTTATGGAAGTCTTCAGATCATTTAAATTAAATAAATCTCACGGATATGGAAGAGCTGCCAGAAAAGTGGCAACCAAACTTTGTGGCTTTTTATTTTAGGAAAAAGATTTATGGGAAGGAGGCAGCGGGATAGAGGCTTATAAAATTATGAATGGGGTGGAGAAAGTGGATAGAGATATGTCCCCCACCCCCTCTCTCACAATACTAGAACTCACCCAGTGAAATTGATCGATAGGAGATTCAGAGCAGACAAAAGAAAGGAACTCTTCATAATTGTTTGAAATGATGTGAAATTCTTTGCCACAAGAGATGGTGATTATAGCCGCTGTGCTATCAACTTTTCAGAAGGAGGTGACAAACAAATAGATCTAGCAATAGATATTACCCTCAAGAGGTAGGACTAAAAGAAAGAGCCCTGCTGGATCAAACCAAAGGCCTGACTGCTCCAGCAACACCTTTCCCACTGTGACCAACCAGATGCCTCTGGAAAACTCAGAAGCAGGAGATGAGGGCATGCTGCTTCTGATATTGTATAGCCATCATGGCTAACAGCCATTGACAGCCTTATCTCCCATGAATTTACCTAATCTAATCTCGTTTTAAAGCTGTCCAAGATGGTGGCCACCACCGCATCTTGTTGGAGCAAATTCCATAGTTTTACACACTGGGTGAGGTTTGATTGTCCTGAATCTTCCAACCCTCAGCTTCATGGGATGTCCATGGGTTCTAGGGTTTTCAGAGAGGGAGGAGAACTCTTCTCTAGCCACTTTCTCCACGCTATGCATAATTTTACACACCTCTATCGCTCCCTGCTTGGAAGGGGTCCTTGCCTTATTCCTAAGCTAAAAAGCCCTCAGTGTTGTAACTTTTCCTCACAGGAGAGTCGCTCCATCCCTGTGATCATTTTGGTTGCCATTTTTTGAACCCTTTCCTGCTCTACAACATCCTTTTTGAGGAAAGACTGTATCCAGTATTCCAAGTGCGGCTACACCATAGATTTGTATCACAACATTATATTGGCAGTTCTGTTTCCGATTCCTTTGCCCAGGGACCCCCCAACATGGGAACAGCTGTGCAGCACAGAGCAAAAGAGTCTGTGAGACGCAGGATGTGCTACTCCGTCTCCTGAGGATTCAGTCTGTTGGAAGGTGGTGGGTTAAATGCTGGAGAAAGCATTTATTCTCTAAGAAAAGGAAGAGCACCCTGTTGGATCAGATCAAAGGTCGTACGACGAGGAAGGGCCCTAGCTCAGTGGCAGAGTATCTGCTTGGCCCTGGTTCAGTCCCTGGCAGCATCTCCAGGTTAGCGCTGGGAGAGAATCCTGTCTGAAATCCTGGAGAGCTGCTGCCAGTCAGTGTAGACATTGCTGAGCTAGATGGTCCAGTGGTCAGTATGAGGCTGCTTCCTGTGTTCCTATGGTGTGGCCCAGAGACAACAGCTGTCCACTGCTGTTAGCCTCTAGCACCTGGATTCTGGAGTACACTGGCTCCTAATTTCACAGGCACACTGATGGGATCTGAGTTGGCAGCGACTGACCAGGGGAGGCATATTTGGGTTTGTGGTGGAGGAAAATGGAAATGGACTGCCTTCAAGTCGATCCCAACTTATGGCGACCCTATGAACAGGGTGTTCATGGTAAGCAGTGTTCAGAGGGGGTTTCCCATGACCTCCCTCTGAGGCTAGTCCTCCCCAGCTGGCTAGGGCCTGCTCAGCTTGCCACAGCTGCACAAGCCAGCCCCTTCCTTGCCTGCAACTGCAGCTGGGGGGCTGCTGGGCTCCTTGGGACTCTGCAGCTTGCCCACGGCTGCACAGGTGGCAGGGCACGTAACCCCTGAGCCACTCCCTGTGGGGTGATCTTTAGCTGGCCCTTGACACCCAGGAGTCACGAGCGGGGATTTGAACTCACAGACTCTGGACTCCTAGCCAGGCTCTCCTCCCCATTAGCTCGCTTAAAATGTCAAGCCAGCGTGTGGCTGCTGTGAAAAAAGGAAGTCTCCTAATGGGACTGACAGCAGAAGCAGCCTTCTGTGGGGCCCTGGGGCCCCACTCTGGATAGTCTCTGACTTACTGGCGCTGGTGGAAACAGCCTTAGGTAGGAATCCTGCACCCCCCTCCATCCCACTTTGCAGACATTTGAAGAGAGGCAGCCAAACCAAAGACACTGCAGGCCTTCCAAGCACTGAGTGTCAAGTTTTGACTGTAAAAAGGCATGATCAGCAGAACTGATTACGCTCGGCATTTATTAAATTTTTGCTGCAAAGGCTGCTCTGTTTCAAATGCGGGGAGCTGTTGTTTTTGCTTAACAACGGCAATGCAAGGAACCTTCCCTGGAATCCATGCCTCACTCCATAGAGACTAGAGCGGCAGCTTCAGGGAGCAAATTGAAGAGCAGGCCTTGAATGGCAGGTCCTTGGTGTACGTAGCACAAACCCTGTTGGTCTGGCATGGGCCGACTGAGTGGCAATGACCCTGTTCGCTTTGATGCCAGAATTGCAGGTCAGACTGCACAGGAATTTGGCTCCTTTACCCCACTCTCAACCCTTCCCCCCTGCCCCACCTCCCAGACATGTGATATTTGTGATATCTCACTGTGAGATCCTAAGTTTATTTTTGTTGTCGCTGGGAGTGTAAGGTGTCAGGGGTGTCACTCTGCAAGTCTTGCACCCAAGGGTGGCCTCCGGCCATGTGTTATTGCATCATTGCTAGAACAAAGCTGGTCCCCGGTTAGTTGTGGTCCAAATGGGGAGACCAACTCTGAGTTTCTCAAAGGAGAAGATGTCTCTGTGGGGGGAAAAAGATTCTAGAGATGTTGAGGTTTTGTCTGGATTGGCTGTCTAGACTGTAGCTCCCATCCTCCCTGACCATTAGCCATGCTGGCTAGGGCTGATGGGGGCTGGGAGGCCTACAACATTCAGAAGGCATCAGATCGGGGTAGGGTGCTTTAAGCAGTTATTGCTCTCGCTCTCTGCCCCCCCATCCCCCCATCACGTTGTTGCAATCATTTCCTCTCAGTTGCATCCCTTTCCTCTCCTTTCCAGTCAAGAAAACGGAGCAGCCGGGAGGGGTTGCGATTGGGCGAACCTCAGTGGAGGAAACACAGACTTTGGGTACAATAGGAGTTGTTCTTTTCTTCCCAAGGATGAAGATGATGACATCACCACCATCACCATAATTTCATTGCCTTATACCAAGGCGACATCCAATAGGATGCTTCAGTTTTCCCAGTGGCAGCCCTGGCCTTTCCCCTGCTCTGTACAAGTGAAAGGGAAAGGCTGGCGGCTGCCAGGAGAAGCTGGGGGCAGGGGGGATAGAAAGTGTGGGGAGGAGCCAGGGAGTTATGCTTTCCTTAGTGGATTTTCCAAATTAGCCAAGAGGCCCCGGAATTCTGCAGCTGCAGGCAACGGCCACTGTAGCCTGTTGGGTTTGGATGGCCCTGGGTTTTGCATTGGGAACTCATTTTAAATTGAAAAAAAGGGGGGGTGAACTTTAGATTCTTGAGCAACTGAATAACGCCTTCTCAGTACCCTGCGAAATAATCACAGAATAGTAGAGTTGGAAGGGGCCTATAGAGTCAACCCTTGCTCATTGCAGGAATCCAGTGGTGACATACAGACATCCCTGCTTGTGAGGCACCCTTCTTACTTACACAGGTTGAGCTGGTCAGCCCTACAGATACTGGTACGATATGAAAAAATCCTGTAAAGGTTTCACTTATCCTACGGGCCTTGAAAGAAATATCTGCTGTAACCTCAAAGTACAGTGTTGCTTCTTTATTCATTTGACTGTGCGTGTGTGTATTCAAACAAGGGATTTCTGTTTAATCACACACTCAACAAACCAACCACATTGGCACCCTGCCTGCTTGCCTTTTCATTAAGGAGAGGACTTCAATCCATGAACTGAAATGTGTGTGGAGGGGGTCCTCATTTAATATTTACTCAAAGGTTGGCTGGGCTAAGCATGCAATGTTTTGGCATCTTCCAATCTGATGAAAACATGGCCTCTTCCTACTGTCCCGTCAACTCAAATTTGTCCAGGAATAATGCATGGTCACTGTACAAACAAACCAACTCCATATGTACCACCATTGTCCTTGCCAATCATTGCTCCACCTCTTTTAACCTCTGATCTCAGTCACTTTTTTCTCTCCCCCCCCCCCATGTGCACCTTGTGCCTTCCCCAAATCTGCTGCAGAGAGTTGGAGGAACTCTCAGAAGAGATTTAGGGGCACATGGGGGGAGGAGGAGAGGAGGGGTAAGTTATGTTGCACAAACAGAAATCCTTGTACTGATGGTACGAGTTAGTTGGATACCGGCCAGTGGGCGGAAATTTCAGGAAAGCAGATTTCAGCTAAATATTAAGATCAATGTCCTAACAGTGTTCAACAGCGGGGGTGGGAGATGGTGGGTTGGTCAGCCATTTGTCCAGGATGCTGTCCTTGCGTCTTGTGTTGTGGGTCCTGCCCTCCATGCTCCCTTCCAACTTTTGATTCCTCCTCACAGATATAGAAGAGAGAACTAGGCTGTTGTCAACCAGTGATGTTCCAGTGGGGATGAGTGACTCTAGCAAGAGACTTGTATGCATGAGGCTCTGGTTTCTGACCTTTTTGTCTGTCACTGACCTTCTTGCATTCTAACTACCAGATGCTTGTCATGGCTGAGAGCCTGATTTGAACCAGGAAGTCTCTGGTTTATATCTCGCCTATACCATGAACTTAGTAGGTTGCCATAGACAAGCCACACTCTCTTGGCCTGAGCTGTCTTCTGTACTATGGAAACAGTATGTGCTTACCATGCAGACTTGCTACAAAGCTGACCGGTATATCTTTTAGGTGAAAGTTGCTTTGAACACTCAAAATGTGCCGAATAATGCCAAGTAGCATCTCTTCACCTGCATTTCCCCTTCATACACCTGCCTACCCTGCATTTTTAGAGTTTTTATTCTTAGACCACACTGCATGGATGCACCTCTGTACCTTCCTCAATAAATCTTGCGCATTGTGCCAAAAATTGTGCCTGCTCCCCAATCGAAAGCGTGAGGAGTGTGAATCATGAAGCAGCGGGTTTTGTGGGATTGTAAAGTGTCCAGCTTGAGCATCTTTTTAAAAGACAAATTAAATTGAGTCGGTCCCTGGGTGCTTTGGCACAAATCCATTCACCCCATTTTCTGAGCATCCTGCTGCAGTGGAGTGAGGAGTCAGCACAGCCCCCCTGCAGTAATAATAATATATAATAATAAATTTTATTTCTGAGTCGCCTATCTGGCCGAATCAACAGCCACTCTAGGCGATGTACAATTTCATCAATAAATACAATAAAACCACAAAAATCATAATAATAATTAATAATATCAGTATTAAACTAAACCACCCCAGAGGTCCCATAGGCCTGCCTGAACAGCCAGGTTTTCAAGGCCCGGCGGAAACCTATCAGGGAAGGGGCATGGCGAAGATTGAAAGGAAGGGAATTCCAGAGGGTGGGGGCCACAGTCGAAAATGCCCTCTTTCTGGTCCGCACTAGCCTCACTGTCCTAACAGTATATATCTGTGATGTTCTACAGCAGCAGCTGAAGCTTATGAAGAGAGAAGCTGGTGTGCTGGGATGGAGGAGAGCAATGGGATGCCCGATGGCCCTCCACGCTCCTTTAGGAGGGCATGGGAGACGTGGCGATGGTGGCACAGCACTCGCGGGGGTTGTTGGGCGCCCCACACATGTGCAGCACAGCCCAACTACTTCTTTTCATCCAGGGGTTGCGCCATCCCCGCAGGTTGTGCTGGCAGGTTGCGGTCTGGATTTTGTATAGCCTCCTCTGCCGCTTGTTCACAGTTTTGGAGTCACTCTACTCACTGGCTAACCGACAACGTCTCTGAGCCAGACTTTCGACATGCAAGAGTTGACTGCAAGATGCAAAACAGTTTCTCTTGCTGAAGTTGGCCGGGCCCTCCTAGTGCAGACAGGGTGTGTGTACACAGCTAGCTAGCTTCCAGCACCTCTCTCTCCTCCCCCTCCGCTGCCCACCCACCCCTTTTGAACCAGCTGTTTTATGTATGTTTTCCTCCAAGGGCATTAATTCATATCAGATTAGAGTTTAATCCAGTGCTGTTCTAAAAGGCCCCTAGACACCATTTTTGTATTTACAAGCTGGTTTTCCCCCTTCCTCCTTCGTATCCCTCGCTTTGTGCTTCTTTCAGCAATCCCATCCTCTGACAATCCCTTTTAATCTTTTAGAATCACAGAATCATAGAATAGTAGAGTTGGAAGGGGCCTATAAGGCCATCAAGTCCAACCCCCTGCTCAATATAGGAATCCAAATTAAAGCATTCCCAACAGGTGCCTGTCCAGCTGCCTCTTGAATGCCTCCAGTGTCGGAGAGCCAACTACCTCTCTAGGTCATTGGTTCCATTGTCATATGGCTCTAACAGTTAGGAAGTTTTTCCTGATGTCCAGTCGAAATCTGGCTTCCTGCAACTTGAGCCCATTATTCCATGTCCTCCACTCTGGAATGATCGAGAAGAGATCCCAGCCCTCCTCTGTGTGGCAACGTTTCATGTACTTGAAGAGTGCTATCATATCTCCCCTCAGTCTTCTCTTCTCCAGGTTAAACATCCCCAGTCCTTTCAGTGAATGTTGGGATCACAGCACAGCTTTTAGCAAGCCATTTTGTATATCGAGCAGACCCAGGCTCAGTAAGGCCTCTCAGCCTTTTGGGAAGCGGCCCCTGGCGCCTCCAAAGTATCACAGCATTTCCGCAGAGGGGCTGCAACTGGTGGTGGGGGCGGCGGCAGGGTGCTTCACAGGACATCCCTGCTCAGAAATGTCAAAGTGACAGTTCTTAGCAGAGTGGCAGAAGCCGTTTGCCCCAACGGACTCTCCGTCTGCATTGGCCGGGCGTTGTGTCAATATGAATGTGTCCCCTGCATTGCTAACCTTTTCTGCTCAGTGTCATATTAATGAAGGCTGTGCGGGTGAGACAAGAGGCTGTGCTGAAAAACAAGATGGGCAAACAACAGTGAGAGTCCCTTGAACTGCTCAAGCAGCAACTTGTCACGTGAAGACGTCAAGCTGCATGTCAAGGGCTGTAAAGAAAAGTCCCAGCCTTTCTTTCCTTTGGCCCCTTGAACAACACTGGAGTCAGTCCTCTGTGTGGGCCTTCACAACCTAAGACCTGCGGGCTTATTGGAGCCTGATCATTCACACTCCCTGGTGGGATTTCATGGCTCACCCTCAAAGCCTGTCAGAAAGTGTCAGAATTATTTATTTATTTATTTATGTCAGAATTATTTATTCATTTATACCCCACCTTTGTTTTCATGAAACCCAAGGTGGCTTTACATCTGGTTCCCAGGCGGTCTCCCATCCAGGCACTGACCACACCTGACCCTGCTTAGCTTCAGCAGGGAGCTGGCCTCATGTGCCTTCAGACCATAGTGTGGGACCAGTATACCGCCTAGGAATGCAGTACAAAGAGGAGAAGGAGGAGGAGGCGGCTATCAGTGGCCACTAGCCATGATGGCTCGGCTCTGTGTCCATAGTCGGAGGCAGTAGGCTGCCAAACACCAGTTGCAGGAAACCTCAGGAGGGGAAAGTGCCCTTGCACTCAGGTCCTGCTTGCGGGCAACTGTGAGAACAGGATGCTGGACTAGATGGGCCATTGGCCTGACCCAGCAGGCTCTCCTTGAGTTCTTATGACCGCAGCTCAGTGGCAGAGCAACAGCCTTGCATGCAGAAGGCTCCAGGTTCAATCCCCACTGGCATCTCCAGGTAGGGCTGGCAGAGACTCCTGCTTGAAACCCTGGAGAGCCGCTGCCAGTCAGTGTAGACAGTGCTGAGCTAGATGGAGCCAGGGTCTGACACGGTAGAAGGTAGCATCCTACGCTCTATATGCCTCACTTCTCCTTTCCCTGGATTTAGATGTTTTTGATGAGTGTTGGCACCAGGGCTGTGGAGTTGGTACGTCAAACCTTCGACTCCGACTCTATTTTTCTACTCTCTGACTCCGACTCCTTCATAAATGGCAAATGTATATTAATTTATTATATTAAAATATTATTTTTATTTTGAAGCCAGAGTCAGAGTCGGTACATTTCTTCCTACTCCGCCCAAAATTGCTTTCAACTCCACAGCCCTGGTTGGCACCGGTTTTGCCAGCCAACCATGTTGCATGGCGCTCCGGGGTCTGAAATGCCCTTAGTACCTGAACTGCCAGGAGAAGGAAAGCCTTGCGCGCTTCTGCTGCCAAATTCAGCAAGGTGGAGTTGAGATCAGGCAGGGAGACAGCAACAGTGCCAGATCAGAAACGGAAGGAAGAGAACGGGGGGTGGGCATTGGGCAAGGGGTTGGACTCAATGGCCTGGTAGGCCCATTCCAAATCTCCTCTTCTAGATTCTGTGGCTAATGGGGGTGGGGGGGTTGAGAAGACAGAAAAAGGTAACGGAGGGGACGGTGAGTGCACCGCAGAGGGGACTGGGGCAGTGTGTGTGTGTGTGTGTGTGTGTGTGTGTGTGTGTGTGTGAGAGAGAGAGAGAGAGAGAGAGAGAGAGAGGTGTGTTGTAGGGCACAGAGAATTTAAGAGGTGGAGGAGCAGAGAGAGTCTTGTCAGCAGGGAAACAGAAAAGGAGAGGGCAGACAGAGGGGACTTCAGAGAGAAAAGGATATGTAAGAGCCTAAGATAATAATGCTGGGAAAAATAGAAGGGAGTAGAAAAAGAGGAAGACCAAACAAGAGATGGCTTGATTCCATAAAGGAAGCCACAGACCTGAACTTACAAGATCTGAACAGGGTGGTTCATGACAGATGCTATTGGAGGTGCTGATTCATAGGGTCGCCATAAGTCGAAGTCGACTTGGAGGCTCATAACAACAACAAGAGCAAATTAACCCAGAACTATCACTAGAAGCTAACATGATGAAACTGAGGTTATCATACTTTGGACACATAATGAGAAGACACGATTCACTAGAAAAGACAATAATGCTGGGAAAAACAGAAGGGAGTAGAAAAAGAGGAAGGCCAAACAAGAGATGGATTGATTCCATCAAGAAAGCCACAGACCTGAACTTACAAGATCTGAACAGGGTGGTTCATGACAGATGCTCTTGGAGGTCACTGATTCATAGGGTCTCCATAAGTCGTAATCGACTTGAAGGCACATAACAACAAGAGCCTAAGTAGGACCCTGCAACAGCTCGGTCAGGCCAGAGGGGGCCCTCCGTAGCCCAGCGCCCTGTCCTCACAGTGGCCAACCGGATGCCTCCTCTGGGAAGGCCAGAACCTGAGCACAGCAGCACTGTCCCCATCCCTGATTCCCAGCCACTGGCATTCAGAGTGGGGTACAGAGAGAGGGTGGCTGGTGCAGAGAGAGAAGACAGCAAGTGTTGTACGTGCCACAGGCAGAGAGAGAAAGATTGCACGCTCTGTTGGAATTCTAAGAAAGATGGTTCCCTGCAGATCAGGTAGCAGTGCACGCCCGTTGAGGTAATTAAAACGTAAAAGTGGCTCTCGGAGTGATTTTCAGTCGTGTCCCTCCTCCGCCCTGCCCCCAAACGTGTTACAGAAAGTGCACGAATGGTGCTGCCATCAGAAAGATCAAACGGCATTGTTAAGCTTCCTTTCTTTGTGCAGTTGCCTAATAGGTCTGGGCACTTCTGTGGGTGGCCGTGCAATGACGCCCGCCAGCAGCTCTCGCTTTCCAAGTCTTGCCTCCTCCTCCTCTCCCCCCACTTCCCCCACCCCCAGCCACCACCTGTTGATCATTAAGTCACTTGCTTTAAATCTCCGGCCGTTGAACTGCGAGTGACATCTTGCCCTCAACAGCCAAGTGCTGCATGCAGACCCTGGCAACTGGGCAAAGGGAAATCCTCTTCTGGCTTTCCCTAGCCCTGACCCATTCCAGCCTCTGTCCGGAAAAACCTCCTTTGACTACAGGAAAGCAAAGACCCGCTGCTCCTGTCATTGACTCTGTGTGGATATGGGACAGCGCAGGGACTTTCAGGAACATTGGTTCCAGCTTCACTGGCTGTGGATATGCTTCCAGGTTCAATTCACGATCTTGCTGTTTACCTATAAAAGTCATCACAATCTGGGTCCTGCATACACCAAAGAGCCCATCTCTTTAACGCTCTCCTCCCCACCACCACCAGTGGTGTAGTCGTCCAGGGTCTCAGGGGCTCTTAGACTCCTTACTTTTTTGGGAGAAGGGTCACAATGTCTCCAGCATCCTATGAGCTAATCAGCACGAAAGGGGAATGGTTTAGCCACTGAGAAGAGTCTTCTAACATGCTTCCTTGTCCCTGCTGCTTGGAGCCAGTCAGAGTGAAAGGAGGTGAGTCAGCCACTGAGAAGACTCTTTTCAGTAGCTAACACTCTCCTCGTTTGTGCTTATTGGCTCCTAGGGATGTCTGTTGTTGTGGGAGGAGGCATTAACAAGGATCTCATTCTCAACCCAGCAGCAAAACAAGGGGAGGGGGCATGGCTATGCCTGTCATGAATGGACTCTGCACTTCTGAATATGCCACTGCACTACTGCCAGTGGCCAGCTTTGATCTTCCTTATGGGAAGGGCCATATCATGGGGTAGAGCACCTGCTTTGCATGCAGAAGGTCCCAGGTTCAATCCCCAACAGCGTCTCCAGGCAGGGCTGGGAGAGACTCTCTGTCAGAAAACCTGAAGAGCTGCTGCCAGTCAGTGTAGACAAGACTGAGCTAGATGGGCCAATGGCCTGACTCAGTATAAGGCCGCTTCCTGTGTTGGTACCTTCATCTCAAACATGGTTCGGAAACCCACCGCAACCCATAGCGAGAGCTGTCGTGGCGCGGAGTAAGACTCTTGCATCAGGGCTGTAAAATGAATCCCCCACCCAGGTCATCGCTCAGTGGGCAGAGCACATGTCTTGGCACGCAGGAGATCCCGGGTTCAACCCCTGGCACCTCCAGGTAGGGCTGGGAAAGGCTCCTGCCTGAACCCCTGGGGAACTGCTACCAGTCAGTGTAGATCATCCTTCACCAACCTGGTGCCCTCCAGGGGCAGGACTCCAACTGCCATCAGCCCCGGCCAGTATGGCCAATGATCAGGGATGGTGGGAGATGAAGTCCAAACATCTGGAGGATACCAGGTTGGGAAAGGCTGGTGCGTGAACAACACTGAGCGAGATGATGTTGTTATGTGACTTCAAGTCAATTACGACTTACGGCGACCCTATGAATCAGCGACCTCCAAGAGCATCTGTCATGATCCACCCTGTTCAGATCTTGTAAGTTCAGGTCTGTGGCTTCCTTTATGGAATCAATCCATCATAAGAACATAAGAAGAGCCTGCTGGATCAGGCCAGTGGCCCATCTAGTCCAGCATCCTGTTCTCACAGTGGCTAACCAGGTGCCTGGGGGAAGCCCACAAGCAGGACCCGAGTGCAAGAACACTCTCCCCTCCTGAGGCTTCCGGCAACTGGTTTTCAGAAGCATGCTGCCTCTGACTAGGGTGAGAGAGCACAGCCATCATGGCTAGTAGCCACTGATAGCCCTGTCCTCCATGAATTTGTCTAATCTTCTTTTAAAGCCATCCAAGCTGGTGGCCATTACTGCGTCTTGTGGGAGCAAATTCCATAGTTTAACTATGCGCTGAGTAAAGAAGTACTTCCTTTTGTCTGTCCTGAATCTTCCAACATTCAGCTTCTTTGAATGTCCACGAGTTCTAGTATTATGAGAGAGGGAGAAGAACTTTTCTCTACCCACTTTCTCAATGCCATGCATAATTTTATACACTTCTATCATGTCTCCTCTGACCCGCCTTTTCTCTAAACTAAAAAGCCCCAAATGCTGCAACCTTTCCTCGTAAGGGAGTCGCTCCATCCCCTTGATCATTCTGCTTGCCCTCCTCTGAACCTTTTCCAACTCTATAATATCCTTTTTGAGATGAGGCGACCAGAACTGTACACAGTATTTCAAATGCGGCCGCACCATAGATTTATACAACGGCATTATGATATCAGCTGTTTTATTTTCAATACCTTTCCTAATTATCGCTAGCATGGAATTTGCCTTTTTCACAGCTGCCGCACACTGGGTCGACATCTCTTGTTTGGCCTTCCTCTTTTTCTACTCCCTGGTGCTTTTCCCAGCATTACTGTCTTTTCTAGTGAATCGTGTCCTCTCATGATGTGTCCAAAGTAGGATAACCTCAGTTTCATCATTTTGGTTTCTAGTGACAGTTCTGGTTTGATTTGTTCTAACACCCAATTATTTAGGGCCCTTCACAGACGAACACCTCAGAAGTTACAAACCACACCTCTTCCATCTGGCCTTTTTAAAACAGAAAGGAAGTGGGACTATTTTTCTGTTTTTGCAAGCCACTGAGTTTGCTTTATCCCCCCCCCCATTTTATGCCCCCTTGAGCACTAGAAAGACACTTGCTAATAAAAAGATTTTAATAATTAATAATAGTGCTGTTAAGGTACCATTCAAGGTTCTGGTTTTGATGTACAAAGCCCTATACAGCTTGGGACCAGGATACCTGAAAGACCGTCTTTCCCCTTATATACCCAGTAGTAGATCACTGCGCTCTGCAGGTGAGGGCCTCCTGCAGATCCCACCTTATCAGAAGGTCCTTTCCACACAACATAGGAAGCAGATCTGTAGCATTGTGGCACCTACCCTTTGGAATTAGCTCCCCTTAAATACTAGACAGGCACCATTTCTGTTATCTTTTCAGCGCCTACTGAAGACTTTCCTCCTCCAACAAGCCTTTTAAGTAGAGACCTTATCCCAGTCTGCATCTGTGATGGAGTTGCTTTTTAAGATGTTTTTAAAGCTTTTTTTTAAAGATGGTTTTAATAATATTTTGTTTTAATATGTTTTTAAAGATGTTTTGTTTTAATATATTTTAAAGTCTGTTTCTAAGATGTTTTAGAGTGGTTTTAGTATTTTTGTTTGCCACCCTGGCCTCTACTGGGAGGAAGGGTGGGATATAATTATAATTATTATTATTATTATTTGTTATTTATTACATTTATACCCCTCCTTTCTTTCCATGATAGAAACCCAAGGCAGCTTACATATGGCTCCCAGGGGGTCTCCCATCCAGGCACTGACCAGACCTGACCCTGCTTAGCTTCAGCAGAGTGCTGGCCTTGTGTGTCTTCAGACCATAGCCTGGGTCTAATAATCATAATAATAATGATAATGGGGTTGTATCCCTGTGGCAACATGAAAGGGCAGGTGTTCTGCCTTGTTGTGGCACAGGGGGGATTGGCAAGGTGGGCAAAGCCCTCCAAGTTGTACCCTCTGTATAAAAAGCATGTCGTGTCACCGAAAATCAAGACTGTGCTCTGCTCAGCTCTGTGTCAGTTTGAGGGTAATTAGCAGTGAAGATTTTGGTTTGGACAGGATATTGAGCCATCTAGTGTTGGGTCTGTGCTGCTCCCTGCAGCCCTCCCTGGTTTTCATGCAACCCTGTGTGGATTTCTCTGTGACAGTTGGAGGCACGGCCATCCAAGTCTTCTCCTGGGCATCCTTTGCAGGAAAGTGGCTCCTGCTGACATTGGGGAGGGCATTAAACCCCTGCAGGAGGAGTTCATTAGCAAGAAAAACCATCAGAGCTCATCCACAAGTGCCTTCCTCATCAAGCGTCAGCGGTTAACGACTCCCGGACTGAGAACTAATTGAGCGATCTTGAGAAGCGCTCTCCCCTCCCATGCCATTATCCAGCTCCACTTTGTTCATGGCAATTGCCATCGCTGGCTTTGTGTAAAGAGCCCAAATGGCTTTGAAGCAGCAGGCCGGTTGGCTACCCCACCTGGGCGTAGCTGGTGCGGGTGATGGTGTTTTAATGAAAACGATGCTGGCAACGTGGCAAAGTCAGTCCTAAGTTTGGGGGTCTTTTGTTCCTGAAGTTTGGCCGATGAATTGTCTCATTGCTATGCCCTCCGTGTTGTCTGTGCACCTCCCAACCCGCTGTAGTTTCATGCAGATCTGGCAGTGGGTAGTGTCCAGTGTATGCAGGGTAGGGATAGGATCTGATGGCCGGTGCTGGTTCAGAAGCACCAATTCAAGTTCGTTCAGTATCTGCTAGCCACTGCTTTTACCAATCAGTTGTGGTTTTTTGGGCTCGGAAAAATACCAATATTAATATTGATATTATTAAAGGGAACATCCACATTTTGAAGGAAATATAGATACCAGCAACATAATGCTTGGCCGTGACCCAGGAGTGTATCACTTTCAGCTTTTTAAAGTTTCAAAACCGCTTTTGGGGGTTGGTTTGGTTGACTGGTTGCCCACAGTCTCAAGGTGTAACATGAGAAAGATGTCTCTCTGTGTGTAGTTATTTAGCAAGATTTATATACCACAATGATGATTTAAAAAGTCTAAGCCGTTTTCATAAAATAGTAAAATACTATTTTTTTAAAAAAATAGTGATAAAAACAGACTTTAGAAACAGTAGACTTTAAGCTTGTCAAAATAAAGACAAGATCAACAGTTTTAAAAACAAATGTAAGATTACATGTCTGGGTAGGCTTGCCTAAACAAAAAAGGTTTTAGTAGGCATCATTGGTACAATGAAGGCATCTGCCTAAAATTAATAGACAGAGTTCCCCAAAACGAAGGGTTTTATTCCACTAAGCCCTATTCAGAATAGTCCCACTGACATTAATGAACCTAAGTTAATCAGGTCTCTTAACTTCAATGGGTCTACTCAGAGTAGAACTAGCTGCAAGTTCTATTCCTTGCAAGCATGCAACTGACATTATTATAGTGTGCGTGTGTCTCTGACTGAGCCTCTGTGCCCCATAATTGTGAAGGGTTTGATGTCTCATGATGGGGTCAGATTGTGTGGCAATATGTTCTTCTGGCTCCCAAGCCACTGTCTGGAGCATGTTGCAGCTTCCAAGAGTTCAGAATGTGGCCATTTCAGTGCCTGAGCATGTCTGGGGAAAGTTACTTGGGGATGCTGACTCTGGGAGCAAATCACCTAAAGCACTCTTCAGCCTCTTTCCTCCATGGTAGAAAAAGATCTATTCTGATTAAGGTTTACAGGTCAGAAGCATCCCAAACACTGAGATTTCAGGGGCGAGGCCTTAGTGATGTCATGGGGTGGGGCCCTAGTGATGTCACTTTCCCAGGCACCTTCCTACCCCCACCCCACTCTACTCATTCCCACATCCCGCTCACTCCTCCAGGCACTTCCCTTCCTACCACCCCATTCACCACCTTCTTCCATCGTTGCCCCGTGATGGGCACTTACAGGCCTCCCTCCTGCTCAGTCTTTGGGAGGCCTGGCTCGCTCACTGCTGCTGCCACCACTATCTCTCACATGATGACCCCATGACCCCTCTCCTGCCCAGAGATTGGGGTGAATCCCTGGAGACCAGGGGAAGACCCCCAAAAACAAGAGTCTCCGGGTAAAATCTGGAGAGCTGACAACTCTAATCCTGACAGACACGCCCACATATGAAGTCATTTCCTAATATTAATAACGGTGTGTGCTCAACCGGGGGGGGTGGCAATTAATTAATTAACAAATCCCAATTATTTTTTGTGAATGTGAACACAACCAGGACCCAAGACCTCTGCTGCTCCTGTTTATTTTCTCTGTATGAAATACTTTCCTTTACTGCTGCCCACCAGGATCCTGAGCTTCCTGTAAGGCAGTGACACAACCCCAAACCCATATAAATATAATCATGCGTTCAACCCCCTAAGAAGCCAGAAATAACCTGTAAAATGTCAGCCCTCCTCACTGGGGACACCCTACCATGAGAGCCCTTTGGATGCCTTTGTCCTGTCGTGAGTGCAGGGCTTGCTTGTCCCCTGTGGCAAAAACTGAGCTCCTGTTCGTCCCACACCTCTCTGCAGACAGGATGGAAACATGGCATGGGTGCTGACGAGGGCAAAAGTTCAGATCTCACCACTTTGTGGGATCTGTCACAGAGCTGGAAGCCAAGGTTGGCTCTGCCAGAGCAGAGGGAACGGTAGCCGTGTCATAAGAGTCTGCTTCTCGCATGGGATGCATTCAGTACGATGTCAAACAGCCTAGTCTCTCTGTCTCTGGGTTTGGTTTTCTTTCCTGTTGTTGTTTTTTGCTTCCCCTTGCCATGAAATACTTTTCTTCTCACTTGGGCCTTCCAGACAAACTTAAGCCAAGCATTCAGGAAAAAAAATCCCTCCTGTCCTTGGAGCGGATGGCAGGCAGGAAGGCAGGCGCGCTTCGGCCCTCTGCTCCTGTGAACGGCTGAGCCAGGATCCGGCTCGGCCTTCCCTCACTGTCAGCCAGGCTCTAGCTCCAGCTTTTACTTATGATCCATTTCTTTTTCCGAACCACAAAGCAGCATTTCCTTACTTAATCACTCTCTCTGTGCGTGCTGCTAGCAAAATTGCACAATTCCCAGCGCCCTGCCATGTGTTTTAAACCTTCCTGCTTATCAAAGCTTCTCCTGGAGCCCACCAAACACTGAAACACACTCAGAAGCATCAAATCCCCTCCCTGTCCTTCCTTGGGAATGCCAAATGGATAAAAATCAGCATCCATTTCTTGGCATTTCCTGATCCAGGAGCCCAACAGAGGTTCCACGTGAGATCCCAATAGTTCCAGGTTCTTCCTGCATACACACTTCCATGCAACTCTTAACAGCCCCCCAGTGTGTGCTCCTAATGGATGGGGATGGGCCTGCCTGGTGCACTTCATGATGGTCCAGCAGGAAGACTACGGTGACCCCCACCTGGCAATAAAAGCTCTGCCAGGTTGTTGGGAAAGGGGGCAGGTGGGGAAGGGGGCTTCACAAAGAAAGGAGTTCCAGAGAGCTTCCTTGTTTTCTGACAGCAAACCCCTGTAAGATTGAGGGAGCAAATAAGTACCTATCTCCCGGGTTGAGAAGTAAAAGTGAACCTCAAAGGGCCATCTGCACAGGCCCAGCATGGAGGATGAGGTTGGAAAGTCACATATATTACCCAAAACTTTGCCTGCAGAGATTTCCCCTTGGCCTGCAGAAGACCTGACAGTATATAGTCAACAGTGCCAAGTGGTAAAACTTTTCTTGAATTGTGTGACCTCAGGGTACAGGTGTGCATCTGGCTGGGTGTGTGGGCTGCTCATGCGTAGATAGGGTTGCCAGGTTCAGGGCCTGAGACTGATCCTGTATCTTTAGGAGAAGAGAAAATCAGCCAAGTGCAGGTGTTCTTGCAACACTGTAATGGGAAAAACCACAAAGTGGAATTCTCCCTTCCCCCTGCACAACTTTTAAAGATACAGAAGAACTCTTGGTTGCTAGGCCCAGCCTCCAAGAGGTCTTCTGTACCTTTAAAAGTTGTGCAGGGGGAAGGGAGAATTCCACTTTGTGGTTTTTCCCATTCCCAAGAACACCTGCACTTGGCTGACTTTCTCTTCTCCTAAGGATACAGGATCAGTCTCAGGCCCTGAACCTGGCAACCCTACTCTCCTGGCAGCTGGAAAGAGGAAGTAGAATCCACCAAGTAAGCACGAGGACTGCTGCGTTCAGCTTCCACCTCACCAATACTGCGGCTCTGAGCAAGTTACCTTCCTTTCAAACTCAGTTTCTTCCTCTGTAAAATGGGGATAATTGAGATAATAACAACAACAACAACAACAACAACAATAATAATAATAATAATAATAATAATAATAATAATAATAATAATAATTTATTTCTGAGTCGCCTATCTGGCCGAACCAACGGCCACTCTAGGCGACGTACACTAATACAATAAAATACAATATAAAATAGATAAGACCATCTCACGGAGGGATGAATAGATCAGGCTACATCCGTCTCATCTCATTTTCACTGGCACTCAGTCATACTGTAGGTCCGTTATGTCCCATTTTATGTGGACGTTTTGAAAGAATGCTTGAAAAGCTTGCATTGAAATGGTGCACCTTCTTGCATGCATTTTCAGTACTTTTCAATGTGCGTTTCTGTACAATATTTTAACTATAAAATATGTATTATTGTGGAAGCGTTTGGGCACGCCAAAACTGCATTGCAAATACCGGAGATGTGTGTGATCTGATCAGGAGTTGTGTCCCAGTCTGCAAGCAAGTTTGGACCCTCAGTTTGGGAAAGTCTGTTGAGAAAAGCAGACCAAACAGATTCCTTTGCCACTCCTAGCCTCAAGTGACTGTAAAGTACTTTAAAAACAATAAAATTAGGCACAGAGGCTGTGGGGAGTGGGGGGATTAGAAAGGGCTAAAAGTGTCTTCAGGAAGAAGCATCAGTATTGGGAAGATTTTTGCTTTTCACATATGCATAAAAGGAAGAAATCCATTGGGTACAGGCTTTGCCCCTGCATGGAGGCAGCACAGCAAATGGGGATTCTTTACCTGTTGGATTTCTGCCTGTCATCCCATCATGAACAGGGTTATTGCCAAGGGAATGCAAGATTCTGATGTGTTAAATTTCACATTCAGTCACTTTGGCCGTCAGAGTTGTGTGAACATGCAGTAACACTAAGTGAAGCCAGGAGTCTGGTGTGTAAACTGATCAATTATGCTTTTATTAGTGATGCTGGATGGGGGGGAACATAAGAACATAAGAAGAGCCTGCTGGATCAGGCCAGTGGCCCATCTAGTCCAGCATCCTGTTCTCACAGTGGCCAGCCAGGTGCCTGGGGGAACCCCTGACTTTCCCTCCCTCCTCCCATGCAGTAGTGTAGTGGCAAATTCAGAAGTGCCAGAAGTCACGGCCACACCCCCTTCTAAGATTATAGAATAACCTGGCCAGGCTTAAAGACTGCTTTCTGCTTCTCTGTCACCATTTGACTGCCCTTTCTCACCGTCGGCAACATGGCTGGAATTACTGGATCCAGTGTCTACACGTTGCTCTCCTGCTGCTACCAAACTGCTTGATGATATAGACGGGATGCTATCATCAGGATTCCCTGCTTTTTCTTTTCTGCCTCTCCGCAACTTGTCCTGGCTTTTTGAAGTAGGAACTAATAAAGGCCTGCCTGCAATCGACACTCACTGGAACTCTTCTCAGTGGCCAACACACTCCCCTTTTATGCTGATTGGCTTGTAGGACGCTGGAGACATAAAGAGCCTGCTGGGACCCAGCTCCCAAAAAAGGAAGGGGTCTCAGACCCCCCCAGGACCCTGGACAACCACACCCCTGACTACAGGGCAGCTTGCGGTTTCTTCCTTTCTCCCCTCTGGTCTCATTGCTTGTTACTTGTTGGGTATTCACAGCATTGGATACAGATGGCCGAGTAACATTAAGCCACCAGGACAGCTCCTTACCTCAGAGAGCTTGCAGGCATTCTATGGATTCTTTTCTCCTATACTGCAGGTGGAAATCTGAGCAGGTTTGCCTGCCTGATTTTTATTTCTTTTCTTCTTTCCTTTTACTACTTCACTGCTAAAGTATATTCCACCAGCATTGCTGTCTCCATGAAGGGAGCAACTCTGCCACCTGGTGGTGACTTCTTTGCATAGACGGGTTACTGTAGCTTCCATTACAAAAAGCCTAACTGGGTGAGGAAGAAGGTGGCGATGCCCTAGAGAAAAAGTCCCAGTTAGATGCACAGATTATAGAATGTTGACGTGTGTGCGTTGTTGCGTGAAACAGCATACATTACGTTGGAGTTAAGTTGGGCAAGAAACTTCTTCAGAGCATTAGAGCATGTTAAGAGTCTTTATTAAGACATTATGGCCAAAGGCTTAAGAGTAAATACATGTAGAGTTTCTTCAGTCACCCCCCCTTCTGGTACATCTCTCCAAAGGTAAACACAGAAGACAACCTCTCAGTTCAGAGGCAATACACAGAAGACCAGCCTCACAGTTCAGAGGCAATATTCAGAAGACACAGCTTAACACAGATAGCTGCTAGAACTTTTCCCAGTTTATCGCGATGGCTACCATAGCAACGGCCTTGGCAGTCCGTTCCCAGACTGGGCAAAGACATAACTCCCCCTAGTTACAGTTTTTCAGACTTGATGGAAAACAAACTCAGTGACAGTGCGGTTCAATGGTCAACAATCCCCCCTTTTTTCCCCATCATGTCTGTAACTCATTACAACAATAACAACAATACATTTCTCCAATACATCTTGCAATACAGTTCCAAATTACATCTCAGTACATTACAGTACATTTCAGAACATCTCTGTACATTTAGCTAACACTTTATTCAATCAAACTTTGGCTGTACACATGTCAAATACAAAGTGTCAGAATCCATTTCCACCGGTTTATGCATTCCAGGACTGGATACTAACCCCACTGTGAATTTTTCAGGTGGTTTCCCTATGTTTGATCTTGTAGAACGTCTTAAAGGTACCAGAGCTTCTGCTTTCTCAACCCCCCCATCTGTGCTTGTGCTTGGCACAGCCTGCGCAGGAGATTCCATTTCCTCAGCCTTACGTTTCTTCGATCTGCGTTTTGCACAAATGAGCTCATTCAAAGCATCTCTGAGAGGTATTTGTGTGCCTTCCACTTTAATGTCAAGATCTGGCTTAAATGATTGTTCTTGTGTGTCATCTGACCCTGTAAGAACAACTGTTTCCCTTTGATCCCAAGGTTTTTCTGACACTTTAATGCTTCTGCTCAGAAGTAACTGCTGTGTTTCTGGACACCAAACTCTGAAATATGCATTCTGAAATCCCAAAACAAAACCTTGCTGTGCCCTCGGCGCAAGCTTGCCCCTCCTTTTTCCCTGTGGAATGTGGATCCAGCACCTTGCCCTGAATTTTTGAATGTGTTGTATTTTTGGTTTTCTGCCAGTGATTTTCTCATAAGGAGACATTCCAAGTGCACTGTGTAATACCCTATTGTGAATGTAATTCGCATAAAGAATTGCTTCTCCCCAGAAGGAATTCCCTAAACTGCAATCCATCAGCATGGCTCTCATTGCTTCTTGAAGCACCCTATTTTTTCTCTCAGCAGATCCATTGGAAAACGGGCTAAAAGGAGCTGTGAAAGTCTGGCGTATTCCCTTACTCTCAAGGAAGTCACTTAACGCTTTGCTTGTGAATTCCCCCCCTTGATCTGAATGAATCGCTTTCACAGTGACGTCATGTTGAGTTTCGATTCTCTTAATGAACAGTTTCAGCTTCTGCTCAGCTTCACTTTTCTGCTTAAGCAAATAAACATGAGTGTATTTCGTAAAATCATCAACCAGTACCATAAAGAATTTCGCACCTCCTCGTGAAGCATTTATTGGCCCTGATAAATCAACATGAACTAGCTGGTAGGGAGCTGTTGTGGTTCTTTCAGCCTCCCGGTTAATTGGTGCAATAGTCATTTTAGCTTTATGACAAGAATCACAATCCATTAACTGTCCACAATCCTTCAATTTCATGTTTTCACTATGCATGGGGTTTTTCTTAATCGTGTCAAGGTTTGCATGCCCCAGCCTTTGATGCCATTCATGGACGCAGCCCTGATGTACCTGTGTCTTAGCGTTTAACACAGCACACCCTGCTTGACTGCTCTTTATTACAAACTGTGAATCATTAAGGCTTCCCTGCAAACACACTTGATCTCCCCTCATTATATAACATTGGTCTTTATGGAACAATATAGAAAAATCACAACTCACCAGTTTTCTGACTGACAATATGTTATGAGCCAATTCCGGAACAAACAAACATTCTGACATTATCCCAAGTTTATTAAATCTCACCAGTCCTCGGTCTTCCACCCGTTTCTGTGATCCATCCGCAAGTTGCACAAAATCCTGCACTTCTTCTGAAGCATAAAACAAACTTCTGTCTTTAATTAATATATGGTTCGCCCCGCTGTCGACAATCCAGTTAACAGGTCCTAAATCTTGAGACTTCTGTTTACAAACAAAGTTCACACTTCCCTGCTTCAAGCCTCCGTCCCTGGAGTTTCGCTTGACTGCACAGTCTTTCTGGAGATGCCCACGAGCCCCACAGGCATAACAAGCCTTTAACAGCTGCTGCTTGTAATCCTGTTTGCTTTCGGCTGCCTCCTCCGGTTCGGCACTTTTCTGCTCCTTGCTTCTGACAGCTTCCATCGGCTCGGCTCTCTGCGCCTCCTGCCTCCGCTGCCATTCCTGGGACAAATCCTGCAATGCGTCCCACATCTGTTTTGCCGACGGCTCATCTCTCACACACATCAGTTGAGAATCCGATAGAGCCAAGATCATAAACGCCTGCGCCCTCTGGTCTCGACGCTTCCAGGCCACGGTCAATACCACCAGGGGTGGTCCATCTATAATGTCCCATAAATCCTCTGTTATCAGCAAAGCCCGCATCCTCGGCTTCCAGCTGCCATGATTCTTTTCATTAAGCCGTTCCATCGGCAAGCCTCCCCCAGACAGGTTTACAGCCATGTTGCTCACCTCCGTCTGGTACAATCAATCAAGCTGCCCTCTGGAACTCTGTCTGCCATTTATTATTTATTTATTTATTTCATTTTTAAACCGCCCATAGCGAATAGCTCTCTGGGCGGTGAACAAAACAACTGGTTCAGACCAGCAACTTACTCCCGTGTAATGCGCTGTGGATCTGGGCCCATAACCCCTATTGACGTGTGTGCGTTGTTGCGTGAAACAGCATACATTACGTTGGAGTTAAGTTGAGCAAGAAACTTCTTCAGAGCATTAGAGCATGTTAAGAGTCTTTATTAAGACATTATGGCCAAAGGCTTAAGAGTAAATACATGTAGAGTTTCTTCAGTCACCCCCCCTTCTGGTACATCTCTCCAAAGGTAAACACAGAAGACAACCTCTCAGTTCAGAGGCAATACACAGAAGACCAGCCTCACAGTTCAGAGGCAATATTCAGAAGACACAGCTTAACACAGATAGCTGCTAGAACTTTTCCCAGTTTATCGCGATGGCTACCATAGCAACGGCCTTGGCAGTCCGTTCCCAGACTGGGCAAAGACATAACTCCCCCTAGTTACAGTTTTTCAGACTTGATGGAAAACAAACTCAGTGACAGTGCGGTTCAATGGTCAACAGAGGGGAGCAGTTAGGCAGTAGCATTTGAGAGAAAAGGGGAAGGGCCGTAGCCCAGTGGTAGGTCATCGTACTTGGAGGCAAAAGGTCCTAGGTTCAATCCCCGCATCTCCAGCAGCCGGGGTTTTCTTGCATTCTTCTGTCTGTGCAAAACAGCCCTCAGGGGATAACGGCTGGTTCAGTTTGCAATACGATGCTTTGGGCCCAGCAGCTGGTGGCATTTTGGGGTTGTATTAACCAATGCACCATTCCTGGCCAACTCAGCGCGGGCAAGACTTCACTTCAGTTCTAGGTACTGCAGTTCAAGTAGGACGGAGACAAATTGGGAAGGATCTAGTGGAGCTCCTCAAAATGCATTAAAGGCAAATCCTCAAGTGGTAGATTTGGGGTGCAGCTAGGGTGGCAAAGGGGGATGGATCTAACCCCGCAAACTGTAGCCTGCTAAGTTCCATTGAAATGAATGGGCCCTGTGCAAGAGCATGTAAGTGTTTTGTGGGGCAGGGGCCATGGCTGAAAAGGCTCTGCACTGCATCCCAACATTTGCCATGCCTCAGGTTGTGTACAGAGCGCCTCCGTCAAAGTTCCACTCACAGGCCGGGCATGATATGCCTGTCTGCATTTTTAAAAAGCTTTGTCAGCTTCTAGCAAATGTCTTTGGAGAAGATGGCTGGAGAGAGAAGTGGCACCCATCTGCAGGTTGTGGCATTGTAGTATACATCTGTGGGCTGGCGGTGGAAGGTCTGGTTGTGGTTGGCCCATCGTAGCTTTTCTTATTTTACTAAGTCTTAAGTCTCAGTGATCTCTATGCAGGGTAAAAGCCTGCTTCTTAAGTAAATACACACACTGGCACACACACATCTCAGACCACTGAGGATCTCTGCATATACATACATATTTCTACAACAAAAACATGGCAGAGGGTGGAGGATGCTGGGACACTGCAGTGCATTAAGGATCAAGGATCTCCTGGGAAGCATCCAGTATCCTTGGCAATTCTTGAAAGAGAGAGAGAGAGAGAGAGAGAGAGAGTCCCCCTTAGCATTCTCTGCCCTTCCTAATGGTCCCTTCCTGCCCCCTTTCTCCTCCCACAGGCTGGTGGAAGAGTTCATGCTGTTGGCAAACATGGCCGTGGCCCATCAGATCTACCGCTCCTTCCCAGCAAAAGCTTTGCTGCGCCGGCATCCCCCGCCCCAGACCAAGATGCTCAAAGACCTCGTGGAGTTTTGCAGCCAGATGGGCCTGGAGATTGACTGCAGCAGTGCCAAGGCCTTGCACGTGAGTCCCAGTGTGCCCATGCCCTTGTCCGGCCCCGATGAGAGCAGAGTGACTGTTTCGAGGGGGTGGGTGGCAACTCCTTGTAATGGGATTGTTTTATTGTGTGTTTCAGTGTTTAAAAGGTGTTTATATTTTAACGCATGTATAATTGGTTTTTATACTTGTAGTCTGCCTAGAAGCTTATCTTGGGATGACGTGGCGTATAAATAAATTAATATTAATAAATAATGTGACTGGTTTGCTTGCAAGGCTTCTTCAGCGCTAGGCCTCTTCCTATAATCTGTCCTGGCAAAATGGCTGCTGGGTGCAAGGAACTCGTGCTTTGCGTTTTATCATCCTGATGGGGGCAGGGAGTGCGACTGCCATGCCTAGAGCCACCTAGTGAGTTCATGGTGGAGGCCAGATGAGAACGAGGGACCCCCTGGTCCCAAGCTCCTTCTCCGAGACTGGGCTTCCTCCACCTGGCACTCTCCAAATGTTGTTGGACTCCAGCTCCCAAGAGGCGCAGCGGCCTGCAGGACCAGTGGTCAGGGTTGCGGGGAGGTGGAGCCCATCAGCGTACCGTCTTAGGCGTTTCACTGCACCAGCTATCTGTGACCTTTTTCTTTTCTCTGTAGGAAAGCCTGAATGAAACCTTTGGAGCTGACCAATATGCTGAAGCCAGAAAGGAGGTGCTGACCAACATGTTCTCCCGACCCATGCAAGTAAGCACGGATGCTGGAATCGCAGGTGCCTGCACCTACTGGCTCTACCGCAGCCTAGGCCAGCCTTTCCCAAGCTGGCTGGGGCTGATGGAGTTGTAGTCCAAAACATCTGGAGACACCAGCTTGGGAAAGGCTGGCCTGCTGGCCCTTGTGGGCTTGAGTACTCTAGGTGCTGTATGCAACAGGAGCCACTGGGATCAGAACTTGGAACCTCCACGGCAAGGGGGTCCTCCCAAATGCCCTGGGGGACTCCCACCGCCACCGCCAAGCAGATCCTTGGTCTTCCAGACCTGACAGAATGTTCAGCATCAGGCTCTGGCTTTGCTTAGACAACCATCAGTTTGGTTTTGTCTGCCTAGCTGTTTCCCCTGTCTCTTATTCCCCTGAGTGCTGGATTCCTCCCCCCCCCTCACCATCCGAGGGACTTGCATCTCCTACTCTCTAACCTGCCTGCACTCCAACATCACCCTTACAGACCCAGTCAATCCCTGCATTCTGCAGGCGAGGGTTTCCTGCAGATACCATCTTAGCAGAAGGCCCGTTCCGCACAACGTAGGAATTGGGCCTTTAGTGTGGTGGCCCCTATCATTTCAGAATTCCCTCCCCTTAAATATTAGACAGGGACCATCTCTGTTCTCTTTTCAGCATCTGCTGAAGACCTTATCCCAGTTGCATCTGCATTGGAATTGTTTTTAAGATGTTTATAAAGATGCTTTTAAAAATATTCTTCTTAAAAAAAGTTTTTTATGATTTTTTAAAAGCTGTTTTGTTTTTAATGTGTTTTATATATGTCTTTAGTGTTTTGTTGTTTGCCACCCAGGGCTCCTTCTGTGAGGAAGGGTGGGATATAAATTTAATTAATAACAACAATAACAGCAACCCTAGAGGCCTTCAAGAGGCAGCTGGACAGCCACCTGTCGGGGATGTTTTAATTTGGATTCCTGCATTGAGCAGGGGGTTGGACTAGATGGCCTTATAGGCCCCTTCCAACTGTACGATTCGATGATGATGATAATAGCACAAATGCAACATGCGTGTTACGCTCTGTGTCTAGGGAACAGTAGAAGGGCAAGAGGCAAGGCCAGGCCAGGTTTCCTGGGGATGATGATGGTGATGATTTCGGAGTCTCTCCTCACGTGCAGCTGGGATGGGCAACATCTGTGGCCCTTCAGATGTTGTTGGACTCCCAACTGCCAGCAGCCAGCAGCGCCAATGGCCAGGGATGGTGAGAGTCGTATTCCAGGAACATCTGGACCATGGCTATCCCTGATGTACAGAGTGCTTTGCAGAAGAGACATCCCTGCCCTGAAGAGCTTTGCGGTCCCTATTCCGCAAATAGTGGCATGGGAAGAGGCAACAGGCAGAGAGAAAGCGATTCGCCAGGGTGACATGGAGCGTGAAAGTGTTATACTTGTTAAAAGAATTTTGTTTTGATGTTGCTGTCTCAACAACTGGGTGCCTTGAGTTCATCAAGACTAAATGTGCCTGTCACTGGGTCTGTGGCTTTCAGTACACCCCCGCAGAAAAGGTGCTTAAGTCCTCAAGAGTGATTCAGCTCACCCTGCCTCCCCAACCACCATCTTTTTCTTACGAGAAAGTTATTTTTATACAGTGCCTAATCAAGCCAACAGCCTGCATTCACTCATTTTTCATCCACTTTGCATATTGCAATCCCTCCCTGGCTTGTACAGGGGGGGGTGCTCATGTGCATGTGTGCATTGTCCATAAGCTTCACAGCAGTCCTCTTCATGCTTTGTGATGAAGTTGGTTTTTGCCTACGAAAGCCTCCATAAACACGTTAATCTTCAAGGAGCCACAAGAATCTTCCTGGTGGTTGCTTCTAGAGACTAGTAAGGCTCTTTTTCTACTAATGAACCTATGGAACTCACTGCCACAAGGGGTGGGGATGGCCACTGCACAAGAATGTAAGAAGCTGCCTTAGGCCGCCTTAGTACATTGGTCCATCTAGCTCAGTATTGTCTACACCGACTGGCAGCAGCTCGCTGGAGTCTCTGACAGGAGTCTCTCCCAGCCCTATCTGGAGATGCTGAGGACTGAACTGTGGACCTCTGCATGCAAAGCAGATGCTTTTCCATTGAGCTACGGCCCTTCCCCATTAAAAGGATTTGAGATGTTCTTAAAAGATGCGGCTGTTAACCATGGTAGTTAATGGAAGCTCCACGATCAGGGCCAATGGATCTTATAGAGCACCAGATGCAAACAGGGGGTGCCTATCCGATATGTGGTCTGATCCAGCAAAGCAGATTCTTGCAAGCAGATTAGACTACATTAACAGAAGTATAGTTTCCAAATTGCGTGAAGTATTAGTTCCCCTCTATTCAGCACTGGTTAGGCCTCATCTCGAGTACTGCGTCCAAATTCTGGTCTCCGCACCTCAGGAAGGATGCCGACAAACTGGAACAGGTTCAGAGGAGAGCAACAAGGATGACCAGGGGACTGGAAACAAAGCCCTATGAGGAGAGACTGAAAGAACTGGGTATGTTGAGCCCGGAGAAGAGAAAACTGAGGGGAGATAGGATAGCACTCTTCAAGTACACGAAAGGTTGTCACATAGAGGAGGGCCGGGATCGCTTCTCAATCGTCCCAGAGTGCAGGACATGGAGTAATGGGCTCAAGTTTCAGGAAGCCAGATTTCGACTGGACATCAGGAAAAACTTCCTAACTGTTATGAGCGGTACGACAATGGAACTAATTACCTAGAGAGGTAGTGGGCTCTCTGACACTGGAGGCATTCGAGAGGCAGCTGGACAGCCATCTGCAGTGCGTCCTTGAACTCCGAGAATGCCTCTTTCTTAACTGGATGGAACATGGGAATGCTTTCATTTGGATTCCTGCATTGAGCTGGGGGTTGGACTCGATGGCCTTATAGGCCCCTTCCAACTCTACTATTCTATGATTCTGTGATTCTTGTAACCATGGCATAGTTTCTGCCTTTCGCAGATAAGCTTCTTGGATCCCATGTCACAGCACATGATTGAGAGCAGATGAACAAAAAACAGTTACAATTATTTCTTTTTTTCCTGGATTTGCCAAGGTTCACTTGCCTGTTAAAAAGAGCCTGGAGCAGCACAGGGGATCCTCCCACTGCCTCCTCGTGACCCTTTTGCCTGCCCAGCTTTCAGAATGGCTAGAAGCCCAGGCCAGCAAACCGGTTGTGAGTTTTTTGAGGAAGTGCGTTTAACCCAGAGGTTAAACAAAATACAGAGGGGTTAGACCAGAGGTGGGTCACCTGTGACCCTCCAGATGTTGCTGGGCTACACTGTCCATGACCCCTGCCCATTGGCCATGTTGGCTGAGGCTGACAGGAGTTGGAATCTAGTAACATCTGGAGGACCACGGGTTCCCCATCCTTAGGTTAAACAGACTCACATCTCTGACCCTGTGATGGGAATTGCACATCTGGGGGGCACTAGGTTGGGGAAGGCTGCTGTGCACAGGGACGGCTCACACCACAACAGAGGGCCTCAGCTGATGACTTTTAAAGTGCAGGCTGATAAGGGATTAGGGTTTTCGTGAGGAACTCAGAAGCAGAAAGTGCCAGGTTAAATCATGGCATCTCGTGCAGATCTTCCTTGTGCGAATATCAGCAGTGGAAATCAATGTGTGGAAACTGCCAGTCTGACTGAGGCTCCCCATGGTGGAGTTTTGCTGTTTTTATTCACAGGCCCTGAGCAAATCCACCTGAACTGCAGTGGCTTAGGCAGCCGCCCCAATGACATTGCAGCTGGCAAGCACCTTTCAAGAGGAGGACGATCTATGTGGAGTGGGGCTTTGATTTATTATGGGGCTGATCTTTAGATCAAATGCCACAGGAGGGGAGTCCAGAGCACTGAGTACTTCCCTTCATCTTTGTGACTGATTGCATCAGGAGGTGGAGAATGACTTCTGTTTCCTACTGCGAGGGAGACAGAGGTGTGTGTGTGAGCGTGTGAGCGTAGGGGAGCCTTGCCAATGAAAAGCTGTGCTCTGGGAAGAGGTCACGGGGACCCTTGGACTGCTTGGGGTGGATTTGGGGTGCTGAAAGGCAGATCTCCACACCAGCTCCCTCGTTCCAAGGCTTGTGGCAGCCCCAGCGGAAACCCTTTCTGACGTGCACGCCCATCTGTTAAACTGCTTGCCTCAGCCCACTGCCCCATCCATCACCTGGGCTTGCCCCGCCCTGCCGAAGGCCCAGCCACCCTGCTTTTTTCAACCTCCCTCTTCTTGAACAAAGCTGGCTGCAAAAGGAGGTCACGCTCCTGCCTTTGGCAGCACAAGAATAGCAGAGCCTGCCTGAAACTCTGTAGGAAAAACTACCAACATTTGGCCTTTTGCTTGCTCTACACCAAGAACGCTTGCTGTTGATACAGCCTTATTTTCTCCTTCACTTATATGTTAACTCAGTCAAACATACAACTTTCCTGCAAGGTAGATCAGTCTTGTCTTCTTCCATACCCCACACCAATTTCAGAAGGAGCGACGAAGTGAACAAGGGTTTCTCTCTGCTACTCCTTCTGTGATGTGGAGGTAAGTCAGGAGTAAAAACATAAGGGCCCTGCAGCCGCAGCTGGATCAGGCCAGAGGGGGCCCATCTAGTGCAGCATCCTGTTCTCACAGTGGCCGACCAGAAGCACACGGGGGAGCGGCATCCGACTAACTCATTCCATCAGTGCAAGGATTTACCCTTGCACAATGGAACTCCTCCCTTTGTGCATGTCCTGCACCCTCCACAAATCTGCTTTGAAGGGTTTGGGGACACTCCTCCCCGAACAGATTTAGGGGCCGCACCGGGGGGGGTGGGAGTTCTGTTGCACAAAAGGAAACCCTCAGGCAGAACCTGAGAGCAACACCCTCAACTGGTATTCAGAGGCTTACTGCCTCCCAGCAGTAGAGGTAGAACATAGCCATTGAGGGCAGTAGCCACACAGGTATGCTTATCCTCGATGTACCTACCTTGATCTACCTTGCAGGAGTGTTGTAAGGAAGACTAAATTGATGAAGAAGTGAATCCCCATCTCAGTCTCAGCCAGAGGAGGCTTTTCCCTTTCCTTTTTTACCGTCAGTGTCACCGTCGCAGCTCAACAAGTGCCATGCGGTTTTAGCTTAAAGATAACTGTCCCCTCCTCCTTGCCTTCAGCTTCCGCTCTCTCCAAAAGCAGGGATGTGGGGAGGTGGAGATGGCGGCGAGCGGCAGTAAATGCTTGGTAGGCAGGTATCGACCAGCTGTCAGCACGGAAAGGCAGTGAAGGAGGAGAAGCTGTCCAAAAGGAGACGGGTGTTCAAGTCCTTTTTAAAAAAAAACAGGGCCTGTGTCTCGGGGGTGGGTGGGGAGAGCATCTTTCAGAGCCTCTCCTCTTCATGGGCTCTGGCCTGCCCCCCTTTCTCTCCTTGCAGATGGCTGTCTATTTCTGTGCTGGAATGTTAGAGGACGAGACCCTCTTCCACCACTACGCCCTCAACGTGCCCCTGTACACCCACTTCACGTCGCCCATCCGCCGCTACCCCCGACATCATTGTGCATCGGCTGCTCTCAGCTTCCCTTGGTAGGTTCCCCTGAGGAGACTGCCGTTGAGCCAGCTCGCCACCCCAGGGTTGGGCTGGGCAAGCTCAGTGTGCTCTCAGCTGGCCCTCATCTTCAAGGTGCAAGCTTCAAATTTCAAGGTTCTAGTTTTGGTCTACAAAGCCCTATGCAGCTTGGGACCAGAATACCTGAAAGACTATCTCACCACTAATATACCCAGTCGATCACTGCGCATCTTGTCAGGAGGTCCGCTCTGCACAACATAGGAAGCGGACCTTTAGTGTGGTGGCACCGACCCTGTGGAATTCCCTCCCCTTATATATGAGACAGGCACAATCTCTGTTATCTTTTTGGTGCCTACTGAAGACCTTCCTCTTTCAACAAGCCTTTTAAGTAGAGACCTTATCCCAGTCTGCATCTGTGCTGGAATAGCTTTTTAAGATGTTTTTAGAGCTTTTTTTTAAAGATGCTTTTAAAGATGTTTTGTTTTAATGTTTTTAAAGATGTTTTGTTTTTAAGATACTTTAAAGTGCTTTTCACTGTTTTTGCTTGCGGCCCTGGGCTCCTTCTGGGAGGAAGAGGGGGGGATAAAATAAATAAATAAATCTTCCGCCCTTCTTCTGTCACTACCAGTCCAGGATGGAACTGCCTGCCAGCTTCCTTCTCCTCAATCTCAACTTTGCCCCATGTGTAGCTCAGCAGGGAGGAGGAGGAGGAAGAGCGAGCTAGAACGAGTTGGCTCTGCCTGTCCTTGGCTCTTGAGGTCTGGCCTCTTCCCTCTCTCGTTCATCAAATTGCTCCGGGTTTTTCATTTGGAGTGGAGGAGGGAACAATCTTCCCTTGGTTGACGGCCTGGATTCTGACTCCCTTTCTGCGAATGGAGTTCACATGCATGGGATAGGATTCTCCCCCCCTGCCCTTCCTCCTTCTGCAGCCGTGTGCGCTCCCTCGAAATCAGCTCCTGGGGGTAGGCAGGCTCTTTGGAGTGGCATTTGGGAGGGGGTGTCTACAGAGGGAAGGGAGTCGGTGGAAATCACAAGCCCATGTGCCAAGAGGAAAGCCAGTTAGGATCCAAGCTGTTGCCTGCCACGGCCAGCCCCCTCTGGCTCGGCCTCCCCGGCCAGACCCTGCTCATGTGCATGACTCAGCCGTCCTGCTGCCAGCCAGGCTCGGCCAGTCTTTCCTAGATCGTGGTCCTCTGACATCTCCTGGACTTCCTGCAGCCGCACAGAGGTGGGGCACGTGTGGGTCAGCCTGTATCCCTCCAGATCTTGATGGGCTCCAGCAGCCCCAGCCAGTGTGGCCAAGGGGAGCTGGAGTCCAGCAAATCTGGCAGGCTGCAGGTTCCCCCACCTCTGCCCCAGGAGGATTAACCCCTCGAGTAGAGCAGGGTACCTGCAGCCCACCAAGGAGAGGAGCAGGCAGCTGCTCCCTGTGCCTGTCCTGACCACTGGTGGTCTTCTTTCCAAGGCTCTGGCCCCGCCACGAGGATGGAGGCGGCTGATATCCAGCAGCAAGCAGAGCACTGCAACGACCGGAAAATGGCTTCCAAGCGGGTGCAGGAGCTCAGCGCAGATCTTTTCTTTGCCGTCTTTGTGAAGGTGAGGCACAGCAGCTCTTGGCTAACTAGGGGTGGGTAGGCTTAGGGCTCTCTGCCCCATGGCACAGCCGGGCAGGCAGTGGGAGGTGTCCTTCTGTACCGCGGGCAGTGAGGGGATGTTGCTCCCTTTGTTCCTACTTCTGCGACGATGGGTTCTGCCTACGTCTTGCCTCTTGTGTGTTGATGGGAGGGGCTTGTTTTCACCCTGGTTTGGGGTATTCATAGGGACGGCACAGAATGCCCTGTTAGGGATGGGGGAACACCACCAAATCTTTTGGTTTTGCTGACAAGGCTGTTTTGGCCAAGCCCACACCTCCCTGCTCTACATACATGACATCAGCTGTGGGACAAGTAGAGTTGTGGCTGAGTCAAAAAGGTAAAGTTGTGGCTGAGCCCTGTGGCTCTTAGCAAGCCCCCGAGATCAGATGATTGACGTTGCTTGCAGAGAGCGGTTCAGGATGCTGTGACATTCTGACTGTCAGCTAATTGTCGGGGCTTCAAAGTGTCCTGCGCTGCACAGGTGATTGACATGTGACACTTGTTACATTTAGCCCGAGGGGTGGGGTGGGGAGATAAGGATCCAGCCCGCCCCTGGTCTAAGAAATCATTGAAGAAGGGAGCATAGCTCAGTGCTTTCCATGCCAGGTCCCAGGTTCAGTCTGCAGCATCTCCAGGTGATACAAATCATTGTTTAGTGTATAACTTTAAGGACACCAAACTTAGCACCTGCAAGCAACCTGGGGAACGTAGGGTCCATCTAGCTCAGTCCTGTCTACACTGACTGGCAGTAGCTTCTCCAGGATTTCAGGCTGCGGCCCTTCCATTATGGGGGAAGAATGGAGGGGAGAGAGTAATGGGAAACAGTGACTTAGGGTTATGGTCTTCCACCACCAGCTCTGCAGTTGGGGACTGACATCATTCTGTTGCAAAGATCTTGAAGACCTTTTTGTTAATGACAATAAAAAGTAGCCCTTCCTCTGCTGAAGTGACGCTACTACTCTGAGTAGACCATTAGTCTTCAACCTTTCCAGATCTGGGATGTGCATTTGGAGAATCACTTCCTAAGTGCTTGCCCTGTATTTGTATGGTGGCGGGTGTGGCTAACACCCTCAGCTCTGCCAGCAGCCCAGTAGTGCAGCCGCCCCCAACCTGGTGCCCTCTGGATCTTTTGGGTTGCAACTTCCACCAGCCCCAACGTCATCTCTGACCCGTCTATTTATTTATTACCTTCCACGCGCGTCTCAAGGCGATGTACAAAATGCAATAAAAACAGCTAAAATACAGTTTAAAACATTACAGTAAATAGTGGCTGGTTGTTGGTTTTTTTAAAAACCAAGTAGACACCCCTGGCAAAGACCTGTTCATCCAGCGGGGAAGCTTTGTCAGGACGAAAAGGTCTTCCCTTGTTTCTGGCAGTGCAGAGAATGGGGACCTGTTGTAGCTGGATGGGGATTGCTGTTCCACAGCAGAAGGGCAGCCACTCTGGAGGCCCTGCTCTGAGTTGCTGTGGAGGGGGACTTCTGGCAGCCTTGGAACTTGAAGGAGAAGCTCTCCCACTCCCGCGGAGTGTAGTGCCCTGCTCGGTATACAGTATATACTTGGCCATCTCTCCTTCCATCTGGTTAGCGTGTTGGACCTGGGAGACCAGAGTTCAAATCCCCACATAGCCATGAAGCTCACTGGGTGACCTTGGCCCAGTCACTGCCTCTCAGCCTCATGAAAACCCTATTCATAGGGTCACCATAACTCAGAATCGACTTGAAGGCTGTACATTTCCATTTTCAAACATGACTGCACAGAAATAAATCCCACTGAACTCAATAAGTATGCAAATGATCAAACCTGCCTCCCCTCCTCCTCCCTCCCATCACCTCCCTCTTGCCCCTTCTCTCTCCCTTCCCCTCCACATCCCCTTCCAATCCCCTCCTTCTCCCTCCTCTTCCTTCCCCTCCCCTCCTCTCTGCCCTCCTCCTCCTCCTGCCCCCCCCCGGTCAGTTTTACCTATCTGAGGACTACGACCTGGGAGACCAGGGTTCGAATCCCCACACAGCCCTGAAGCTCACTGGGTGACCTTGGGCCAGTCACGGCCTCTCAGCCTCAGAGGGAGGCAATGATAAACCCCCTCTGAATACCGCTTACCATGAAAACTCTATTCAAGGGTTGCCCTAAGTTGGGATGTCCATTTTCCCAGGCTGCAAGCACTGTGTCCCCATTGGGGCTGTCCCCGATAAGGCTCCTCCAATCCCTCTTTGGTCTGTTGCGCAGCAGGCCTCCATGGGCTGGGAGTGGCTGGGTAGAATCCCAGGGGCAGCTGGGAGTGAGAAGCTCACGCCTGCCCTACTTCACACCCCCTCCCTGTCGTCTCTTCCAGGAGTGTGGCCCCCTGGAGTCAGAAGCCATGGTGATGGGCGTCCTCAACGAAGCCTTTGATGTCCTGGTGCTGAGATTTGGCGTCCAGAAGCGCATCTATTGTAACGTAAGCATCCTCTCCCACCCTTGCAGGTGCCTGTGAACCCAATCATGAAATGGGTTTGAATGTTTCTAACTCTGTGTAGATTTGTTTTATTTTGCTGTGCTGTGTTGCTTGACTCCTTGGCATGTTCCTGCACACTGCTTTGGGCTCCTTGGGCAGAGAGGCAGTTTATAAATAAATCCCTCACTGGCATCTGCAGCCTCCCTGTACTCCACTGGGCCCCAGAGAACACAGACAGTTTAATCACTTGGCCCTGGCTTAGGGCTGGGGGTTTTCTGTGCTGACGGTTCAAAAGGATTCTGTGCCTTGGCATTCCAAATTCTGCAGCAAGGGAGAAGGAAAAAAACTGGATTCTGCAACCTTGCTAACTTACGCGAATGACACTCATTTGAATAATTTATGTTTGCAGAAATATGTGATTTTAACTACTTTGTGTAATTTATGCTGATTTTGCTAATCATGGCGAATGATAATGGGATATGTAGGCCGCTGAAGCACCATCACCCCCTCAAGCACCCACCCACCCAAACGAGTGAACATCCAATTCAGTTACATCTCTGGTTCTGAGATGTCATCAAGCATTGCCCAGATGTTCCCAGGCATATATTTGCAGTCCTAAGGGCTAGAAACTTGCTCTTAAAAATGAAACCCAAAGTTCATTCTGTGATTTTTCTGTGCTCTGCTCTAAAAGCCCTCCTTTTAGAGCAGATCCACAACCCGGTATGGTGGTCTTACAGGTTCACATATCCCCTCCACCCTTTTCTAAAATAAGACATTCTGGGGGTCACGTATGCGAAGAGGTCCTTCCCCCAAGAAGTGGGGGCCAGCTGTGATTGGTTTATGACAAAAGCTTTGTGTCTCTCTCTCTGGGGAATGAGCATGTGCTTTGTGACATCCGAATGGCGGCAGGTGTTGGGGTGTTTTTGCTTTGCTTTAGCCTGACCTCAGCACTGGCTTCACCTTTGTGTGCCTAGAACTACCACAAGCGTCTGCATTTTCCTACCTGGAGATGACTCTGCATGTCAGCAAATGTAACGAGCAAACTGCATTTCTGTAGTGAAGGAAAAGCTCTCTGCACATGCTCAAGGGTGCTCTCCTTTACCATTCCTTCATCCCTTCCAAGGTTTAGTCCTTGGCTGTGAAATCAAGTTCAACGGTTTGCCCTGGTTCCAACTGCCCAACTGAGGCAGGGCAAGAGGTGGGGGCAGGGTCACCTCGTGAGTGCCCCGCCGAATCCTGAGGTGAGGACCTTCTTGGCAATTGCAATCTCAGATAAGCACATTGAGGCCCATGTAAGTGAAAGGCACTCTGTGAATGCTCAGAGGCACTCTCTTCTTTATTGCTCTTTCATGTGTTCCAAGGTGGAACGCTGCTGTAGAAGCCTCACGAGTGCCACAGATAGAGAGTATCACCCAGGCAGTGTGGGCGAGAGGAAAGGAGGCAAGGCGATGGGTGGCGGCCGGTATGAAGAGTCTGGCTGCTCTCTTCATATCCATGCTCTGCTTAGTTGAAGAGCTGGACAAGTGAGACGTTCCCAACACGTGGTGCGCCAGAGTCCTTTGAAGCAAAGGACGCCTGCACACCTTGCCATGCCAAGTCGCTCCCACGGTTGCTCCTGTCACATCATGGGCTGCGCTATCTCCTCTCCTTTGTTGCCTGCTGTTCTCAGGGGCCGTTCGTCTGTAAAATGGGAGTGGCAAAGGGCCGCTGTATAAAATGCATTCAGGAGAGGCATGCCTCTTCATCAAAAGTGGGACCGCCACCAGCTTAAATTGCTTGGCCCAAGGGCTAGGATGCAGTTCTTAGCAGCAAGTCCAGGGAGGGAGTCGTGGCCAAGGCGGGGGGGACGGGACCTGGAGATCCTCCCACCACCCGCATTTTCCCTTTTTTGTCCCCCATAAGCTCCAATTGTTGCCATCCCAGCTCATTTGCCTTCCCTGATTGCCGTTTGGGGGGCTCTTATGCCTCGCCGTTCCACGATAATGAACCATCCTTTGCGCGGCTGCCTTGAGGAGCCGGGAGGGGGGTCTCCGATTCTTCCACCCTCCATCTGCTCCTCAATCAAGCCCTTCCAAGGGGGGGGTCATTATTCTCTCGTAGCAGCGCAGTAAAACTGAGATGATACGGCGCGGCGAGTGCTTTTGCCTCTTCGAATGAGGAAACAGGGAGCAGTTGGTTTTAATTTCACCTTCAGAAATGAGTGCTCAGGGGCGCTGGGCGCAACATTTGCTGTTCCCTGGCGCCTGTGACAAGCGGCAGCCCCCACCAGCTGCAAGGTCATGTGGTTCGGTCGCGTGGCAGGGAGTCGTGGGGTGGGGTGGGGAATGGCTCCTGGGACTTACGCTTTATGGACTTCCTGTCTTGCCAAGGAAGGGCAACGCTTTGCAGAGAGCTCTCTAGAGTTAAGGAATAGATTGCGTTATTTTCTAATTTACAAATGAAATCTGTGTATACACACACACACACACGTCATAAGCAGTTGCTCACCTTGGGCTAAATGCCAGCCTGTCGAATTGATGTAGCCTTTCAGTCCTGCCCTTTTATTCTAAATAAGTTTTAAGCCAGGGGGACCTGCAACAAAATGTTGCAACATGAAGAGCTTCCCTTTAGAGTGCTGGCCAGTCAGCCGTTCCCTACTCCTGGATACTCCATTCTGTTCCCTCGCCCGTTCAGTGTAATGCCTTTTCATATTCAGTGGCCAGTGAGGGT